>NW_027099005.1:650204-956556 GCF_037042795.1 Molothrus aeneus
GAACTTGTGTTCAGTGTGGGAATCCACAAAATCAGAGGGTTTCTGGGAAAGCTGCAAAAGGCAGGCCTCAGAGACAGCAGGACTGTGATTAGAGCTAAGCAGTAGCCATGAGATTGGTCAGCAGAAAAAATATTTAAAAAGTCGTAAAGCAAGGACAAATAGAACAATGGTCTGTGTATTAACGCTTGTCTAGAAAAACTCTCTAAGCTACAGAAGAGTTTTTCTAGCAAGATATCAGGAAGTTTGAAGCTTAATAATGGAGCTCTGTGCATTGTGTTTTAAGGCTTACAAGCAGGTATTGTATTCAAAATAAGCAAGCATTGTTTTAACCAACGATACCTGTGCTTATTGTGGTTGGATAGAACTACTGTCAATATACTTTTGCTTTGTGGGATTGGTCAAAATACTTTTAAAGTAAGTTGTAACATTGAGTTCTTTGTCTGCTGCCAAGGACACGAGCTGCTGGCATCTTCCCATTCTCATAACCATGTGATGAGACTGATGCTGGAAAATAAAACAGCTCAAGGCACGTTCCACAGCAGCCCCGTCCCATTTGTGATTTGTACATAGCCTCCGGCTCTCTCTATCCAAGACAGACTGTGCAAAGTACTTTATGCTATGAATTTCATGAATTGCTCTCAAAAAGGACCAAACCCCTCTGTCTTAAGGCACTTTCATAACAACATGTACACACACCTCAAAGAAAGACCTCCAGTACTTGACCAGAATCATGAATCTAAAATTATTGAAGGGCCATACCCTCTCGCTATGTGGGGGAGAGGATATGCTTGTGTTTCTACAGATACAGGACCCCGGTGGATTCCCAGAAGATTTATCAGTAGACCACAGATCTGAAGACGACCCCTCGAATGAACACAAAGTCAGCTCCCTCTCCCACCATGCCACAGAAGCAGCTTTCTCTTGGAGATGGAGAAAAAAGAAATTCATATATCCAAACATTGTGGCAAGGACACTCATCGCACGTAGATACATCCCACTGATAACATCCATGTCAATCTCAAATGCAGACACACCCCTGCCTTTTCCACCATCCCTCTACCAGTGACCTTTTATCCCTACCCCCTCCCTCTTTCCCCTCTTGAAACTGCTCCTTTTTCCCTCCCTCAAACTTCCCTTAACAAAAGAGAAGGGTGTGATTGGGAGGAGTTGGGAAGAACTATAGGGGGAACTTAAAAATATTTAAGAATGTCTTAAAATAAGTCAACTAATGTGTGTTTTTACCGTACACAAGTGAAAACTACCCAGTGGGAAAGAAGAAGTATGATTCTTTCTGTCACACCCTCCAGGGCACCCCACAGCAGAACCAGTGCCATCGTTGTCATCGTCTTTATCAGCGCCCTCATCTGTATCCAAGTGACCACCGGCTGGATCGTCCCTCAGCCAAAACAAAACATCTGGGTCACTTTGGCAAAGTCATTAAAGCAAGACAATCTTTGCATGGCCATTGGAAGCGTAGACGGTCTGCTCTTAACATGCCTGGTGGGAGTCCCCCTGTCACCAAACGACCGCCCGTATGTAGGTAAGAAGCCCAACCCCATGGACACCTGGGACGAGTGGATGAAGATCCTCCCACACCACGTCTCCACAGGATTTGCTTTTCCAGGCCCAGGATGGTGTTCTGGGCAGTGGCGTGAGGCACAGGGTCGGTCTCCAGCCATCCCGTGGTGGCTTCCACCATGGTCAGCACGTAGCACTTGCCCTGGCGTGTCTGGGGCAGTGTGATGGAGTCAATCTGCCAGGCCTCCCCATACTTGTACTTGGACCACTGCCCACTGTACCACAGGGGCTTCACCTGCTGGGCCTGCTTGATGGCAGCACACGTCTCACAGTCATGGATAACCTGAGAAATACTGTCCATGGTTAGATCCACCCCTCGGTCTCGTGCCCACTTACAGGTGGCATCTCTGCCCTGATGACCTGAGGCATCATGGGCCCATTGAGCTGGGAACAACTCCCCTGTATGTTGCCAATCTAAGTCTATCTTTGGCACCTCTATCTTTGCAGCCTGACCTACCTGCTCGTTGTTTTGGTGTTCCTCACTAGCCCGACTCTTGGGGACATGGGCATCTCAATGGCAGACTTTCACAGGTAGCTTCTCCAACCAAGAAGCAATGTCTTTCAATTCATCAGCAGCCCAGATTGATTTTCCTCTATGCTGCCAGTTGGACTTTTTCCACCTTTCCAGCCAACCTCACAGATCACTGGCTATCATCCATGAATCGATATAAAAGGTATCGTTTTGGCCCCTTCTCTCTTTCAGCAATGTCCAGGGCCATCTGAATGGCTTTGAGTTCAGTAAATTGACTTGATCCACCTTCTCCTTTGGTAGCTTGTGCAATCTGTCGTGTGGGGCTCCATACAGCTGCTTTCCATTTCCAGTTCATCCCTACAATGTGTCAGGAGCCATCAGTGAAAAGAGCGTAGTGTGTTTCCTCTGCTGGTAGTTGGTTGTACGGTTGAGCTTCCTCAGCCCGTGTCACTTGTACCTGCTCCTCTTTGTCAGTGAGACCAAAGTTTTCACCTTCCAGCCAGTTTGTATTTATCTCCAAAATCCCAAGGTGATTCAGGTTTCCAATACAGGCACGCTGTGTGATCAGAGCAATCCATTTGCCCCATGTGGTGTCACTGGTGTGGTGGGTACAGAGAACCTTTCTTTTAAACATCCACCCCAGCACCAGTAGTCGGGGTGCTAGGAGGAGTTGTGCTTTTGTGCCAATCACCTCCGAGGTCCCTTGAACTCTTTCATAGGCAGTCAAGATTTCCTTCTCAGTGGGAGTGTAGTTGGCTTTGGATCCTCTGTAACTTCGGCTCCAGAATCCCAGTGATTGGCCTTGAGTCTCCCCAGGCACCTTCTGCCAAAGGCTCCAGGACAAGCCATTGTTCCTGGCTGCAGAGTAGAGCACGTTCTTCACCTCTGCTCCTGTCCTGACTGTTCCAAGGGCTACTGCATGAGCGATCTCCTGCTTGATCTGAGCAAAGGCTGGTTGCTGTTCAGGGCCCCAGTGGAACTCGTTCTTTTTTTGGGTGACCAGGTGGAGAGGGCTCACAATCTGGCTGTACTCAGGAATGTGCATTCTCCAAAAACCTATGGCTAAGAAAGCTTGTGTTTCCTTCTTGCTGGTCGGTGGAGACATTGTTGTGATCTTACTGATTACCTCGGTGGGAATCTGACGCCATCCATCTTGCCACTTCACTCCCAGAAGCTGGATCTCTCGGGCGGGTCCTTTGACTTTGCTCTTCTTGATGGTGAAGCCAGCTTCCAGCAGAATCTGGATGATCCTCTCTCCTTTCTCAAACACTTCCATTGCCATGTTCCCCCACACAATGATGTCCTCGATGTACTGCAGGTGTTCTGGAGCCTCACCCTTTTCCAGTGCAGCTTGGATCAGTCCATGGCAGATGGTGGGGCTGTGCTTCCACCCCTGGGGCAGTCGGTTCCAGGTGTACTGCACGCCCCTCCAGGTGAAAGCAAACTGAGGCCTGCATTCTGCTGCCAGAGGAATGGAGACAAACACGTTAGCAATGTCTATAGTGGCAAAGCACTTGGCTGCCTTGGACTCCAGCTCGTACTGGAGTTCCAGCATGTTCGGCACAGCTGCGCTCAGCGGTGGAGTCACTTCATTCAAGGCATGATAGTCCACAGTCAATCTCCATTCTCTGTCAGATTGTGCACAGGCCAGATTGGGCTGTTGAAGGGTGAGTGGGATTTGCTGAGCACCCTTTGGCTCTCCAGCTCCCGGATCATTCTGTGGATGGGGATCACGGCATCTCAATTCGTTGCTATTTCACCTTGACTTGGCATTTTCCTATCTTTAAGCCTCTTCCCTCCGTCGAGCCCTAGCAGGCTCGGAGCCTGCTACAGATCACGGCATCTCAATTTGTTCAACACTGCCAGTGGTGCACTGTCGAGGTGACAATTGGTACTCATTGCTCTTCCACCCTCAGGAGTCCTACTGCAGATGAGTTTTCTGATAGTCCAGGCAAGGTGTTCAACTGCCTAATGTTCTCTGCCTCTACCGCAGCTATTCCAAAAGGCCACCCGAGTCCCTTGGGGTGTTTATGAAGCCATTCTGGTAGAAGTCTATGCCCAGAATACATGGGGCCTCTGGTCCAGTCACAATAGGATGTTTCTGCCACTCCTTCCCAGTCAGGCTCACCTCAGCTCCCAACAGGGTCAATTGCTGTGATCCCCCCGTCACCCCAGCAATGGAAACGGGTTCTGCCCCCACATGTCCCGATGGCATTAGGGTACACTGCACACCAGTATCAACTAAGGCGTTGTATTTTTGTGGCTCTGATGTGCCAGGCCATCGGATCCACACCATCCAGAAAATCCGGTTTTGCTGTGCCTCTTCCTGGCTAGAGGCAGGACCCTCCTAGCCCTGGTTATTATTTCTTTCCTGGGCATACATGGTAGAGGTTCCTTCAAGGGGATCTGACAGATCACACCTGGCAGCTCGGTCATGGGAGTTTGGGGCTGCCTTCACTTTAGTGGAATTCCCTCAGTTAGTGTTTCCCTCCTTGAGCTGATGCACCCGTGCTGCCAGGAGAGAAGTGGATTTCCCATCCCACCTTCCCATGTCTTCCCCATGGTCACGCAGGAAGAACTACAGGTTGGCTCATTGGGTGCACCCTCTTTCTCTAGCTAGGGGATGTTGGGCTCTGACTTTGGGGCCTGTAACCTGCACTGGTGCCAAATTGATCTTCCTCACCTCCTCCTTCATCTCTCTCATTGTAGGAAACATATGTTTGTGCTGTTCTTGTGAGCCAGCGAAGGCTTCCTGAAGATCAGGAAAGCCCCGTATCTCTCTGGAGGAAGGTACCAAGGCTATCACCATGACACCATGGAGAAAGAGAGAGAGTTAGAAGATAGGGACTTTAGTTGGCTCTCAGAGTGACATAGCTCCTTGTTCACCGACTGAGAACTTTGTTTCTTTCTTATGACCAATGGGCAGTGAATGTGTCTGTTCAGTAAATGTAAATATCTTGACAGAGTATAACAGCAACATGTTGCTATAATAAATCTCTCTTGCACCCTTCTGATGGAGTCGTGGTACTTTGTGCTGTGTCGTGCTCTGTATCGACATCTGGTGGCCCTGCCATGATTGCAACAGGACTGTAAAAAAGGAAAGACAAAAAAGAGAAAAAGTTGAAAGGTACCCTAAAAACGAGTGAAGGCAGCAAGGACGCTGCAGAGGTCTGGACCTAATTCAGTCTGATTCGAGATAAGTGATTGGGAAAAATAATGGGAAATAATTTATTAAATGAGGAAAAGGCTGTTTTGTCCACATGGAAGGCTTCATTGAAAAGGAAAAATGTTCAAGCTTCTGATTATGCTCTTGGTAGTTTACTGACATGGTGTAAACCACAGGACTTTGAAGCTGATGCCGACACTGCCTTCAGTGTCCGGGCATGGAAAAAGGTTGGGAAGAGACTATGGGAAGAGATATCTAAGGAGTATAAGACAGTTGTTGATTTGGCTGCTACCTGGAGACTGTTGTATGAGGCGTTGAAGGTGTAATATATGTTATGGAATAATTCATGCTTATAGAGAGAACGTATTTTATAAGACTGTGAAATCCAAACGAGTCTCTGACCACAAGCAGCCCAGAGGCAGACGTCTACTTGGAATCTCAAGGTTCCTGAAGGCAGCAGGAGAACAATACCCAGTTAACTTATGAATAGAAGTGTCCAGCGCGATGATTGCTGCTATCCCGGGCGATTGTAAGACGCTGAGGACGATCATTGCCCAACTGATACAATCGATCGAGATAGCAGAAGTTGCCAGAACAATACATCTGAATAGACGACTTCCCTGGATGCAATTAACGCCGGCTGTTGACCAGGAAACAGCGATTGTCCAGCTCTGCACAGTGAAAGAAACTGTCTGGAATATGCAGTTACAAAAGAAATCGGGACTCCTCTGCCTCAGGTGATATCCTCTAGTGATAGTTCTGACGGTGAACTGCCGGTTATAAGTGCACCCAAAAAGACGCAGGAATCTGTTTCTGTTAGCCCTCGGAGCAGATCCAGGCCTGCTGTTCCTTGGACTCTGCCTCCCTGCCAGGTGGCTGTGACTCCTTGACACCCTTTGCAATTCTGGGAGCATGTGAGAATGAAAGCAGCTGAAGTGGGAGATTGGAATTTGTTAGAGAAAATAGGTGCACCTAAAAGGATGGAGATGGCTTCTGCTGCTTCTGGTGGGCCTGTGGCTTTTCCTGTTTTCAAAGCTGTTCCTAATTCGGGACAAGAAGATAGCCATCAGGGTTTTGCATGGAGGGATCTCCAGTCAAAAGTAGATCAGTATGGTGTTAACTCTTCCCAGGTGATGCAAGTGATTTGTGTTCTAAATGCTGATGTACTTGCACCTTATGATATTGTTCACCTTGCTACGATTCTGTTTCAGCCAGTGCAGTATGGTGTGTTTCAAGCTACCTGGAAACAAATGGTTGAAAGAGCAGCATTGGACAATGTGCAGTTACCCCAGCAGGATCCATGTCACGCTGTGGGAGCTGATGCCTTGCTGGGCAATGGACCATTCTCTAACCCGGATTTGCAGGCAAGATGGGACCCCCTGGTTCTGGCATAGGCCCAGCAGCTGGGTATGAGTGTCCCCATGATATTTTCTGAAAATTCCTCTTTGCCCAGGATTTTCTCCTGGGAAGCTGAGAAGCCTCAGGGAGGAATGAAAACAATAAGTATCTGATTGATGCTCCTGTGTTTGCTGCTTTGGAATGTGGCTTGAACTTTGTTTACCAACAGGTGAATGTTTGATTGGTTCCATGTGAATTGTTTTAATTTAATGACCAATCATGGTCCAACTGTGTTGAGGCTCTGAGGAGTCATGGGGTTTTATCATCATTCTTTTCTAGCCTTCTGATGTTTCCTTTCTCTATAGTTTAGTATCGTTTTAGTATATAATTTCTTTCCATAAAATATAATGTCATAAAATAATAAATCAGCCCTCTGAGAACATGGAGTCAAATTCTCATCTCTCACCTCGTCCTGGGGACCTCACAAACACCACACATGAGTGCTTTACTCCAAACAATGGAAATGGCAGCTCCTAAACCAAGGTTTATTACCATCCAGCAAGGGGTGAAGGAACCTTTGCTGCAGTTTGTGGAGAGGGTTGCTGCAGCCCTTGAGAAGCAAGTAGAAGATGATAAGCTCAGGCAAATTTTATGCAGACAGCCTGGGACAACGCAAACAAAGACTGCAGGTGAATTATTGATTCTTTAGCGGGAGGTCCCCCACTGTCTGATCTTGTAGTTGCTTGCTCAAAGGTTGGTTCGGTTGAGCATAAAATGGCTGCTTTGGCTGAAGTCATGAAATCTTCACCCAGATGTTCTGCTTGTGAAGAATCGCGGCATGTGAAGACACAATGCCCTCAAACTGCTGGACGATGTGTACACTCCAGTTGGTTTGGTTATTGCTCTGGAGAAAGTTCAAAGGCAGATGCCTTGGAAATATTTGGGGTTGATAATCACCAATACACAAATTGTGCCTCAACCTGTAAAACTGGACATTGATATTAAAACTGCTGTTGACGTACAGAAATTAGTTGGTGCAATAGATTGGCTTAGGCCATGCTTGGGGATAACCAATCATCAACTTCAACCTTTGTATGACTTACTATCCGGGATAACTTCCTCTACCGATGAGAGACATTTGACTGCTGCAGCAAAAAAGGCTGTAGAAGTTGTTGAATTGCCCTTGACATCTAAATTTGTTACCAGGACAGAGTTTCTCTTGGTGTGCAATTATTTATTTTGAGAGATGATGAAATACCATGCAGATTGTAGTCTCAATGGAATGATAAATGGGAAGACAAATTGCATATTTTGGAGTGGATATTTTTTGTCTTTCAGGTCCCGAAAAACAGCTCCAGGCCTGTATGAGCTTTTTGCAAACATCATTATCAAAGGTCGCAGACGCTGCCATGAGATCTTAGGCCGTGCTCCTGTAACTATTGTCATACTGGTATAACAATGGTATTTTGAGTGGTGTTTTCAAAACAATCATGAGCTGCAATCTGCCTTATCTTCCTTTACAGGTCAAATAGCATATCATTTACCTTCTCATCCTCTTTTGGATTTCACTAAGAAGATTCCCTTTCAGGGGAAACAATTTTGCTCTTCTGTGCCAATGGAAGGTGCCACAGTTTTTACAGATAGATCAGGGAAAACTGGAAAAACTGCTGTAGCCTGGAAGAAGAATGACTGCTGGGAATATGGGTTCAACAAGGGTCTTTTAATTAGTTGAACTTTGTGTCGTACTTTTGGCCTTTACCTTATTTCCTAATTCCATCAATATAGTTGCTGATTCTGTTTATGTTTCTAATTCAGTGAAACAGTTGGATCAAGCTGTGTTGTATAATGTAAAGGAGAAACCATTATTTGTTATGTTGTTAAAATTGTGGACTGTTATTCGTAATCGAAAGCATTTTTATTTTATTATGCATATCCATAGCCATACATTGCTACCTGGATTCTTTGTTGAAGGTAGCGCCTATGTGGATTCCCTTGTGGCTGCCTCAGCAGTAAAAACGGTGCCTAATGTGTTACAGCAAGCTGTTCTATCTCACCAATTTTTTCATCAGGGTGCTCAGGCACCATGGCAGCAATTTAAGTTATCACACAGCGAAGCAAAGTCAATTATTTCTTCTTGCCCTGATTGTCATATGGCTCATGTTTCACAATATTACAGCACTAATCCTAGAGGCTTACTCCCTTTGCAAGAATGGCAAACAGATGTTACAAAAATGCCTGAATTTGGTAGTCTAAAGTATGTTCATGTTAAAATTGACGCTTTTTCTCATGCCATGGTTGCTTCAGCATTGGCAGGTGAAACAGCTCGGGGTGTTATTCGTCATTTTTGCCACGCCTTTTCCATCTTAGGCGTTCCATCACATGTAAAGACAGATAATGGCCCGGCGTGTGTTTCAAAGAAATTGCAAGTGTTTTTTCGTGCCTGGGGTGTTGATCATTCCACTGGTATTCGACAGGCCAAGCAATTATTGAACATGCTCATGGTGTGTTGAAACGACAGGTACAAAAAAAAAAGGGGGAATGCAGAGGGAGTCACCTCAAGTGAGATTAGATAAAACTGTTTATGTCTTAAACTTTCTACATCCTTTACCTGACTTAGAATTGTCTCCTATATTCTATCATTTTTTGTCTTTGAATTCAAAACAGCCAAACTTTCAGAAAGGTATTAATGTATGGGTAAAAGATTTAATCACGGGAAAGTGGACTGGCCCAGTGGAATTAGTAACATGGAGAAGAGGATACGCATGTGTTTTAACAGGAAATGGCTCTCGTTGGGTCTCTGCCCGTTGTGTTAAACCTTATTTGGAGCACACAGGAAAGGACAGGATGGGTGGTTCTACAGCGGAAGCAAAATGAGTAGGCAATTGCATTGGTTATTAGGTGCATGGAAGCATGGACCCTCAAGGAATGTGTGGGAAAGATGGTAATTCAAGACAGAGTAAAGGGAGTTATAGGCTTACCCTGAAAATACAAAATTTATGTTAGTGGGTGTTACTTTTGCTTCTTTTCCTTGAATTCTCTTACAGAGAGGTTGGTAGTACTGAGAAATGTGTCTTGTACCATTTCCTTTTGCAGGGCACCGACAATGCCAAAAATAGGGGAATTTGATGTACCTAAGGGAGAAGTGTTGCCTTTGCAGAGGGGTTGAATTAGTAGCTGATCTCCAAACTTTGAGCAACTAGGTTGGTTGCCCATTATGATAGCAACAACCAGTTGTAAAGTTAAGTGGATGCTACTTGGTCCTAAGTGGTGACTAGGCAGATGACTTGGTCTCTGACTCTGTGTGGGTGAAAGTTATTTGACTAGAGGTGAAGGTGTCATTCTGCTACAAATGTTTCATCTGGAAATTGCAAGGTCTGTAATGGTACTTGAGGATCTATTTTTTATGTGCCTTGTTTGTATATGAGTGCTAAGATTGTGAGGGTGTGTGTTGTGGGTTGGGTAGAAGTTGGTCAGTTGTAAGTGAATGAAGAATGGATCCTCTGTCTGCTTGGATTTTTGCAAGGGCCCTGCAGAAGTCCTTAGCAGTTGTTTTTGTGGGTCAAATACAAAAAGGGGGAATTATAGGAAAAACATTTTTGTGCTGTTGCTGTAAGCCAGCGAAGGCTTCCTGAAGATAAGGAAAGCCCCACATCACTCTCGAGGAAGGTACCAAGGCTATCAGCATGGCAACGTGAAGAACGAGAGAGTTACAATATATGGACTTTAGTTGGCTCACAGAGTGACGTGGCTCCTTTTCACCTATTGAGAACTTTGTTTATTTTTCATGACCAATGGGCAGTGTATGTGTTTGTTAAGTAAATATAATAATCTTGTAAAGCTATAAAGGCAACCTGTTGCTTTAATAAATCTCTCTTATACAGCCTTCTGATCTGAGTCCTGGTGCTTGTGCCATGTCGTGCTCTATAGCGACACCTCATCTCCTCTTTAGGGCCTTGATCACAGCAGAGACAGGAGCCTGCATGAGGCCATTGATCACACTCTCACAATTTCTAAGCTTGTTGGTGACAGAGCCCACCGTCTCTCGGTTGTTATCGGCATTAATCATTGCAATGAAGGTGGTGTATTGAGATGGCCCCAGATTTGCCAGACTCCACAGCATTTGCCCTGTGCACTGACCTTGTCAGGGTCATTATCATGCTGTCCATCCCTCCCAAAGAGTACCTCCAACACTGCCACTTCTCTCAGCTGTTGGATCCCTTCCTCAAGGATCTTCCAGCACATTCTATGGTGCTGCTCCTGCATTCTCTCCCTGTGGACAAACCTCTCTCTCACACTCAATAAAAGCTGCTCCCAGAGACAAAGGGACCCTAGCTCCCTTACAAAAATCTGATTCATACCTGAGTCTTGGGTCAAGGGTCCCAAATTCCTTGCCTCACCACCATCCAGTTGCAGGCCTGTACCCATAAGGTCCCAGACCCGGAGTAACCAGGTTGTATAAGCCTCACATCCCTGTCGTACAATGTCTTTGTGCAGATTACAGAGACTTTTGTACATCAGGGACTCAGTGATGATCTCAACCGTTGGCTCCCCTGCGGGTTGTGAGGGCCCTCCATTCTTAGCCTTATTTAGGGTGATCTGATTTCATCTTAGACCTCCTTGTTTCCACAGGGGTGACTGCTGCTGGCTGTGACTGCCCTTGCAGTTCAGCTGGAACCTGGACGGTTGTAACATCTGTGGGTTCACTGCTGCACCATCAGACTCTCCCTCTTTGGGGCAGGGGGAGGGTTTCTCACCAGCTGGGGAAATGTGCTCCTTCAGCATCTGGCCCATCTCCTTCACCAGAGCCCCCACCCAGTCTGGGTGGTTCATTTCTGAGCTGGGCTGTGGGGCAGGGTCAGCCTCTGGGGCAGCAGCATCCCTTCTCTCTGGGGTAGGTGCCAGGGTGGTTATCCAGGTTAATCTTCCCTTATCTCTGAATGCTAAATAGAACAGGCCTATCAGCAACACCAACCACTGTATGATATCATTAGCATTTAGAGTGGATCTGAGCCCTTTGAAAACTGGTGAGGCAGACCCAAAGAGCTGGGTGAAGGGTTGGGAGAAAATTTCCTCTGGTGTAATCTCCTTACAGTGGGTACCATTATTAAAGTAACCCCAAAAACATACAGTTAGTGTGTGATAGCTCTGAATCCATGTGCCTGCCTTCCAGCAGAAGTTAAAGATCCATGAATTCCTCACCTCATTTAAGCCATAAAGCAAACTGGATAACAGCCACAGCAGCCTTAGTTATGGTTAGCCTGTGTTCCAGGGATGGCTGGGGCGCTCCTGATGGGGCAGAAGGAAGAGCTCCAGGCCCTCTGTGAGGCTGATGAGGGCAGTGGGCTGTCAGCGGGGGCTGGCCGGGCGAGCTGCAGTGCCTGGGCAGGGAGCTGCAATCCCTGCCCCGGCTGCGGTGGCTTCGCTCCTTGTGTGGACCAGGGGTGGCGTGGGCAGAGCACACAGAGATTCCAGGGACATGGGTGAGGGGATTCATGGCCAGCACCTTGCACCTGATCCCCTTGGCCCCTCCTCTCTTGTGGCCATGGCAAGAGCTGGGTGGGATGGCCCTGGCAGAAAGGTCTCCATGGATTCCTGCAGATCCAGGTTCTGACCATGGCTCTGTTCCTCTCTCTTCCAGTCCTTCAAGCCCTGAGTGAAGACAACAGCCCCTCCCACATAAGCACATTTGTTCAGGTGATGTTCGAGGGAAGAGCTGCAGAACAACTTCCATCTGCTGGCTCAGAAGAACCAGTGTCTCTTGAAGACCTCCAGATCCCTTGGAAGGTGAGAGCACCTGGAGACCAGAGGAGACCAGCTGGAGCTGCAGGCACAGCTGATGATTGGCACAGCTGAGCCTGGGGAAGCTCCCATAGCTCCTGCCTTCTCCCTCCCTGTTGACAGCTCCCGCTCTCCAGCCCTCAGACCCTGCCTGTGGTAGTTGGTGTTTTACAGTTGTTTTAACATAAAAGTTAGATTTCCTGTGTTAGTCAGTTATAATGGTTTCTTCCATGTACCCCATTTTGTTCCCCCTAATGGTTCAGTCCTGTTGTTCACCACAAAGTTTTCTGCCACTTGTCTGCCCATCAGTGTGTCAGTCTCCCTGCTCCTCCCCTCATTCCCTTAGAAGCCCTTGTCAATCTCAGCTGTACTACCCCTTACTCTTGTCAGTCTCTGTAGTCACTCCCCTTGTATTCCTAAATGTTCTGTGTCAGTTAGCTATGTCTCGATTGTTGATTGGTTTGTGAGGCTTCTTCCCTCCCCTGAATGATCCTTATTGGAGTTGCTGAGTGATGTGTTCCTCCCCTAAGATCCCCCCATTGGGTGAGAGTTGTATCCACTCCTTGTACCATCCCCTCTTTAAAAATGCTAGTCGGACCCATTTGCTTTGTTAACCCATCTGGGCTTAACAGAGAGCTTTGGGTGTGCCTAAGAGCAAATGAAGCAGCAGCACGGTGCCCGAGACTTGGACGCGCGACCGTGCCAGTGCCCAGAGCGCTGTCAGGCAGTGCCGGGATCCCGGGTGTGGTTCTGGTCCCCACAACCAAGGAATGGCAGCCACAGGCTCAGACTCAGTCAGAAAGCCAACCAAGTGAGACCAGAGGGTGGGCACCCTTCCAGGTTCTCTTGGGCATGGCCACAAAAGAGCCCCTGCTGCTCCTTCCTCCGCCTGTGTTCGGGCTGTGCTGGTGGCAGAGCCAGCCAGGTTGTGCTCTGCGTTCCAAAGCCTGTTGAGAGCAAGCATGAAAAGCGCTGTGTGCACAGCAGAGTCCTGGAAGGTGCTGGCAAGAGCGTCCTGCAGGGACAGGGCTCTGGGCTCTGGCTGGGAACAGCCTGGTTTTGCTGCTGTGAGCGCAGGCAGGAGCTGAGGCAGGTGAAGAGGCAGCGGGCAGCTTGTGTTTGTAGAGGGCCAGGGGCTGCACATCTGAACCTCCCCCTGGACACACACTTGGGGGAATACGAGCTAGAGCTGGAGTGCCTGTCCTGAAAGGACCTGGAGTCATTCAGCCCTGCCAGCTTTTCTTAAGAGTGTGTTGGTGTTCCCCAGGAAAGCTACACATTTGGGGAAATGCCTTTGGAGGAAAGGGGCTTGCTTCTCAAGCAAAGTGCTTCCCAGGGAGCTCCCAGTGAGGTAGGTGCAAGTGTCCCCCTTTGGCTCTCTGTGCTCCTTTCAGTCCTTGAGGCCCCTTGCACTTGGCAGAGGGGCAGGGCAAGGGAGAAGGCTGTGAAGAGCAGGTTTGGCATCTGCCTGGACCTGCAGAGACCAACCCAAGCACCTGCAGCAGGGTGTGTTCCCCCCTTTGGACAGAGGGAATGTGAGCAGGAACATCTCTGTCCAGCCGTGAGCCCCAAAGCTCTCTTTGAGAGCTGTGAATTAAAAGGCCTTTATGCACACACTTTTCACATCTTCCCTGTCTGCTGTGTTTCAACTCTTGGCAATGTGCATTTGCCTCCTGCTTGGTGGAAGCTGCTGTGGCCCAGGGCTGGCACAGAGCTGGGCTGTGTGGGCCAGGCAGCGTGGAGAGCCTTGGCTGATCTTGGTGTGTCCCTGGCCTCAGAAAAGGCTTGGAAGGTTTGCCTCCCAAGGCATCCTGCTCATTGGCGCTCCCTGTGCATCTTGGAGAGAGCAAGGTGGGCATTTCTGGCAGCTGGGCATCAGCAGGCCTCAAAATGGGGGCGTGTTGTGGAGCGAGCCCAGCTGAGATACCTGAGAGGAGCCCAGTGCTCCTTGCTCCCCTCTGCTGACACATGAGTGTTTGTCTGGTTTTGGGATGGCCCTGGCTGTGTCAGGGGTGCTATGTGGACACGAGACAGCCGGTCCTGTCCTGCTGGGTCCCAGCAGTGCCTTGCAGCAGCCCTGCATCCACGTCAGGATGCGGGCCAAGAGAGGTCCTGGAAGCTGAGGCAGCTGATTTTAAGCTTGTGCAGGTGCCTACAGGTCAAGGCCAAGGGTGTTCCCTCAGGATATAGCAGTCCTGAGGGCTCTTCCTCAATCAAAGAAATCGGCAGACAAATGCATTGTCTGCCAAAAGCCCTTTTATTGACTTGACAGGAGGGCAGGAGTCTGCATCCTACTAAAATGTTTCTCCACCACATATAAATTTCAGTAGGTTGATGTAGGAATTGTATCAAAAATACCATCCATTTTTACACTGCTGAGGTGATTTGATAGGCAGGTGGTTAGAAAGACATTGGGTCAGATTCCTGTACTTGAAGCTGATGTCCAGGCATTGGCCAGGAGCGCTCTTGATGCCCTAAAGCAGCACAAAGTCTTCCTCATGGCTTCCCTGCACTGGGCTGATTCGCCACTTGCCCTTAGTTCTTCTGGCAGACTATGTCTAAAACTTTTGTCATGTCACTCTCTTTTCAAGTTAGGCCTGCCAGGTTTTTCTTATGCTAGCTGGTGCTAAGGACTTATGTCTGTCTGTGCTAAGCACTTGTTTACTAATGTGAATTGCTTGTGCTTACTTATGTCAAACCAAGGTCTTGTTCCATTGCCAAAAGTGCCTGAGGCCCCCTGCTCCTTGTGGCACCAGTTGCTTTGCTGTGGGATGTTCTGCCTCCCCGGAGAGTAAAGAGGGAGCTGGAGAAAGAGCTGGCCAGGCTGCTCTGGATCCTTTCCCAGCAGCCCTGGCTGAGTGGAGCAGTGCGAGCTGAGCGCAGAGGTGCCCATGGAACAGCCGTGCCCAGGAAGGCTCGGTGGGAAGGGTGATCCAGGAACCACAGGCCTGGCAGCCTGAGCTGCCACCGGGGAAGGCCTTGGAGCAGATCCTCCTGAGTGCCAGCCCACGGCACGTGCAGGGAGCCAGGGCGTCTGCTGGAGGCTGGGAAAGCTCTGCGGAGGGACAGGGACAGCTGGGGGTCCTGGTGGGGTGTTGAGGGCTTCTGTGTGGGAGTTTGGGGGATTGGTGTTGGTGGGTGTTGGGGGAGGCGTTGTCTGGAAGGTGAGAGGTCTAGGCTGGAATTTGAGTCAGTCTGAAGGCAGCATCTGTGCTTTGGCACAGCTTTGGTTAGAGAGGGCAGAAAGAATATCTGTGACTTTTATTCTTCATGGTCCTGATTCTCCTGCAGGGAACAAGAGGGGAGAGCTGTACTTTACTGGCCACTTAGATATCTGTACCAGGGGGAGGATTAGCCCTTTTGCCATGTACTCATTTGCTTGGGCTACTTTTGTAACACTGAGTGGACTGTAATTTCTTGAGAGCTTTTATTCCTTAAGAGACTTAGGATATTATCATCCCTTCATAGGAAACTGTTTGCAAACCAAAGAATGGCCTTTTGTTTGCCTCTGTGTAGTGTTATGTTCTGTAAAGTGACTCTCAGTGGATGATGTTAAGGCAAATGAGTTGATGCTTTGAGAAGGGAAGCAAAATTCCAAGTCTTCACCTTCTCAGGCCATCCCAATAAATTTCGGAACTTTGCAACTTTTTAGAACTACTTGAGTTGAGCAATGGGAAGTAAAGATTTCCTGAACTGAGGATTCTTAAATGCCAGGTTCTTCTGTGCCTTTGCCACTAAGGTGTTTCTGTGCTGAAGGAAATGACTTCAATGAGAAAATAATTTCAGCATGGAGTAAGAGACCAAGTGTTGCCAGCAGTTGCTCCAGGTGCTGCTGCCAACAGCCCCTGCAGGAAGGAGCACAGCCCCCAATGCACGTGGGCTTTGGCTCCCTGTGGCACAGAAGCCCCCCGGGGGCACAGGTCTCTGGGGCAGGAGATGGGCACCAGCGCTGCCAGGGCTCGGGGGGTGGGAGCTCTGCTTGGGCAGGGACTCTGCCGCACCTGCTGATGTCAGCGCTGCCCGGGCCCCAGGGGTCAGAGCAGCATTCGTGCCCTGGCCTACATGTTCCCTGTCCGTGTCACACCCCTGGGTTTAGGATGGCCACCAGCTGGGACGTGTCCCAAGGAGGCCGTGCCAGCTTCTGTGGAAGGTCCTGTGCCCTTCCCAGCGGGGCTGCATCAGCAGCCCTGGGGCTCCTTCTGCTGCCCTGAGCCTGCAGAGCAGGGCAGTGTTTGCTGATGGTTTGAGCTGTTCCTAAAGACCCTGTTGGGCTGTCTTAGACACTTGGTGTGAGTGATTTCTTCCAACCTGAGCCCCTTTGGCTGGGCTGGGGGCAGCCCCAAGGCAGGGGGCAGTGTGTGCAGGGGTCCTTTGTGACACGGTGCAGCACGGTCACCATGCCATGGAACGGGTGTCCAAGGGCCCTTTGTGACACGTGGGAAAAAGAAGCTTGCCCGGCTGCTGGGAACAGGCAACGGGGCAGAACGGGACAGAGCGGTGCTGTCAGGAGCCCCCGCACAACGCTCTCGTTCCTGTCTGACCCGCAGCCTTTCCCAGGCCTTATTCCTGCAGCTGAGCTCGAGGCCAGACCACGGGACTTGGTGACCCGTGGCCTTGCCGAGGCTTCTCTTCTGCAGCTGCTCTCGAGGGCAGAGCGTGGCACTTGGTGCCCCAGAGGCATCTCCCATCCCTGCCACCAGTGCCCTCGAGGCCCCACCACAATCCTTGACAGGAATCTCCTGTCCTTGTGGCAGGAGCCCTGGAGACCAGAGTGCAGGACTTGCTGTCCTGTAGCCTTCCTGAGGCTTCTGTCTTGAAGGTGCCTTCCAGGCACAACTGCAGGACGGGCTGACTCGGAGCTTTTCCCAGGCATCTCTCCTGCAAGTAGCCACAAATCCAGCCACTAACATGGAGCAGAGACCCCTGAGAGCGCCCAAGGTGGCCTGGGGGGAACAGGAGGAAGAAGGCCCTGCAGCTGTCTCAGCACAGGAAACCAAAGAGGTGGTGCCGTTTGAGCTGCCGCAGGAGGGTGAGGGCCAGAGCTGGGCCACAGGCTTGGTGCCTGCAGCCAGCTTGGCACCTTTGCATCCCATCCCATCCTATCCCATCCCATCCCATCCCATCCCATCCCATCCCATCCCATCCCATCCCATCCCATCCCATCCCATCCCATCCCATCCCATCCCATCCCTCCCATCCCATCCCATGCAATCGCATTGCATCCCAACCCATCCCATCTCCTGGGGATGTTCCCACGGACAGAATGGAATAGGGATGAAGAAGACATGGAGCAGAGAGACCCAAGAGTGCCCAAGCTGCTCACGGTGGAGGAGGAGGAAGAAGGCCGTGGACCTGCTCCAAAACAGGAAACCAAAGAGGAGGTGACACTCGGGCTGCCGCAGGAGGGTGAGTGCCAGAGCTGGGCCACAGGGTGGGTGCCTGCAGCCAGCTTGGCACATTTGCATCCCATCCCATCCCATCCCATCCCATCCCCTGGGCCATGCCCATGGACAGGACAGAAAAGGGGCCGGGCAGACACCCCGCAAGGGCCGTGCTCCATCCCCTGGGGCATCCCGGGGCTCTCCCTGCCTGGGGAGCGCAGGGCTGGGCCATGTTCTCCGGCCTCTCCCGCAGCCCCTCAGTTCTGGCTGTGCTCGCTCTTTGCCAGGTGCAGCCCTGGAGCGCACACAAGAGCAGGAGCCCGCCCGTGGCCTCTTCCGCAGAACAGCGCAGGTACCTGCAGCCATCCTCACCTGGGCTGGGCTTGCTGGCACCGCGCTTGGAGCATTCCCTGCAACATCCCTGGCTTCTTGCCCTTCTCCTACAGCTGGTTTGCAAATTCATGAGGAGAATTAGGGAGGAAGAGACCAGCACCATGGACAGTGGGCTCAGAGCCTATTCGCACATCTTCAAAACCAAGACCAGTGCTGCTCTGCTGGATATGCTGGTAGAGGAGGGCTTTTCCAACCCAAAGCAAGTAAGCAGCCTGTGGCCAGGCTTTGATCCTCCCAGGAATTGCTTGCTCTCCCAAGCCATGCCTGCTGGTCACTGGAACTCTTGGAGGCCATGGCAGCGTGGTGGCACGGGAAGCACTTGTCTGGAGAAGCTGGGCACATTCCTCCCTCTGGCCGCTTTCCAAGTGTCCCCGTGCCTTGTCCAGGTGCCCGCCCTGGTCAGGTACATCCACCAGTGGCTCCTGGCCAATCAGTTTGCTGAGCACAGGCTGAACAGGAGCCTGCTGGATCTGACGGAAGCACAGCCCGCTGATGTAGTCGTGACGCTCCTGCGTGTGGCCCCGTCCTGTGACAGGTATGGGGCCCACCTGCCCAGAGGGCTCAGGGCTCCCCAGCCCATCAGCCTGTACAGCCTGGCCCAGGTGTCCGAGCAACAGAGAGTTCCAGGGCCCTCTGGCTGCTCCCTTTGCAAGCCCTGGCATGTCAGGCCTCGAGCCTGCTGCCATGCTCCCTCGCTGCCCCTCAGGGGCCTGTCCCCACAGGCCTGGGCTGCCTGGGTGCTGCTGGCCAGTGGCAGTGGGCAGAGGCAGAGCTGGCAGCCAGCTCAGGTCCCCACTGCTGCCCAGGCCCCCGTGCTGTGTCTGAGACCCCCCTGAGACAGAGCTCTAACCCCACAGAGCTGCTTTCACCATGTGGAAGAGCATCATGTGCTCGCCCAGGACTGCAGAGGCAACGCTGCTGATCCTCCTGCATGTGCTGGGCAGCTGGCCCAAGCACAGCACGTGCACCTCCGACGGGGACAAAACGGGTGTCTTTGTCCTGGCTGTGAGTTTCTCTAACTGGCCTTTGCTGGCCCCAAGGCCGCCTCTCCAGCAGCTCTCCATCCCCGTTCCCCCACTGCATCTCCCTGCTGCAGGCGCTGGGCTGAAACCTGGCCCAGGGGCAGCTCCAGGCCCAGCAGGCCCCGTGCTCCCCCTGCCAAGGTCTCTCCGGGCCTCTCCCTGCCAAGCTCAGGCCCTGCCACACGGACACCTGGGCACTGAGTGCTGTCTCGGGGCGCTTTGTCCTTTGCAGGCAACCGTGGTGATGTGGAAGATCCTCCAGGTGCCCTGTGTCCCACATATGGTGACGGTCTATTTCCCCCGCCTCTTTGTGCATCTGCTCTTCCAAGTGTTCCTCAGCACTCTGGATATGCCAGAGGAGGTCGATGCCTTCTGGAAGGGATGCCAGGAGGAATACGGCCTTGCCACCAGCCCCAACAGGTGCTCCATCCCACTCCTCCTGTCCCTGCCATGTCCCTGGGCAGGAGCCAGCACTCCCAGCGTCACCTGGCCTTTGCTGTGCACGCAGGTTTGCAGTGCGGACCCTGAAGTCCCTGCTCTGCTGCATGCAGCACGAGGATGTGGTGGTGGCAATTGAACGCAAACATGGCTGGGACACGCTGTTGTGTGCTGACACCCACCACTATGCCGTGGCTCTGCTGGCCAGGTGAGAGCCCCTTCTCCCCACAGCCTCTGACATTTGTGCTCCGGGCCCAGGGAGCTCCACACAGTCCCCGAGTCGTGGGCCAGCGGGCCTTGTCACCAAGGGATGGCCAAGCAGACTGGAAAAGGCTGGCAGAGGAGGGTGCCCAGCAGGAGCTGCCTCCCAAATAGCCCAGGGCCCCTTGCAGGATGCTGGGGAAAGAGCAGAGCTCTGGCTGTCAGTCCTGGCAGAGCTTTGTCCCCCTAGCCCACAGGCTTGGCTCCTTTTTCTCCTGCCAGGGAGATGTGCTGTGTCTCCATCCCCTTGTGCTCCCGCATCGCTCGCTACCTGCTGCGGCTGCTCAGCACACAGGAGCCACGCTGGGAGCTGCCCGCCCTGGCCTTCCTTGTGGAGGTGAGCCTGATGGCCAGCGCTGCCTGGCTGAGCTGCCTACCAGCTCTGCCCTCTGGGAGCCGCAGCTGCCTGGGACGGTGCCCGCGCCCTGTGCTGCTGCCCAGGCCCAGGCCTGTGCGGCTCCAGGCTGCTGCCGGCCGGCTCCCCTGTCACTGCCCTGTGCCTTTCAGGTCCTCCAGTTCCTGGACTTGAGTCAGCGTGGTGCTAACAGAGTCCTGCAAATCTTGTCGAGGCAGCTGCACAGCGAGTGCAGAGAGAGGCGTCGCCTGGCGCTCAGGGCCCTTCTCGAGCTCATTGAGGAGCCCTTCATGGTGAGAAGGGGGCAGCGGCTGAGGCTGAGCTGGGGAATGCAGTCACTTGGGCTTGGCAGGGCTTTGGGTGCTGGGGCAGCTGCTCCCAGCTCTCCTGCCTCCCAGTTCAGCTGCCCCAGTGCTTCGGGACAGGCCTTTGGCCTCTGGGCCCTGCGGCAGCAGGATGGCATTTCACAAACTTGTGCTCCGCACAGACCAAAAAAATGTGGAGCCTGACTGAAAGTCTTGTGCAGTTCCTGTGGGATGCAGATGGAGAGATAGTTAGCATGACAGTCATGCTACTGAGCTTTATTATCTTGGACAATGACACACTGATGCCTGGCCCCATCACACTGCAGCTGCTTGAGGCGCTCCTGCCACTCTTTGACCACGTAAGGCTCACTGCCCCCAGCCACGGCCACTGGCTGCTGCCCGCACACTGTGTCCTGTGCATTTGCAGGCCTGCGCCAAGCTGAGCCCCGTGCAGCCGCAATGCTGAGGTCTTTTTTTCTTGCTTCCATACAGAACAATTGGCAGGTTCAGCTGCTCTCCATCCTGCTCTTCCGAACATTGGTGACTCTTCCAGAAAGGGAAAATGAAAAAAAGGCCCTGAAGACACCCCTGCACCAGAGCCTGCTGCCCCTCTTCTTCCACTGCCATGATGGCAATCAGCTAGTGGCACAGGTGAGGACTTGTGGGCTGCTGCTGTCTTCCTGGCAGGGGGCTCGGCTGCCTCCTGGCCTGGCACCTGCCGGGCTGCAGCCTCCTGCAGGCCTTGGCACAGGGACGCGGGTCTTGCGCCCTGGGCTGTGGGGCCATCTCCGTGTCTCTGCTGCTCTCCAGGCTTCTCAGGAATCGCTGCTTTGTGTGGCCGAGTTCCTGAAGAGGAAGGATCTTGAAAGACTGCTGAAGAGCCAGAATCTGTGGAAGTTCAGCGAGTGCCTGGTAAGGACGGCCTGGAAGCCCCAGCCTCAGCCCAGAGAAGCCCCCTGAGGGAGGTGCACAGAGTGTGGGGTTGGCAGCTGTGCCCGTGCCCACTGCTGCAGCCAGAGGCCTTGCAGGCTCTTCTCCAGGCTCCCAAGGGCCCGAGTAGGGGGCCGATGGAGCCCCGGCCCGGCGGGGCTGCAGGGCGGGCCGGCACCACGGCTCCCCGGGCAGCAGCCGGCCCCCTCTGCCCCCTCCCCTCAGGAGCCCTTGGCCAGCGGCTGCTGGCCGCGCCTCAGGGCTGTGTGCCCAGGGGAGGCCGGGGCCGGGCGTAGGCAGCGCCCGGTCCAGGGGCTGAGCCTGCGCCCAGCCTTCCCTCCTGCCGCTCTCTCCAGCTGGCAGAGGACAGCAGCAGAGCGGCCGAGCACCTGCGCCAAGCCCTGCCCTACCTGCAGAACCCACAGGAGTCCCTGCGAGCGGCGGCCATCAGGTTCACGGGTGAGCCACGAGCCCGGGCTCCCTCCCAGGCCCGGCCCGCCGCAGCTCGGCCCCAGCCCCGCCTACTGCCCCGGCAGCGCCAGCCGGGCCCGGCGCCTTGGAGCCCCGCCTGGCCTGGGCATTGCTGCTGCCGCCCTCTGGCAGCCGTGCCCTGGGGCGGCAGCGTGCGCCGAGGGCCGGGCTGAGCCCTGCCGAGCCAGCAGCCCGTGTGGCCACAGCGCCGGCAGCGCCGCTGGCAGGGAGCTGTGCCGCTGGCGCCCTCACAGGCTCTGTGTTCACAGGGATGGCCGCGCGGCACCTGAAGGGGAAGAAGGAAGAGCTCCGGCTCATCTGCAACGGTGAGTGAGGCCAGCGGGGGCTGCCGGGGGAGCTGCAAGCCCTGCCCCGGCTGCCGAGGGCTCTGCTCCCTGTGCGCACCAGGGCCGGCGTGGGCAGAGCACACACAGATTTCAGGGCCACTCGGGGCAATCGTGGCCAGCAGCTTTGGGCTGGTCCCCGTGGTCCCTGCTCCCTCCTGGCCATGGCTAGAGCTGGCTGCGATGGCCCTGCCAGGGCGCTCTCCTCGGCTCCCCGCAGATGCGGCATCTGACCATGGCTCTGTCCCTCTCTCTTTCAGCCCTTCAACACCTGACAGAGGACACCAGCAGTGCCGTGTCAGACGTGGCACTTGCAACATTGCATGTCCTCCAGGCTCTGCAGAGTGAGCCATATTCCATCTTCCAGAGGCTGCAAGATCAGCTCCGCAGGGCATGGAGGACTCGGCCTCGTCTCTCGGCGCTCGGCTGGCTGCGCTGCTGCAGCTCTGCAGAGAGCTGATGCCAGAGGCTCTGTCTGCTGGGACCACCTGAGCCAGGGGGAATTTTCCATTTCTTTCAGATTGTTCTTTTCTTCTTTCTGGTTGTTCTTTAGTATATCAATATAGAGTTTGTTATAATACACAGACTCCCAGGAGCTTTCTTCTGCTACCCAGGCTCTGCAGGGCTTAGGGGAAAAGGGGGACAAGGGCGCCTGGGCTCGGAGAGCTGCCCAGGGGTGCAGTGTTGCAGGGAAAATGGCCAGAAACCCCTTGGCCTTTGATGGTTCTGTGGAAGCTTTTGTGCTGGTGACATAGCGGCTGGGCAGGGGCCGGACCTGTGGGGATCCCTGTGAGAGCGGTGCCTGGAGATGGCCACAAGCCCTGTGCCAGGCAGGAAGCACCCTCTGTGTCCTCCTGCCCGTGTGCTGCTGGCTGGATTGCTGAGGGCTCCCGGCTGCCTCTGGATGGGGCTCCTCTGGAGCGGCTGTGGGGCTGCGGAGTGGGTTGGAGACAGAGAGAGCACTCACCCCGATGTTCATGTGGCAAACAGAGAGCGTTTTTTCTCAAGCCCTTCCTTCTAAAGGGTCTTTGAGAAACCCAGTCTGGATAATTTCATTGCTCTGATCACTGTGCCTTGTCAGATTCTGGCCGGTGAAATGCTGCAGCCCTGGGAGAGATGTGACTGGGCGAGGCCCCTGGAGTCAAACCAGGGCTGGTACATTCACACAGCACGAGCCAGCCTGCACTGTGACACACGGCAACAGAGTGCAAGGCACAGCTCCGGGTGCTCCCCAGGAACCTCAGCTCTGGGAGCACTGTCTGCCCCAAGCTCCAGGGGCTGCAGTGGGAGCCCGGCTGGGCTCTGCCCTGGGGCCATCCTGCAGGGACAGCTGGACACAGGGAGCATTCCCTTGCCACAAACAGCCAAGCCAGGGCTGCAGGGCAGCTGCTGCAGCCCAGACTGCACTGTTGTGTGCCGTGCTCTGGGGCTGGGGCTCCCCACCCAGGGCACTGGGCTGGTGTGCCACAGGAGACACAGAAGCTTCAGCTTCAGCCTAACTGAGGTGGGTGCGTGGGCTGGGAAGAGTGGGGAGGCTCAAGGGGATTCACAGAGCTCATCCTGCTGGAAGGACGAGGAAAAGGGAGAGGGAGCTCAGCAGTGAGGAGAGCTGAGGGCTGGAGAGCAGCTCTGAATGACACTAAAATCCCACTGGACCTCTGAGACATTGCTGCTCCTCAGGCAGTGACAGGATGAGTCCCTAAACCTGGGGCTCTGCCTTCCTCATGGTGAGGGGCACCAAGGAAGGCAACAGTGTGATGGAGACTGCAATGGGCTGAGAACTCACTGGGGGAAAAGAGGGAGCAGTTGGGAAGTAAAAGGCAGGTGGAGGAGAGAACTGTTCAGAGAAGGGCTGAGCTACAACTTGAGCAAGCTGAAAAATGTCATTTGGGGTCATCCCAGATTGATTTCATTTCCGAAGTTACTGAACAAGTTTATTTTCTGGGGGGTGTCATGTTTTCCCTTGGAGCTGTACACTCTGCAAACTTGAGCTGTGCTGCCAAAATGCTCAAGCAAGTCTGTGCTGCAGGTCACACCATTTTGTCTTTGGCTGATTCTGGCCCGGTGCTGAGCTCCAGCAGAGCCCTGGCAGAGCCCAGAGCAGCCTCAGCAGCCGCAGAGCCCGGCTGCAAGGAGAGAAAGCAGAAACCGCCCGTCAGCTGAAGGCTCCTGTGCCCTTGTCCCAGCCGCCCGCGGTGCCCAGGCCATGCTGGCCGTGCTCAGAGCGGTGCCCAGAGCTGCCCATCCCTGCTGCCTCTGGCACAGAGCAGGAGGGCAGGACATGTGCCCAGCCTGCAGCCAGCCAGGGCACATCCAGCCCTCAGCAGCTGCCCAGAGCAGGATGCTCCTGTGCTCGCTGCCATCTCCCAAAAGCTCTGATCCCACCCTGCCAAGCAGACGGGGACCCACCTCATGCCATCCCCCCCTTCAATGCTTCCTCTAGAAAAAGAAACATCAAATTATTGAAAATAGATTACAGACAATGGGGCAAAAAAGAAATAAGGTAAAAAATCTTATCTCTACCAGGGGCTTGAGGAAGGCCCAATCCCTGCATGCCAGGGAAAAACCCACCCACGGGTGAGGGAAGCCCAGGCTTTCTCCCTTCCCCCTGCACTGCCCCCCATAATAACAGTGACCCCAAAGCAAACAAGGGCAGTGGAGCAGCCCAAGCCCTTCCTTGCCTGCACAGCAAAGCAGCCCCTGCACAGCTTCTGGAGTCCCACCTCTGCTCCCACCATGGGGCTTTGTTTGTGTCGGGCTGGCTGCCCCAGCCCCAGCCCCAGACTGGGGCATGGTGGGTGCTGGGGGCTGTTGGCAGGGCCAGGAGCCCACTCCCATTTGTACCCACCCCAGCCCATGCCCCAGCCCTGCCAAAAGCAGCTGGGCAGCGGCTGAAGGATCAGCTGCACCCGCCCCAGCAAAGGGGGAACCTTTGGTTCCTGGCCAGGCTGTGCAATGCCCAAATCGGGAAGCATCCCCCTGTGTGTGGACTCATCTGCGAATTTCCTGTGGAGCCTGGTTTTGAAGAAGGTGCCAGAATCCAAGTCCATCATCTTCAGCTGGCCAGTGGGCAGGTCCAGGAAGAGGTTGTCATCCTTGGTGTCGTCCTCGCTGTCTCCAGCAGCAGCAGCCCCACCTGGTACAGCTTCTCCAGGGGCTCCTTCTCCTTCCCTGGGCTGAGACCAGGCTCTCAGGGTTCTGCCCAGGGCCCCAGCTGTCAGGGAACCAGGACAAGCAAAACCAGCTCAGATGGCAGCCACCAGTGCTGGGCAGAGCAGCTCAGCTCCAGCACAAGGGCTGTGTGTTCCCATCTGATGAGCCCTAGGCAGTGACACGGGCAGCACAAAAAAGTCTGGGTTCCTTTGCTTCTGATTGCCAAGGCATGTGTGGGGCTGTAACTTACCAGGGCCCTGCATCAAAGTGTGCCTGTGGCTCTCTCCCTTCTTCTAGGGCAGATGAATATCCTGCATCCCAAGATGACAGAACAGCTCTTCCAATGAGGGCCTTTCCACGTCCAGCGTGGATAAACACAAGATCAGATCTTGGCACTCTGGGCACAGAAACCAGAAACCGTCGGGCAGTTGAGAAGGCTCCTGTTGGCTTTGCCCCACTATTCCCATGCCCAGCCTTGCTGGATGTGCTCAGAGCTGGGCCTAAACTTTCCCATCAATTCCCTGTTTTGGAGGAGAGCAGGAGAGCAGGACATGTGCCACCTCCTCAGCAGCTCCCAGAGCGGGATGGCCACGAGCCCGCTGCTGTCTCCCAGCACTGGGATTCCCCCTGTGCCCAGAGATGAGGATCCACCTTGAGAGAGCCCTTGTGGCAGCGAGAGCTGATGGTCCCAGCTGATGTTCTGGCCCCTCCTGAAAGGGTGCTCCCCGCAGACCATCTGGTGCAGCAGGATGCCCAGGGACCAGATGGTAGCTGGCTTGCCATAGTACCAGCCAAAGTGGGTCCATTCTGGGGGGCTGTATGACCGTATTCCTATGGAATACAGATGGAGTTCATCAGGGGGATGCTGCTGCTCCCAGAGCCTGGCCCCAGCATCCCTGGGCATGCGGGGGCTGCCCCAGTGGCACACGGGGTGACCACTGCCCTCTCGCCAGCACCTGGGACTTGTGTACAGACTTGGGGTTGGGAAGGAAGCCACTGGTGATGGAAGAGGGCAGTAGAAACCCTGGCAAGGCCCAACCATGACAAGGAAGAACCCACTCAGTGCTGGTGAAAAACCATGCTGTTGTGAATTCGAATGAGGCCTGATTTTGAGAAGGAAATAGGCTCTCGTTTATCAAAACAAACTACAGAGGACAGGGAGTTTGAGATAAGCCCAAACTCCCACGCAACAACCCAAAGATAACAACATGTCCCAAACACACTGGGTTC
Source organism: Molothrus aeneus (assembly GCF_037042795.1). Lineage (NCBI taxonomy): Eukaryota > Metazoa > Chordata > Aves > Passeriformes > Icteridae > Molothrus > Molothrus aeneus. The sequence goes on from NW_027099005.1 coordinate 676,820, forward strand.
CCCCCCATATAGTACCTCCCTCAGAAGGAGAGGAACCCCAACCCAACCAAACCCTCATTTTATAACCCCTCTCGGGTCCAGGATTTGTGGGGTTTGGATCCGCATGTTGACTGGTCATTTTCCGGTGTTCTCGTTAATCCTTATCAATATTCATTCTGGACCAATCATTTTCTCAGGGTGTCGAATGATTGCTCAAGTCCCCTGTCCAATCACCTCCCGCCCTCCTTCGACTATCACCCCCACCAAACCCTGGACTTCCCCTCCCCAGGACCCACAACAAACACCCATCAACTCTCCCCAAAACAACAATTCCCAACCCAGCCCCAATTCAACACAAATTGAATGTAATAAGTAGCAGTACGTTTGTTCATTAATTAAATCAATAGCTAAATAATTATACAATATAAAAGCAATAACTAAATAGCTAAAACCGCTTGATTCTTAAATGTGCAGCCACACATGGTTGCTTGGCTTGCAGGAATCATATAGTGCTTTGGGAATTCCATGGTAAAGATATACCTTATAAGGAAAAGTTCACCCAGAGGTCACAGAGGAAGGCTGTAACAACAATCCTTAAACTCACAAGAATTGCTTAGGCTTGCAGGAATCGTATAGTGTTCTGAAAATTCCACTGTATAGGTATGCCTTATAAGGAAAAGTTCACTCAGCGGTTAAAAGAGGAGGACTTGGAGCCTTCATCCCACGACCACCAGAAGGCAGAAAAAGACCCCCTAGCAACTGAACGGGGAAGCGCAAAAGACAGACCACATCATCCCTGAACCCGGGAGAAGAAGGCAATAAAAGGCAAACCTTGGGGATAGGAACGGTGCGAGCCTAGAGGAGCGGAGACTCCCGGCTGCCCAGCGCTGGACTTTGCTTATTCTTGCTTGCATAATTATAATAATAAAAAAATAATAATTGTATGATCCTTAAATCCAGTGAACTCGTTTATCACACCCATGAAATGTTTTGTCTCACGCAAAGAAGAAAGAAGCCACAAGCCAACACTCTTCTTTATTGCTACACTGTTTTCTTTGGTTACTTCTCTAATAGGAATGACTTTGGGGTGTGATTTGTTTGTTTCTCTCTTTCGTTCCTTGGGGCGCGCGGCGGCTCCTCCATTGGGTTCGCGGGGCAACGGAGGAACGGCCGCGAGCTCCGGCGGCTCCGCAGCAGCAGCAGAAGCAGCAGCAGACGCAGCAGCAGCAGCAGCAGCAGCAGCAGCAGCAGCAGCGCTTCTCTTGATCGGTTTTCAGCTCGACTTTTCCCTTGCTCCGCATCCCCTTCTCCCTCCCACTCACTGTATTCCCGTCCCGTCCCATCCCGGGCTGTGCCGTCCATGTTCCGCCTCTCCCAGCCCGGCTGATGCCGCGTCCCGCAAGGTGCCCCTTGGTGGGGCCACCCCGTCCCCGCCCCTACCCGGCCCGCCGTGGTTCCGCCTGGGCTGGGCTCTCTCCGTACCGGCTGTGGCGCCGCAGGAAGAGCTGCTTGCTCTGGTGCTGGCGGAGCATCGCGGTCTTTTGGCTCAGCCTGGCGCGGGCTCTGGCCCAGCCCCGGCCAAGGCCCCGGCCCCGAACGAAGCCCCTGCCGTGGTTCCGCCCGCAGCCGCTCCGCTGCCGCCCAGCTCCTGCCCCATGGCCGAGAGCATGGCCAGCAGCTTCCCCGCTCCGAGCTCCGCTGCTCGCCAGCTCGGCCGCCGGCCCCGAGCCGCCACAGCCTGGGGCGGCTCGGCAAGCAGCAGCGCGCTGGGCAGGCGGGTGCCCCGGGCAGAAGAGCGGGAGCGCAGTGCCGCCCGCACGGGCGGAGAAGCCTCCCCTGGAGCAGCTCTACCGGCAAGGCCTGCTGCTGGGCAGTGGCGGCTGCGGCAGCGTTTACTCCGGGGCCTGGCTCGCCGACGGCGCCCCGGTAAGAGACGGGGCTGGCTCGCAGGGCAGCGGCAGGCGGCGGGCAGCGGGCGGTGGGCAACGAGCTCAGCCCACTGCTCACCTTGGCTCGCAGGTGGCCATCAAGCGAGTGTCCCGGAGCGCATCTCGGAGTGGGCGCGGCTGGTGAGTGAGCGGGGCCAGCGGGAGGAGCCGGCGGGGAGGAGCCAGCGGGGAGGAGCCAGCGGGGCGGGCCGGGCGGGGCTGAGGCGAGGCCTGGCAGGGTGGCAGCCGGAACGCTGCGAGGGCAGCGAGCGTGGAGTGAGCGGGGGCCGCGCAGCGCCCCGGGCCGGGCCATGGCGAGCCGCGGCGGGGCCGGGCACGGGCTGCCTGAGGCGCGGCGCAGCATCGGCCCCGCTGACGGCATCGCGGTTCCCCCGCAGCGCAACGGCGCCCTTGTGCCCCTGGAGCTGGCGCTGCTGTGGATGGTGTCGTGGCCTGGCTTCCACGGCGTCGTGCGGCTCCTGGACTGGTTCGACGTGCCCGAGGGGTTCGCCCTGGTCATGGAGCGTCCGCAGCACAGTGAGGACCCCTGGTACTTCCTGCACGAGCGGCGGTTCCTGACGGAGCCCGTGGCGCGGGGGCTGTTCCGCCAGGTGCTGGAGGCCGTGCAGCACTGCAGCAGCCGCGGCGTCCTGCACCGCGACATCAAGGCCGAGAACGTCCTCGTCGACCTGGCCACGGGCGAGGCGAAGCTCATCGACTTCGGCTGCGGCACGATCCTCCAGGACACGTTCTACACCCGGATGTCAGGTGAGCCCAAGCCGGGGCCCAGCCGGGCAGCTGAGTTCCCCGCTTTGCTGGCAGAGGGGGAAGAGGGGGGAAGGAAAGAGGGGGAATCCTTCTTCAGCCAGCTGCAGCCAAGTTGCTTTTTGGCAGGGCAGGGGCTGGCTGTTGTGGAACGGGAGCTGGCTGGGAGGGAGGGAAGGAAGGCAGGAGGGAGCAGCATGGGCCTGATGAGCTGCGCCTGTGTCCCATAGGAACGCCGGAGTACAGCCCACCAGAGTGGATCCTCTTTGGCTGCTACCATGGCCAGCCAGCCACTATCTGGTCCCTGGGCATCCTGCTCTATGACCTGGTCTGCGGGCACCTTCCTTTCCGCACCAACAAGGACATCGTCCAGGGCCAGCTCATCTTCCCGTCCCCGGTGTCTCAAGGTGGGGATGCGCCTTCAAGGCACGAGGGGAAGAACGGGGTTGGGAGGGGCACCTGGCACATAAGCATTCTGCTCTTGCAGCTGGTGAGGAGGTGGATCTCCTGGGCTTAGCTGGAGGAGGTGGCACCTGTGCCTCTGTGCTGGTGTCCTCCGCAAGAGAGGATCAATAGGAAGCTTTTGGGTGCAGCTCTGAGCACTCCTGGTGTTGCCTGGGCACTGTGGAATGTGGGAGAGCATGGACAGGAGCCTTCTGGTTTCTCTCTGCAGAGTGCCAGCACCTCATCAGGTGGTGTTTATCAATGGACCCCACACACAGGCCATGCTTGGAGGACCTTTTTGAGCATTCTTGGCTGCAGGAGCCCTGCCTGGCCCAGGAGATAGCAGAGATGCATCCCTGAGCACAGTAGAATCCAGGAGCCCAGCAAGCAGCAGCGGCACGCGTCTCGTGGCACTGGAAGAAAACCCCGGAGCATTTCCCTGCGGCCGCGGCGCGGAGGAGAGAGCGCAGCCGAGGAGATGCTGCTTCCGCTGGTCCTCACGAGCTGTGGAGGGAGCGGCTCCGTACTGCCCGTCCTATTGGAGAAGTGGTGGCAGTGCAGTGAAGGTGACATGGATTGGGACAGAGGAAACATCCCCCTGCAGCTCAATGGCATCGTGATGTCCCCGCAAGCCGAGGCACAGCTGGCATGTTCTTCTGGAGCACGACGTGGAGCTGGGAACACCGTCCTGGACCTGGCCGCTGGCGGGGCAGAGCCAATTGGTTTTGTCTGCGGCCCCTGCCTGAAGGACACGCTCTGCACTCCGATGAAATCAAGATGAGTCCCCAGCTGGCGCAGGGGCGGGGGGATGCTGGTGCTTCCAGACACGGCAGGGCCCGGCCTGGCCACGTGCCGGAGGTTCTCTGCTCGGCGGTGCTGGGGAATATTAATTTTTCTGCCGGCCGCTGAGCTGCTTTTTGGCGGGACAGGGGACGGATGTTGTGGAAGGGGAGCTGGCTCCTGGCCTCGCTGACAGCTTCTGCCAGCCAGCCTGGCACGGGCTGAGGTGGGGGCAGCCAGCCTGACAAAAGCATCCATCCATGTGGATGGGGGGTGGCAGAGGGGGGGACGGGTTCTGAAGCCGTGCAGACCCAGCTGGTCTGCTCTGCAGGCCCTTGAGGAAGAGGTGCGTTTACGGGCAGGAAAGGTGGGGATTTTCCCCACCCCTGGACAGGTTTAATTCTCACATGGAGTGGTCAGACCCTCCTCAGGCCTCTGAAACGGTGAGAGGCTTTGTGCTTTTTCTTGTTTCCAGGTCTTGTTTTGGATTGACTTTCATGCAATTGTTCTTTTGTTTTCCAGGAGGATTACACCTGGTGCCCAGACCGGACAGGGAAGCGCCTGCAGCGTCCGTGGAGCGCGTCCACTGCCAGCGCTGCCCCAGGGGCCACGGTCTGCAGGGACAGCCCCTTCCAGAAGGACGAGGACCTGGTTTGGGATCGGCTCCTCTCCTGGCAGCAGCTCTCCAGAGGTGGGCACCCAGCTCCACAGCTCAGCTGGCAGAAGGGCTCCAGGCAGATGGCAGCAGGCACACGGGCATCCCGCTCTTGCAGCTGCTGAGGAGGTTGCTGTGCCATGATTAAGCAGAGGAGGTGGAACGTGGCCTGCCACGCTGCCCTTCTCTAAAAACAGAGAATGGGTCGGGAGGTTTGGGCTCTGAGCAGAGCCAGCAGCCTGGCCTGGGCACAGGCCATGGTGGGACAGGGGGACGGGAGCCTGCTGCCACTGACCGTGGCTCTCTGGTTTCTCTCCGCAGGCTGCCAGCACCTCATGCCATGGGAACGGCACCGCTCGGCCTGCCCGCCTGGGAGGGCTGGAGGGCGGCCGGTGTTCATTTGCTGTCAAAATAAATTTGTTTGGGTTTTTTTTGTCATCGTCATCATCAGAGCGTTTCTTTCCTCCTTTTCCAAGCTTTTGGCCTCCCTTTCTCCAGGGTAATCTTTTTGTGTCCTTCCTCAGCCTCTTGATCGCATTTGGCAAGGGGGGTTAAGCAACATGAAAAATTCAACAACAGCTCCTGTAGCCAACTGCAGCAGCTCCTTCAAGAGCCCCTTCCAGTGAGGTCTGCATGTGCCTTGTAAAAGGAAGTGCTTTGCAGCGATGGGGTTGTCGCCCTGCTGCAAAAGCTGGGAGGAACTCAGAAATGGCAAAATGCCAATTTGGCTCAACCACCACCCAGGTTCTTCATCTTTTCCCTCTGCTCCGTGATAGGCAGGCAGGGCTGGACTCCAGGAAAGTTCAAGTTCTTGGTGCTCCCTGGCATCAAAGTGATCCAGTAAACTCTTGTATGCAGGGACTGCAACAGGGCTACTTGTCAGAACCCAGGAAATTCCTCTGGCTGCCCTGGAGGACTCGAGCCCCTGTCCAGGGGGCACAGAGACCTTGGCACAGAGCCTAAGACCCCTGTGCCTTTGATTTAGCCCTTGGATAAAACGATTACCAACCTTATATGAAGAATTGCGAGCCATGAAAGTTTTAAGTAGAATGAAAATGAATTTATCATGGGGTGAAAAATAGATTTTTGGGGTTTCTAGATGGGGATTCAGGGGGCAAGTTGGAGCAATCGGGGTGTGTCCAGCCTTTCTCCTTCTTCTTCTTCTTCTTGGCCTCCATCTTCTGCTATGATGTTGACACTTTTAGATTGGTCTAGAGTAGAAGCTCACAGTCTAACATAGGTGATAGGTATTGGAAAATAATTGTAAATATCGTACATGTAGTTTTTAGTATAAAAAGATAACACCTCCTCGGAGCCGGCAGAATGCCTCTGACTGTCTTGCTGAGCGGACCTCATCAGGACAGGAGAAAGAATTTTATAGATAAGATACAATAAACAACCTTGAGACCAAGAACGGAAGAGCTCTGACTCCTTCTTCGAGCACCAGGCTGGGAGAAGAGACTTTCTAACGTATATCAGGGTCACTCTGACCAGCTAGAGATCCTGAGATCTCCTAAGAAATATTTTTTGGGTCCTTTTAAATGTTGTTATTTTCTTATATATGTTCAGCTGTTCTAAGAAGTTACTCGCAAGGTCTCTAGGAGAAGATTTTTTAGTAAATAAAGAAGGGGGAGTTGTGGGGGCCAGAGATCCAGCCAGAGAAGAACTTACTGTGCTCCCCTGGAGGGCCAACTCCTGACCCACTGACTTTTAGTTTGGGCGAGCAAATATGACCCCCAGCTGCCTTTGCAACTTTATGTTGATCCCCCAGTACTCATCGGTCCTTCCCTTTGTGTTCTGCCCCTGAGTCCTTATCCCATTGGTTACCAGTTTTGTCCCGCCCCTTGCCTTCCCTATATAATCCCGTTTTTCCCTGGTTCTGAGAGTTTCTGTCCCTGGCTCCCTATGCAGAGTGCCCTGCTCTTAATAAAGGCTTCTTCTCTGTGGAATGCCATGCAGAGCTCCAGCCTTTTTTCTCCGTGTCACCTGAAGAAGGAAGCTGAACATCACACGCTGCTCTGGGAGGAGGATGTGCCTGTGCCCCTGAGCTGTCCTTCTTAGGAGGCTCTTCAGGAAGGTTGTGGCACCCTTACCACGGCCACCCTGCCGCCACAGCAAGCAAGAGCCTCAGCAATGCCCTTGTTCCTAGAGGCTGTTCTTGTTCACTTGCTACCGATGAGTAATTTGGGATCACAGCCACCAGGACAGTCCTGGAAGCCCTGGAAGTTACCTGCTGAAATACTCAGCATCAGTCAATTAACAATACAGAGTGCAATACACATTCTCCAGCCACATGGCTCTGTCCCATGAGCTTCTCCGTGACTGGATGTGACATGTTTGGGGATTTCTGCTCTTTGGGCATTTGTTTCCTCTTGCATTTCATTGGAATGAGGCAGTTGTTGCATATAGGTTTTATGGGCAATTTTTTTCCTCCATAGGGAGAGTAGAAAAGAATACAGGGAGAGTAGAATAGAATACAGCAGCATGCCTAATTGGTTTATTAAAATCAATGAGTTAGAAAGTAGTAAGCAGCTATGGAACTGAGGAAAAGGGAATATTAATAGACTATGATAAAACACTCCACAGAATACACAGTTATGCTAAAGAGTCTCCTTCTCCTTTTGCAGAAAGGCCCCTCCCTGAGGACATAACCAGGGTGGTACAGAAAGCTGCATCAAGAGCTTGTGGGGGGAAAGGGAGTTCTTTGTGTTGTAATGCCTATGGAAATTCTGTGCAGTGACAGAGCTCTTGTAAGAGCTGTAAATTGGTACAATGCCTTCAGGCCTAAATTCAAGCTAGAAGCGTGCTCCCAGAGCAGCAACCTTTCTGTCACTGCTCTTGGACTGCAGCTTCAGAAACAGGCAAGACAGACCTCAGCTTAGAAAATCTAAAAGCTCCTTTTCGGTTCCTTGATCAGATTCAGGATATACTAGATTGCCAAGCAGTATGGATTCTATTTGCCACCTGTATGCCAGTTGTCTTCTGTTAATTGGGCAGTTTTCCTTATCTCTTCCACAGCCAATCCTCCCTCCAGAGGAGACATCTGCTGATAATAAGCTATTGAATGTCACTGCATGGCTGAGAAGAACTACAGCATCCCATTGGGAGATGCTCCGCCCAGAGGGAGGCGCCAAGCATTCCTACCCAGATATAATCTTGAAATTCTGGAACACCAGCACAGCTTCTCCTCTGGATTTCCCAGAAGAACAGCTGCCTCTTCCAGTGGATCTTCAGAGGAAGACTACACCTTTCTACAGGATCCCTGCTCCAACAGAACCACACCTGACACTCCAGGAGGGCTGCAGCCACAATTCCAATTGGACTGCTACCAACACCCTGACCCACAGGGTGTCAGGTTGTATTCTGACTCTGTCAGTGCTGTTTTGGTTTACTGCATTGTTTATTTTATCTTTTTATTTTCTTCCCTAATAAGGAACTGTTATTCTTGATTTTTACCTGAGAGCCCCCCTTAATTTAAAATTCATGACAATTCAGAAGGAAGGGATTTACATTTTTCCATTTCAAGAAAGGCTCCTGCCTTCCTTAGCAAACACCTGTCTTTCCAAACCAAGACAGAGGAGCCACCTGTGTTATACATGTAAATACGTAACACAAAAAAAGCAAGAGCCTCAAAAAGGCAAAACAGCTTGGTAATTTGTAGAAAGTAACTTGGATCAAAACCAAAATGTGTTAATAGATCGGTCTGAAGATGACATTCACAATTTTCCTGGTGATATTGTGCACTGTACTGTAACAGTGGATAGTAACTGGACATAGCCAGTAGGATAACTGGATATGCTTTTCAAACTTAGTATTCATTGAATTATTCATTGAATTCTCATCCTTCTGTACACTTCAGCTCTGCTGTAAACTTCAGAGACATTTTTTCACAAACTTCTAACAAGTTACTCTGGATCCATAATTCCTGAGACCAAAGGGAGTCCAAATGTCAAGTGGGATTACTCTTTCTCAAAGCCTGGAGTCACACAGAATGAAGCAGTACTTAAATCATCGTGTGCATCCCATATACGTAACAGTCCAGTTACTGACCATCTGCAAGAATTTTTTGACTTTTGCTACAAATTACCTTCAAGAATAAGCTACAAATAATATCTTGAACCTGTTTAAATTCAGGGATGGCATTACAATTGCCCTAAAAAATTCTAAGGGCACCTAGTGCTGTTGCAGTAATACAAGAGAACTGTAAGTGTGTATTACTAGTTGTTATTCATATTAGGTAAAAGTGGATCAGCTCAGCTTTGCAAAGCAAGAAACAAGTCATGGAGAGTTGAAATGATGGGGTTGGGACAGTGTAGCCAGTCTGCTTTTTGTGAGAGATGCTCTTAAGCAGTGGCAGTAGTAATGTACTCATCTCCTGTATCTGTGCTCCTTGTGATCTACTATCCACCTCTGCAATTTTTTCTGCTCTGTTTTTTTTCTTTATGTCTTCAGCTGAGTACCAAAAGGAAACACAGAACTGCAGTGTTGCTACCAAAATAATAGATCTTTTTTTCAAACTAAAAAATACCCAGGGCTTTTAGAAAACACAACAGAAGTGTTGCAAAGTATAAACAATAAAAGATATTGAACAGTATTTTGACATTACACTACATCAGCCAAAGAAATGGATAGTAGGGCTTGAGGAACAAGGATAGAAATGAAGTTTTGTTAAAAGGGCTTATTTTGGTCTCTATGTGGTAACTGTCATCACCCTGATGTAAATACTTCACAATCTCTTTAAATTTTCCTAAGTTGTATTCTTTTGCAATCAGCTATGATTTTTTAAATTTCTCCTGCACCCATAACTGAATGATCTGAGCACAATCTCCAAACAAGACAAATGGTAAAGTAGCAAAGGGCTGCAATAACTGAGCAGCCAACAGGATAAGCCACACTGGCATCTCTTGGCTTTGCCAAATCCTCTGTGAGTGATTTCGTTTCTTTTCCTCTTTGGTTTAAAATGCAACACATTTTCTTTCCTTCTGATGACTCACCTCTGAAAGAAAAAGGCAGTAGCTGTTTTTGGCAGGGTAAGTTGCATTTGCAAATTGGCTCAGCTTGTTGGCAGCAGAACTGCATTTTTTCTTATCAAAGCTGCTCATCAGCTTGAGTGGGGAGAAGGTGCAAAAGGATGAGAGAGGCTGGTGGAGCTCTGATGGTGTGAGGATCCAATGGTGCAAAGAGCTGGGAGGTGAAATCCCTTTTCTTGAGTTCAGGGTCATTAGGGAAAGGGAGTGTGTGCCTGAGAGCTCAGTTCTGTCAGCCATATTCACCTAGTAAAAGGTTTTTTTCCTGCACCTGTGTGTGTGGCCAATGCCAAGGGATGGCAGCTCTTTCTGTTGTGGGGGCATTGCAGCCTCCAACTGCAGACCATGCAAACTGAGCTGCATTGAAATGTGTTCTCCAGGGCTCCGTTTTGGGGCTGGTCCTGGTTAACATCTTTATTGATGATCTGGAGGAGGGCATTGAGAGCACCCTCAGTAAATTTGCAGATGCCCAGTTGGGTGGGAGTGTGGATCTGCTGGAGGACGGGAAGGCTCTGCAGGGAGACTTGGACAGACTCGATCAATGGGCCGAGGACAAGGGCGTGAGGTTCCACAAGGCCAAGTGGCACATCCTGCAGGTCACCAGCCGCCTCAGGGTGAGCCAAAGTGTGCCCAAGGGGGCAAGAGGCCAATGGCACCTGGCCTGGATCAGCAGCAGTGTGGGCAGCAGGAGCAGGCAGCGCCTGCCCCTCTGTGCTGGGCACTGCTGAGGCCACACCTCGAGTGCTGTGTCCAGCTCTGGGCCCCTCGGGAAAAAGGACATTGAGGGGCTGAATGTGGCCAGAGAAGGGCAGCAAGGCTCACGAAGGCTCTAGAAAACATGGCCCATGAGGAGTAGCTGAGGCAGCTGGGTTTGTTCATACTGGAGAAGAGGCTCAGGAGTGTTTATAAGCAAAAAATCTGCCAATTTTTTTTGTGAGAAAAAAGTTACAAAAACTAGTCAGACCAGTGTTGCTGCTAAAGTGCTACCTGGTTATTATGATAATTATGAGTCATTGTCATTAATGGTTCTTTTTTCTGTATCAGTAAAGGCCCTGGCTAGGGCTAAGGTAATGGCTCTTCCACCAAGACAGTGAAGGGAGGGGACTTCCCCAGACAGTGAGGAGAAGGGATGAGAGGTAGGAAGGGGGCATGCAAAATAACCTCAGGACCAGCATGCCATGAGAAGCTACTACTCCAAACTTACTGAAAAGACCCCCAAAACAACAAGCCAATATAGAGTTGGGATAATTGGAGTGATGTCTGGACGTGAGGAACAGAGTGCTGGGCCTGCAGAGATGCTGAAAACCTTCATTGCCCCTCACCCTGAGCAGAAAATCCTCTCAAACCGGGACCCAGAGAGAGAGAAGCTGTAGAGATCAACATCTGGGTCATGCCCAAAAGGCTCCCACGAGGACTGGACCCCCAGCTCTGCCCCTAATGGACAAAGCTGCGCAGATCCTCCTCCTCTGAGTCACTCTGGGAAAGATGATGGAGACTGCAGACCTGTCGAGCTTCCCAATCTTGAGCTGATCACTTTGAATAAAGGCATTAAAAGGAGAAAAAGTCTCCTGCCCTGTTTATTTCAGCTGGGGGTTTGTCCGGGATAGCCAGGCCAGAAGAGGACACCGGGACTGGCCATCTTGGACCTCGAGGACAGCTGGCCATCAGGACCAGAGAGATCGGCTTGGGACCAGTGACGCTGAGGAGCTCCGGACTGGTGAGAAATCCGGTGGCGGGAGTAGGAGAGGAACGAGTGTGTGTGTGAGTGAGACGAGGGCCGGGCCCTCGGAGCGAGAGTGGACCCCTCAGTGCCGCGTTTCCGGACTCCTGCGAAGGGCCCGGCCGGGAACAGGGGGAAGCGCATGGAATCAGCGTGAGTGAGTCGTCCCCTAAGGGGGAGAGAGGGCCCCCCCTCGGGGCGTGTGGAGGAAATAGTTGTATGAGTGCCACGCACCCCCAAAAGTCCTGACAGAGGGAAGTCAGGCAGATTGCAAGTCCCAAGGAGGGTTCGGGCAAGCTCACAAGCCCTGCAGGCAAATTCAGTCCTGACAAAGGGATCAGGCACAAATCCCAGCGAAGGAAGCTGGGGTTTGTTTTTAAGTCCTGATACGGTGAGGCCTGACATTTGGAAGGTTAGGCAAACTAGAAATCAGGCAGTTGTTTTTCCTGACAGAGGGGAGTCAGGCACGAACCGGCTTCTTACGCCAGGGTTTCGTGTTTTCAAGTCCTGATAGATATAAGACCTGACATTAGTAAAGTTAGGCAATCTAGAGATCAGGCAGTTGTTTCAGTGTAAAGTCCTGAGCATCAGGCAAATAAATTTTTCTTGAGATTACCTGTCAGTAGAGGCACCTTTGGGATTTTTTTCTGTTGAGACCTGAAAAATTGGAGGGTGTAATAGTAAAAAGACAGGCAAGAGACTGAGGAATATACCTCCCAATAGCCCCTTGGGGGAACTGTTAGAGAAATGGCATTCTATAGAGGCCACAGAGGGATTAGATAAGGTGAAGATGATCCAGTATTTTGTAGAAGTCCGGCCAGAATTAGAGGTGCAAGGAGGATGGCCTTGGTGTGGGACAAGGGACAAGTGGATGAGCCAACAACTGAGTCATTGTCTGACAGCTCGAGGAGATACCGATCCTGAGCAATTATTGTATGTAGCTTGCTGGTTAAAGAACGCTATTGGCGATGAAGGGTGCGAATTTGTAAGGTACAGAAGAAGAAAGAGGGAAATGAAGGAGAGGATGCTGGAATTGGTAAAAGATGGGACCCCCTGGATTATTTGCCTCCAGCCCCTCCACCTTATAATCCTCTTCCTTGGGCACCTCAAATGGCAGGTCCGGTTCTTCCCCCGGCTGCCATCTCATTACCGCCTGCTCAAATTCCTCCTTCCACCTCTTAGGCTTCCCCTATGGTAGACCCAGTATCTCCCCTAGTAACCACTCCCTCACCACCCCCTTTGGCTCCTCCAGTTCCTTCTGCACCACCACAAGTGCCTGCCTACTCCACCTGCTGCATTCTCCACCCCTTCTCCAGCTCCACTTAAAATGTACCCAAGCTCTTCTCCCCCTCCTATTGCTGTCCCTTTACCTCCTCCTAGTTGGGACACAAATGTCTCCTTGCCCGGTAAACAGCTATCACCAAATACACCTGCTGATCTGCAGAAAGTTCAGGGTAACCCTGATATCCCTCAAACTAGTAGCATGGTGTCTGAAGATGGGCCGTACTGTAGTACCAGATCCAAGACCTCCAAGGCAAAGAGACTTTTTCCCCTCAGAGAAGTTCCTATAGGAGAAGTAGTGGGAGGTGTTGGCTTTGTGAATGCTCCTCTAACAGCTTCTGAGGTGAGAAGATTCAAGAAAGAGTTAGGGCATTTAGTTGAGGACCCAGTGGGCATAGCCAACCAAGTGGATCAATTCTTAGGCCCAAATATCTACACTTGGGGGGAGATGAATTCCATTCTAAAGATATCATTTTCCCCAGAAGAGGTCCAGATTATTAGGGTGGCTGGCATAAGAATTTGGGAGAAAGAGAACTGTCCCAAGTGCCATCAGGTGAACAGAAATTGCCACTGACAGATCCCAGCTGGAACCCTAACCAGGAGGAAAGGAGGAAGGCCATGATGGAATATAGGTCTTTGATAATACGAGGGATCAAAGAGTCATTTCCCAAAGGAACTAATACCAAATTAGTATTAGAACTAATACTGAATTTGAGGGGGCACAAGAGAAGGATGAAGCTCCTGCTGCTTGGCTTAATCGCCCAAAGCGGAACTTCCAATTGTACTCTAGAATAGACCCAGACACCACAGAAGGTCAAGTGCTACTAAAAGTCCAATTTGTTACCAAATCTTGGCCAGATATATGGAGAAAACTAGAAAAAAAATGAAGATTGGCAAGAGAAGGACAGAAATGAGTTATTAAGAGAAGCATTGAAAGTGTATTTAAGGAGAGACTGAGAAAAAGCAAAGGCCAAGGCCAAGATCATGGTTGCCATAGCTAAAGAAAGTGTGGGGTGGGTGGGTCCACCACCAGGAGGAGGCAAAGATAGGCCAGGACTGTCAGGTACAAGAGAGATAGAGAGACCTCAAGTCCCTTTGAGTGAATGACACTGCTATTATTGTGGAGAGGCAGGACACATCAGGAAGTTTTGTAGAAAGCTCAGTCTCGATGAGGCAATAGCCAGGGAACAAGAAGCCTTGGAGAGGGTTCTTAGAGGTGATGATTAAGGGTGACAGGGGCTTTACACTTTAGGGGACCCGATGCAACATCTAGAAAAGCCCTTGGTAAACATTGAGGTGGGACCCCTAAATGAAGAATTTGCATTTTTGGTTGGATACAGGAGCAGATAAGTCCTGTCTCAACAAAGTACCAAAAAGTATAGTAAAATACCCAAAAAACATCTGAGGTGAGACAAAAACAGCTAGGTAGAAGGATATCCAATAGCATTAGGACTGGACAGTAGCACTAAACTTGTAATAAGTGATGTGAAAGTAAAAGGTACCTTATTGTTGTCTGTTGTGTGTGTGAGAGTGAGTCACAAACAAAGTCAGCCTCAACTTCCCGGGCAGGTAGGAAGGGGGCAGTAGAAAGAGTGTGTGTGACCTGCAAACCAGACCAGTGTTCCCCGGTGTGTGAGGGGGCCGTAGCTGTAAGAGCGTGAGTGACACGCAGGCAGCCTCACAGGTGAACGGGCACCGGAGGCAGCAGAGCCAGGGCCCTTCCAGAAGGCCCGGAGATACTGAGAGCTGGAGGCCAACCCCAAGGCGAGGGGGGGCCACAGGGACCCGTGATTTTCTGGCAATGAGGATCCACTTTGTGTCTTGAGGGTGTGAAGGAATGTGTGAAGGTGAATGAGAAATAAAAGTGAGTGAATGTAGACGAATTAAAGTATAGGTAATGTGGATTGTGCATTGTAAGTTTTACCACATCTCCTTGGAGGGAGGTGTATTGTGTTGAAAAGCAGTGTGGGGAAAAAGTTGGTTTTAGATGCAAGGGGTTGAAAGAAAAGTGGTATTTCAGCTGTTAGTGAAAGTGAGAAACAGAGGCAGGGGATGAATAGATAAGATCTTGAAAATTGAACAGCAAACCAGTAAGTTAGATGCCGAGAAAAATGGGAGAATAAAAGTATTGTAGAAAAGATACCCCCAAGATAGCCCTTTGGGAGTTAAGTTAGCTAACAGAAATACAACTCCTTGCAAAATACAGAGTAGGCAGAAATTGATGAGAGAAACATGCAAGCTATGGAAAAAGGGAAATTAAGAAATTATACATAACATTAACCCAAGAAATTGGGTTTTGAGAAAATCATAGTAGACCATTAATGCCTATATTTGAAAGCCCCTTTCAGGTACTCCTCATTGCTAATTCGACTCTGCGGACCAGAGGAAAACGTTGGACCCACATCATCAGATTCCACACCCCTCTCACCCCCTGGCATTGGACCAAGATTCAACATCAGTTTCACGCCCTGGCATTGGACCAGACTCCACACCACTCTCCCTCTGGGATTGGACCGGACTCCACACCACTCACCCTCTGGCATTGGGCCGGATTCAATGTCAGTTTCACCCCCTAACATTGGACTAGATTCCATATGACTCACCCCCTAACTCAGGACAGGAGTCAACCACATCACGAGTTAATTCACCTGAGTATACCATTATAAAAGGACCAAAAGACTTAAAGTTGACTCTCAAAAGGAAGAGCCCAAAAGACTGATGAACTGAATAAGAAAAGAGTTTGGTATCAGAACCATACCTTATCTTAAAGTGTTATAAGACAGCTCTGTGTTTAAAATAAGTTTGTAAAAAGTTAGACTGTTAATAAGTAACTCTGGTTAAGTTCCCCCAATTTAGTTCCAAAGACTCCAGGTTAATCCTCTACAGACCACTCCCCTGAGAGAAACCAAAATTAGTAAGGAACGGACCAAGAGAAGTTTAACCAGAGAAGCGGGGAGAAGGGACTCTAAAGAGCTTGGAAGCTTCTTCTTGGTAAAGTTCCCCAAGAGGCAAGGCCGGGTGGGCCGGTCGTGCCAGATGACCCATACCAGATTCTTGGGAAGAGCAGTAATGATGGCTCTAATTGCTGGTGGTGCTCTGGGGAGCCCAAGAGAGCCGTGCAGTGAGTGCTACCAACCCCTCTTTGAGGAGGAAGAAGTGAGCTCCTTGTCTAGAGTCCACACCAATTCTAACCCGAATTGTGTTAACCTCCCCCAATGTATTGGATAGTCCAGAATACCACCACTTTTAGGCAGCAACTCCTGGGAGAGTGCCCTGTAGGAGAAACCTGGTTGTGCTTGAATGTGATGCTACTGAAGCAAGCCTGGTACATCAGGTCAAAGAGAAAGAGACAGTAAAAGCAATAAGAGAACAAGACCATTTAGAGATACCCCGAGGTAAGAACCTATTCATAGATTCAGTGAAAAAAGTTAGCCACAAACTAAATTTAACTGATTGTTGAGTTTGTACTCAGATGACCGAAATTTGGCCATGGGAGAAGATTAATCTAAGGCTATTAGAAATCTGTAACTGGATACAGAATAACTCAGAATTTAGTATTAATTTAGTATTAAGGGGTACAGTACACCAGTAAAAAGAATGGTCTGTAAATGGCATTTAGCAGTAAAGAACTCTGCTACCCAGCGGATCCCAAGAGATCCAAATAGATTTTGGTCTGTTGAAAGAAAAGAACAAGTGTATCTACCATGAAGCATATGAATTTTATGAGTATACTGAAGAATGGATAAACCCCTTTTGGGGAATGAAAGGCATTTCTAAATATTGGGAATGTCCAACAGAACCTAAGCATACATTTTGGGGGGCCCCTAAACACCTGTTTTGGATCTGTGGTACTACAGCATACACTAAATTGCCAGGAGACTGGTCTGGCAGTTGCACCATTGGAATGATAAAACCATCGCCCACCTGGGAGTGACATCCCTAAACATATCCAAAAATTTAAGCATTTTTCCTTATAAATAAAATTCAATTAATTAATAAAATGATAATTATATTATTCTGATAGTATTATTCAAATTAATTACCTAATTTGTATATTTATATTAAAAAATCTATACACTTTTAGCAACCAAGAAAATTATTGGTCATTGGTTCTAAGTAACACAATTCCCTTCATTAATTCATTAAGCTCTATTGGGTATTTATTTCTTCCTCTTTATGGTAACTAATATTCTTTGTAGACCTTTTGCCATCATTTTTATCATCTTTTTTTTCGCATATGGTCAAGAGGAGGCACTTGGGGTCCCTGGAGCCATTTCTGGGGCACATTTGTGGCAATTTTGGGTCTGGGGAGGGAATTCAGAGAGAACTTGAGGGTCTGGAGGACACTTGGGGGAGCCGGGTGGGCACTTGGAAGGGCACTCGGGGATTCTGAGGGACAGTTCGGGGTCCGGGACAGCACTTGGGGGTCCAGGGGGGCCCTTTGAGGTCAGGGAGGGGAATTTGGGGCCCTTCAGGGTCCGGGAGCGCCCTTCGGAAGCTCGAACGGGGCTCTCTGGGGCGCGGGGGCTGATGGGAGTTGTAGGCGCGGGTATCATACGGTTTAACGGGGCCGCAGAGCATCACGGGAGTTCGAGGCGCAGCTGCAATGGCTCTCCGAGAGTCGCGGGGCATGACGGGAGATAAAGTCCCGGCTGGACTAGCGCTGGACGTGCGCCGCGGAGCATGATGGGAGCTGTAGTCCTGGAAGTGGTTGGAACGCGATGTTTGGGGGTCCGGGAAGGCTCTTGGGGGACACTTTTGCGTCCAAGCCGTGACTTGAGGTCCTCGGGGGAACGTAAACGGCTCGGGAATCCGTGGGGGGAGTTCGGGGAGCTCTAACCAGGCTCTTTAGGGCGCGGGAACGGCAGGAGTTTTAGGCACGGGACTGTGTTCTGAGGGGCTCTGGGGGGACTGTGTTCTGAGGGGCTCTGGGGCCACGGGGGATGAGAGGAGACGAATTCCCAGAAGTGGCTGTACCGGGCATCTGTGGGGTTGGGAGCACTCAGGGGAACTGGGGACGCCTTTGTGGGCTCCCAGATAGGCACTGAGGGGGCACTGAGGGATCCTGGAGGGTCTAGGGGACACTTATGGGACAGATGGTGGCGGATCCCAGGGTTCTTGGGAGCGTGGGGCATGACGGGCGTTGCAGTCCCGGCTGCAATGGGGCTGTATCCGGCCGCGGGGCATGATGGGAGTTGTAGGCAAAAGGAAAATATGGCAGCCGTCTAGGCACCGCCCCCAAGCCCCAATCTCTGGCGCTGATTGGCTGTGAGTGGTGATGGGCGGAAGCCTCGGCAAATGAGAGGTGGCGGAGGCGGGAACAGCCTCTGCATTCACTCCCAGTACAGCCCAGTTCATCCCCAGTACTATCCCAGTACAACCCCAGTAAAACCCCAGTGCCCCTCTGATCCCTTCCAATACACACCAGTCCCTCCCAAAACACCTGAGTCCATTCCCATTCCCTCCAGTTCCACCCAATTTCAAACACAGGGTGCCCCTGTGTCCCCAGTCTTCCCCACAATGTTCCCAGTGTTCCCCAGTATGTCCCAGTCCTCCCCAGTGTTTCCAAGGACAGTTTAATTTCTCACAGTGGCCGTGGCAGCCAAACCCAGCAGTGGGGTCAGAGCAGTGCCCATGGCCACAGCCCCTTGCAGTGGCCCAGTGCAGCTTGGGCTGATGATCCACCCTCACAGCTGGCCCAGGGCAGTTCTGCAGTGGCTTTGGTGACACCTGGGGCTGGCACACACCTGAGCAGTGTGCCTGTTTGCAGTGGGGAAACTCAGGAGTTTCAGATTGCTTCAAAAAACCCCAAAAAGAGAAAACCCCTCTTAGGCTGAGTGCAGCCAGCTCTCCAAGCACAGCAGGTCCCAGGGCAGTGAGGACAGACAGGATGGGGCTGGGGAATGTGGAGCAAGGTTGTCCACACTGGGTCAGAGCTCCAGGCACAGCTTTTGTGAGCAGGCCAGAGCTGCTGAGGAGAGACCCTGGGTCAATATCAATCACAGAATGCTGCAATCGTCTCTACTCTAAAGAGAAAGAAAATAAAATACATCGTTTAAAATAGGAATGTCTGTTTCTGATAAGTTTTTTGAAATCTTTCTCCATCACTGGACTAGGAAAACTTTAATGACCCTCTCAGGGCTTTGGTGTTGTTTACATCAGACTCAATCCCTGAGAGTGTCTTCAAAAAACCTCTCAAGAACTCAAACTTAAATTGAAACTGCAAAGTTTCTTGAAGTTTTAATGGGTCCCACTGAGGAACACGACTGAGAAAATGTCCCCAGGTTCCAGTTAGAGCAGAACACTGTAGGCAATGATGACAGCTGGGAACAAACAAGGCCAAGGTGTCTCTGGTGCTGAGCAAAGCTGGATGTGTTTGAGGAATGCCAAGGGCCAAGGCCTGAGCCCCAGGGCCTGGCCAGGCAGATCCTGTCCCTCCCTCCTTGCTCAGGGCTCTTGCCGGGATGGGCTCTGGCATGTGGGGATGTGCAATGCCAAGGGCAGGAGCATGGGGCGGCCCCTGCCCGGCTGCTGAGCAGGGACAAGGAGGCCATGAGGCCCCAGGCCTGCAAGGGTCACTTGTCTCCTGCTCCTGCCTCAGGCCCAGGCCCAGCAGCCATGGCCAAAGTGCTGCCCAGGTTGGCTCTGGCAGGGCTGTCTTGCAGCTGCTGCCCATGCCTGTGCCCTGTGCAGCCCAGGCTGTCCTATGGTGTCCCTGCCCTGCGCCTCTGTCCCTGCAGGCTGTCGGCATCCCCCGGCTGCCCCACCTGGCTGGGCCCTTCCTTTGCTGACAGCTCTGCCTCCTGCCTGCCTCTGCCTGCCCACACAAAGCCTGGGGCTGATACCAAAAGGGTTCATTCCATTTTTACCCTGCCTGGGAACTTTCAGCACAGGAACAAGGCATGCAGGGGCTGCTTTCCCAGCAAGAGTGGTTGGAAGAGAAGAAGAAGACATCTGGCTCAAGGGTGCAGGGATAGAGAAAACAAGGAGTGAATCTGGGAACTTGGCGTGGGTTTTATGGAAATGGGTAAGTTGTAATTCGTATTTAGCCACTGTGTATAAGCAACACAGTGGTAGAATTACATGTCCTAATAAGGTTAGCAGTTATTCCATGTTGGACCTTAGGCCTGAATAAATGATACACTCTGAAACAACAAATTAGTGTTATGGAGTCTTATTCTGATATTTTGGACATTTGGTGACAGCAGAGGCTGACAGAACCAAGGAGTCAGCTGTGACACTGTGGAACCCCATGGAACAAAGGGTCCCTGGTGATGCACTGGAACCCCATGGAACCAAAAGTCCATTGTATCAGAGCAAGGCCTCATGGAACCAAGGAGAGCATTGCTGACAGTGTGGAAGCTCATGGAGCCATGGGGTCATTGTGGCAGTTTGGGGCTGCATGGAACCAATGGTCCATTGGGATACTGCAGAACCTTCTGGAATCAAGGGGATCATGTTATGCTCTGGAACCTCATGGAACAAAGGATCCATGGTGACACTGCAGTGCTCAGAGCATTGTTGACAGTGTGAAAGCTCCTGGAACCAAAAGTCCATTGTGACACGGCAAGGCCTCCTGGAACCAAGGGTCCCTTGTGGCTCTGTGGGCCTTCCCAGAACCAAGGAGACCATTTGGACACTGTGGGGCCTCATGGAACCACCTGGCACTGTGACACAGTGGGGCCACATGGAGCCAAGGGGCCACTGAGACACTGAAGAACCTCATGGAACCAAAGGTCCATTGTTACACTGAGGGGCCCTGTGGGACCAATGAGACCATGGTGACACCGTGGTGCTCCATGGAACCAAGGGGCCATTCTGATTCTGCTTTGCCTCATGGAGCCAAGGGGCCACCGTGACACTGCAGGGCCTTGTGGAACTAAGGCAGCCTTGTGACACTGCGGGGCCCTTGGAACCAAGGGTCCATTGGGAGATTGCAGGGCCTCATGGAACCATGGAGACCATTCTGACCCTTCAGTACCCATTGGAACCAAGGGGCCATTGTGACACTGCAGAGCCCCGTGGAATCAAGGGGACCACAGTGACACTGTGGGGCTCCATGGGACAAAGGGGCCATTCTGACACTATGGAACCGAGGAGACCATTGCTCTGCTACGGGACATCATGGAACCATGGAGGCCATTGTGACACAGCAAAGCCTCATTGAAGCAAGGGCACAATAGTGACACTGTGGGGCTCCATGGGACCAAGGGGGCATTCTTAAAATGTAGAACTAAGGAGACCACTGTGGCCCTATGGGGCATCATGGCGTCAAGGGTCCATTGTGACACAGCATGGCTGCATGAAACCATGGAGGCCATTTTCATACTTTGAGGCCTGGTGAAAGCAAAGGGCCATTGTGGCACTTTGTGTCTCCATGGAACCAAGGAGTCCATTGTGACACTATGAGGCCCTGTTGGGCCAAATGGCAATTGTGGCACTGTGTGGCACCACAGAACCAAGGGACCATTGTGACACTACAGGGCCCCATGGAACTAAGGATTCATGGAACAGTGTGGGACTAATGGAACTAAAGGTCCATTGTGACATTGAGGGGCCTCATGGAACTATGAGGGGACAATTGTGACGCTGTGGGGCCAATGGAAGCAAGGGGCCAGTGTGACACAGCTGGGCCTCATGCAGCCAAGGGGCCACTGGGATCCTGAGGAGCGCAAAAGAACCAAGGGGCCATTGTGACACTCTGCAGCTGTGGAGACCCTGAGAGTCATTCCCTGGGTTCGGGAGACACAAGAAGCTTCCTTCAAAAGCTGTTTGACCCCATTGGCTCCTTCCCCTTGTTCTGTGTCCCTCAGCCACTCCCTCCCCCTTCCCCCACTGGCTCCATCTTTGTACTGCCCCCATGGCACTGATCAACCCCTTCCTCTAGAGATACAGAAACCTGGACTCCCCCCTGGACTCCCTGCTAACAGTACAGAAACTCATGGATCCAAGGGGCCATTGTGACACTGAAGAACTTCATGGAACCCAGGGTCCATTGGGACACAGCAGGGCCTCATTGGAACAAAGGAACCATTGCTAACAGTACAAAAACTCATGGAACCAAGGGGCCGTGATGACACAGCAGGGCCACGTGGAACCCAGGAGACCAGTGACATTTAGGAATCTCATGGAACCAGGGTCCATTATGGCACTGCAGAAACAAGGAGACCATTGTTGATGCTCTGGAAGCTCATGGAACCAAGCAGCCATTGTGACACTCCAGGGCCTCGTTGAACCAGGCAGAGCATTGTGACACCACAGAACCTCATGGCACTGAGGGTTTATTGTGACACACTAGGGCCCATGGGGCCAATTGTCCATTGTGACAATGAGGATCTGAGGAGACCATGGTGACACCATGGAAGCTCATGGAGCCATGGGGCCATTGTGACAAAGCAAGGCCTCATGGAACCAAGGAGACCATTGTGACATCATGGAACCTCATGGAACCAAGGAGACCATTGTGACATCATGGAACCTCATGGAACCAAGGAGACCATTGTGACATCATGGAACCTCTGGAACCAAGGGTCCATTGTTACAGTCCAGAACCAAGGAGACCATTGTGACAGTACAGAACCTCACGGGACCAAGATTCCATTGTTATGCACTGGGGCTTCATGGAACCAAGGAACCACTGTGACACAGCAGGGCCACATGGAACCAAGGGTCCATGGAGATACTGCAGATCCAAGGAGACCATGGTGATGCTGTGGAACCTCATGGAACCAAGGGGCCGTTGTGACACTCTTCCATGGGGCCCCATGGAACCAAATATTCATGGTGACACAGCGGGGCTGCTTGTGACCAATTGTCCATTGTGACACTGCAGATCCAAGAGACCAGGGTGACACTGTGGCAGTTGATGGAACCAAGGGGCTGTTGTGACACACCAGGCCCTCGTGGAACCAAGGAGAGCATTGTGGCAGTGCAGAACCAAGGAGGCCATTTTGACAGTACGGAACCCAATGGAACCAAGGGTCCATTGTTCTACAGCAGGGCCTCATGGAACCAAGGGGCCATTGTGAAAGTGTGGGGCATAATGGAGTCAAGGACACCACTGATACTGAAATCCACTGGATAGAAACTTCTGAACAGAGTTTGGAGTATTTGAAAGGAGGTCTTCTTTATTACAGCATGGTGGTCACTTGGGCCATCCTTCCTCCATTCGACTGCACTGAGCATTGAATGAACAGAGTTTTTATCACACACACTCATTATGTATCCACTAGCTATCCCCACGTCTTTGAATTTATTTGACATAGTTGCACCCCTTATGACAAATCCTTTTATGATTCTTTGGGGTCTGTCTTCAACATCCAGTGTCCTTTTTAGGTGGCTGTTCCTTGACCCCCCCTTTTGAGTAAGGGCAATATTATTGTTCTGCAAAACTTCTGTTTTGTCAGCCTTGCAGAGCTGAGCTGGCATCCTGCTTGCATTTTGTGTGGCTTCTGTTTGCCAGAGGCACATCCTCAATCAGTTTCTCCAAGGCTGTGCTGTTCTGTTCTACTGTCCTTGACAAGAGTAAATGTTGTTCTGTTCTCCTGTCCTTGTCTCAGTGCTCGCCCCCCATGAGGCGTCTGCAACCCCCTCAACCTATGGGCCTGGGGTGGGCAAGTGTTCCTGGGGAACAGGGATGGGACAGCTGGGCTGGACTGACCCAAGGGATGTTCCACTCCATGTCACACCATGATCAGCAATCACCTGAGAGAAGCAGGGGGGCAAGGGGAGGAGGGAATAATTTATTTTTAAGACATTTTTCTTTGAAAACAGCACCAACACATACAGAATCTTCTCCTGCCACAAGGTGGTCAAACATTTTCTGCTGATAGGAGATTTCCTAAGGATTTGCTTTTCTTCTGTTAGTGGGTCTTGCTGTGCCTTTTTTTTGGTTGAGTTTGGAGGTTTTTATCATTGGATTTGGGTTTTTCCCTGTTGAATTGACTTTCTTCTGATGCATGAGTTTTTTCTGTCCTTTCTTGTGGCTTGCTTGGCACCTGATGACAAGACAAATTTACCCAACTCTGTCATCTTGCCCAATTATGTTTGCAGGCACCATTAACTAGATGAGTTCAGTCACAGACTCCCTGCAATTTGGCAGCATCCACAAAGGAATTGAAAGTTCATTTAATGCCATTTTAGAGACAATAGAAATATTCCACAGTGGTGGTCAGGGGCTGGTCACTGAGGGATGTCACCAGGGCGTGGCTGCCAAGAGGACTCTGTACCATGGATGACATTTGACCCTCATTGTTCAGCCAAATTCCCACCCAGCCCATGTTCCACTCCTTCAGCCCAGCTCTCTCCAGTCTGGCTCTGAGGAGACCACAGCAGACCCTGTCCCAGGCCTGCCTGAAGTCTGGGCACACAACATCCCCTTCTTTTCCCTCCCACGTGGGTTCTGCAGTCCCTGCCCTGTCCTGCCAGTGCCTGGAAAGGCTGCAGGAGGATTTGCCACATCCCTTTCCCTGCTGAGCCTGACCAGGCTGTGACTCTCCCAGTCCCCCTCCCTGCCCTGTTTGCAGACTGGTTCCATGTCTGCCCTTCCCAAGTGCCCAGGACCCTCTGGGATGGCTCTGGCCTTTCCAAGGGGTTTGAGAGAGGTCCCACAGTGACACTCCCCAGCCTTCTCAACAGCCCTGACACCAAAGGCCTTTTCCACATCCCTCAGTTCCAGGCCAGTGCCCAGAACACAGCACAGCCCTGTCAGGTCCTCGGGCTGGTTCAGAAGGGAGGCAGCTCTGATTTCTCCCCACAGACCCTCACTCTATCCAATGTCTCTCTGTGCAGTCCATGGCTGCCCTGAGCATTTTTCCCTGGAGCCTCCCTGCCTGGGATATTTCTCTCCATGCAGTCCTAACCACAACCCAGCAAAGAATTCAGGTGTTTTCCCAGAGGATGTTACTCTCAGAGTGAAGTGGCCTCAAGGCACTGTTTGTGCCGCTGGAATTGTGCCACCCCCGGGTGCTGCTGCTGGTGTTTGTGCTCACTGGGGTTAATCTCCCCACACACACACCATGCACTGCTGAGATCTCCTCAGCACAGAGCAAACATGGCCTGCTGGCCTGGTCCCTTGGTGTCCCTCCGTGCAGGGACAAACAACCTCCTGCAGGTGGGGAGAGGCCAGTGCTGGCAATGGTGGCTGCAGGGGCTGCTGTGGGACAATTGCCCCGGGGCACCTTCCCAGGCTGTCCCAGAACAAAGACACAGCCCAGGCCCTGCTCTGCTGCTGCCTCAGGTCCATGCCAGGAGCTCTGGCTGTGCCAGGACACTGCTGTGAGCCCCCCCTGCACACTCCCCCCTGCCCCAGGCACTGGGCTTTGCTGGGCCAGGGCATTCCTGGAGCACATTGCTGACAGCAGCTCTGGAGGAGAGCAAAGCCTCCCTGCCCTGCCCTCAGGAGATGCCCTTTGCTGATGGAGCTGCTGTGCTGGAGCCCAGCTGTGTCCCAGCAGTGCCCATGGCCTGGCCCTGCCTGTGGCCACAGCAGGGACACGCAGCAGGACAGGGACCAAGCTGCCAGAGCACTCCGGCCTTACAGCCACAGCAGGGCTGGCAAGGACAGGGTGGAGCTGGGCAGAGCAGCTCTGAAAGGACCAATCCCTGCTGCTCCCTGGCTGTGCTGCTCTGCTGGGACTTGTTCCCCTTCTCCCCTCTAACTTCATGCAGGTCTCTGAGCTGGGATCCCAGATAAAACAGGCACTGCAAGGTAGTTTATTTTCTTCAAATGTAGTGATAGCCCAAACCCTGGTTTACAGAGCTTCTGGGTCAAATTCAAGAGGCAGACAGTGAATTTGATGGGGGTGATTAAAAAATTTCTTTTAGAATAATTTAATAACAGAAAGCCCCATTGAAAACTACCAAAGAACTGGGAAGGGCTATTTGGCCTGTCATGAGTTGCAATCCAAAAACTATGCAGAAGAAAACGGGAAGTTGGTTGCTTCAGAAATCATCTGGTCATCATTTTCCTCAGGGCATCCTTGAGCTCCTGGTTCCTCAGGCTGTAGATGAGGGGGTTCAGGGCTGGAGGCACCACCGAGTACAGAACTGACACTGCCAGATCTAGGGATGGGGAGGAGATGGATGAGGGCTTCAGGTAAGCAAAAATGGCAGTGCTGACAAAGAGGGAGACCACCGCCAGGTGAGGGAGGCAGGTGGAAAAGGCTTTGTGCCGTCCCTGCTCAGAGGGGATCCTCAGCACAGCCCTGAAGATATGCACATAAGAGAAAACAATGAACACAAAACAGCCAGAAACTACACAGACACCAACCACAACAATCCCAAGTTCCCTGAGTTTGGAGTGTGAGCAGGAGAGCTTGAGGATCTGTGGGATTTCACAGAAGAACTGGCCCAGGGCATTGCCATGGCACAGGGGCAGGGAAAATGTATTGGCTGTGTTCAGCAGAGCATTGAGGAAGCCACTGGCCCAGGCAGCTGCTGCCATGTGGGCACAAGCTCTGCTGCCCAGGAGGGTCCCGTAGTGCAGGGGTTTGCAGATGGACACGTAGCGGTCGTAGCACATGATGGTCAGGAGGAAATACTCTGCTGCAATGAAAAAGGCAAAGAAGAAAACCTGTGCAGCACATCCTGAGTAGGAGATGGTGCTGGTGTCCCAGAGGGAATTGTGCATGGCTTTGGGGACAGTGGTGCAGATGGAGCCCAGGTCGCTGAGGGCCAGGTTGAGCAGGAAGAAGAACATGGGCGTGTGCAGGTGGTGGCCGCAGGCTACGGCGCTGATGATGAGGCCGTTGCCCAGGAGGGCAGCCAGGGAGATGCCCAGCAAGAGGCAGAAGTGCAGGAGCTGCAGCTGCCACGTGTCTGCCAATGCCAGCAGGAGGAAGTGCCTGATGGAGCTGCTGTTGGACATTCCTTCACTCTGGGCATGGTGGACTGTTGAAACAAGACATTGACAAGCTCTTTGAGTCAATCCTATGGAGTTATTTTAGGAATTCCCTCAAAACTACTTCTCTACCTGTTGGAGAACTTCACTCAACATTTTTATTTTTGAGCTTGTGTTTGTGCTCCTGAGTTCCTGCCTCATCTTCAGCATTGCTCTCAGGCTGAACGCTGGGAAGCCCAGAGGGAAAACAGGGCTCCCTGGGCCCCAGTGCAGTCAGAACTACTGGAACCACACAGGTGCCTTTGCTTATTACACCTTCCTCTAGTTCAGCATGACTGAAATTAAAATGTGCTTGAAAAATAAAGTGGAGTTTTTAAAGACTCCAGCTTTAAAGTCAGTTTCTCTAAGCCCTTCTCTCTTTCCCTGTGCAGCTGGACAGGATTGGATACCAAGAGATGGTCTGGCTCTCTGCTGCCTGGAGTTGTGCATGCTGGGAGCTGTTTCTCTCTATCCAAGCCTTGTCCCTGCCAGTGCTGCCAGAGCCCAGCCCAGCCCCGGGGGCTCAGCTCTGCCCTGCAGACCCCTCCCAGCACAGGGCACTGCCCAGGGGCATCTCCCTGGCAGCAGGGCCTTAAGGGCAGGCCAGACAAACAGAGATGCTGCAAGCCAGGGTGCTGCTGCTGCTGTCTGTAGGGAGAGGAGGCTGAGGAGGCACTTTCTGAGGGAGATCTGAGGCCCATCTGCTGATGCCCAGGCTGACAGTGCAGGAGGCTCAGGGACACAGCCAAAGCTGGCAGCCCCTTTGCCTTCCCTTTAGGAGAAAGCTGAGAGCAGCCCTGGCCATGCAGCACCATCTCCAGAGCAGGAGGAATCTGCCCTGATGGGGGTGGCTCCTTGCACCTGGAACTTCTCCCCTGCAGCGTCCATGGGGAGCTGCCAGGCAGGCTGAGAGCTGCCCCTGGCAGGTGGCACATGCCCTGGGCTGGCCAAGAACCCTGAGGGCTGCAGGAGCTGCTCTGCAGGACAGCCCTGGGCAGCCCTGGCTGCAGCCCCAGCTTCAGCCCCTGCAGCCGTCCCTGGCAGCAGGAGCCGTCCTGCCCTGTCCCTCTGACGGTGCCCAGGGCAGCCCCGCTCTGCAGCACATCCTTCCCCTCCTCCTCCTCCTCCTGCTCCTGCTCCTCCTGTGCCACAGAGAAACTGGGAGAGTCCTCCTGACACATCCCCCAGGCTCTGGGGTCTGCTGGCTTCAGGAGATCCCTCCAGGAGCACAGGGGACATTGCCCTGCACCCACACACTCACCATGCACAGGGCTGTGAAGATCTTTCCCCAGGTGAAGTCTCAGCTCAATGTCTTCCCAATCCTGATTGCCTTCAGCCTGTCTCTGCCTGGCTCCTGTGCCCTCAGTGCCTGCAGGCAGAGCCCTCAGCCCTGCTGGGCTGGGAGAGGAGCTGGCCCTGGGAAGAGCTGTTCCTTTAAAGCTCAGCGGCACAGACACAGCACAAGGACTTTAATGAGCCTCTTGGGGATTTGGCGTTGTTTACATCAGACTCAGTCCCTGAGAGAGTCTTCAGAAAACTTCTCAAGAACTCAAAATTAAATTGAATCTCTGAAGTTTCTCAAAGTTTTAACAGGTCCCACTGAAGGACACAACTGAGAAAGAGTCCCCAGGTTCCAGTTAGAGCAGAAGACTGCAGGCAGTGATGACAGCTGGGGACAAACAAGGCCAAGGTATCTCTGGTGCTGAGCAAAGCTGGATGTGTTTGAGGAATGCCAAGGGCCAAGGCCTGAGCCCCAGGGCCTGGCCAGGCAGATCCTGTCCCTCCCTCCTTGCTCAGGGCCCTTGCTGGGATGGGCACTGGCATGTGGGGATGGGCAATGCCAAGGGCAGGAGCATGGGGCGGCCCCTGCCAGGCTGCTGAGCAGGGACAAGGAGGCCATGAGGCCCCAGGCCTGCAAGGGTCACTTGTCTCCTGCTCCTGCCTCAGGCCCAGGCCCAGCAGCCATGGCCAAAGTGCTGCCCAAGTTGGCTCTGGCAGGGCTGTCTTGCAGCTGCTGCCCATGCCTGTGCCCTGTGCAGCCCAGGCTGTCCTACGGTGTCCCTGCCCTGCGCTTCTGTCCCTGCAGGCTTTGGGAACAGTTCCCCCTGTATTTTTTTGGACGCACACCATGGCATAATAGTATGTTGTCCACATGGATGGCTACAGAACACCAAAACATACATTCTCATCCCTTTTTTCTGAAAATATAGGATCATAAGTCCCTATACTATCCTTTGGTGGTTTTCATTATTATGAAACTGACCTTTCTGAATAGAAGGGTGTCCTTCTTTGTGTGTAATATCTAATACAAAGGTAAAAATTATTAGGAATCATTTTAGGCATTGGAATTCATGACCATAGCACTCCAGGAAGGGGCCAAGTTAGAATCCATGTGTTTTGCAATACAACTATTGTTCTGGAAGCTTGAAACATAACTGAAGAGGATAACTGGGAAGTGACTTTGTCCTGCAGCCTTATGTTGCTTCTTTTTTAACAAATTTGTGTGTAAAATTATAACTAATCTGATGTCACTTGTATTTTTAGAGGAAAAAAGGGGTGATTAAGGGTAACTAAGGCCTATCCGTCAGATATTCTATAAATCTTTAGATTACTGAGCCCCAAAGGATAAGTTATCATGGTATACCTTGATAAAGGGTCCCTTTATCAACACCATATGGACCACCCCACAGCTGGCCTTTGGACACTCAACTTTTCAGCTACCTCATACAGACATGTTCATACACACAGACAAGAGTGCAAAAAGGTTTCTCATCTGACTCCACCAGATCCCACTGGCTCTGCAGAGCAGTAAGAAAATACACATTGAGTCTAATGAGGAAACAGGGCACTGTGGAACAGTGCAGGTTTGGCCTTACAAGCACACTCATCAGCATTTGTCAGCATCTGTCAGCATGACTGACCCCACTTATTGTATTCTTCCTCTATTTTCCTATGTCTATTTCTTTCCAAACCACCTTGATCCCTCCCTTTTCCTTCTCTGGTTCTTCCCCTAAGATTCCATATTAAGTCTAGTGAAATTCAAAAATGCTGCTTCCTTGCACCCCAATATTAACCCTGTAACACTAGGCACTGATACCAGCCATTCTGCAAAGCCATCTGGAGAGCCACTCTGCTGACTCATGGTGATAAGTTTTCTTCCCAGACCATGAGGCTGAGGTGCTCCTGGAACATCTGGGAATGTTTTTATTTATTTATTTAGAAATTTATTTTTAAATTTAATGTATTTTATTTATTTATTTAGCATCTTTTACCGTGGTCCACATGTTCCATATGGTATACCATGTCCCCTGCTACAGAAGACTCCAGTATCACTGCTCTTACTTTCAAAATGGAGATAATACAGAATAAACTTCTGTCCTTCAGTGGAACCAAACTACTGACAGAGGTCTGATGTGAATATCTCCTGGTCACCTTATGTTACAGTGATTGACAGGGGTGTTGGCCAAATAATATCTCCCAGGGCTACAGCCATCTTTTGGCAATGTGGAACAGGTCTTGGACCACATAAGCCATGTTGTAAAACACATCCCCCGGCTGCCCCACCTGGCTGAGCCCTTCCTTTGCTGACAGCTCTGCCTCCTGCCTGCCTCTGCCTGCCCACACAAAGCCTTGCACTGACCCAGACTCCTTCTGGGGGATGTGTTGCACCACAGCCCTGCCCTGGAAGGGAAATTCCAGTCTCCTTATGTCCAGTCTGGACCTCCCCAGCTGCTATTTTTATTAATTCTTTCTTTGTCTTTTTTCTATTATGTCAAAAGGATCCACCATCTCTGAAAGCACCCTTCAGTCCCTCCCAGGGCTCTCCTCTGCTGTCCTCAGTCTCCACCCCACTGAGCACAGAGCTCCTCTGTCCCTGTACAGTGCTCATGTGCTTGAAGCCATGGCTGCCTGGACAAGAAGGACGGTTCTTTTCTGCAGGGAGGAATACACAGTGCCCCAGGGTTTTGAAGGCAGATCAGAGGCAGTCACCAGAGGCCAAAGCAAGCCAGACCTGTCTGTCCTTGCAGCTTTTGTCTGAAAGCAACCCTTGGATATTTGGGGAGTTTTGGAGGTGGAATTCCATTTCAGCCATGAGTGCCTGGACCAGAATGACAGTTCTTCTCCACAGGAAGGAAAGGGCAGAGCCCCAGTGTTTCAAAGGCTGATTAGAGGCAGCCCCAAGGAGGCCAAGGCCAGCCAGACCTGTTTGTCTTGGCAGCTTTTGTCTGGGAGCAGTCCTTGGGTAGATGAACTTTGGGAGGCCAAATCCCAGTTTTGTCCATGGGCGTCTGGATAAGAAGGACAGTTCTTTTCCATAGGAAGGGAAGTACAGAGCCCCAGTTTCACAGGCAGATGAGAGCTGGCCCTCAGGAAGCCAAGGGCACCTAGTCAGTCCTGGCAGCTTTTGTCTGGGAGCTATCCTTGGATATAGGGAATTTTGGAGGCAGATTCCCAATTTTGGCTATGGACACCTGCATATGAAAGATGTTTTTTCCATGGAAAGAAAAGCTTGGCCCCCCTGTGTTTTGAAGGCAGATGGGAGATGGCCCCCAGGATGCCAAGGCCATCCAGAGCTGTCTGTTCTTGAAGGTTTCATATGGGATAATCTTTGGATATAATCAAATATGGAGGTAGAATCCCAATTTCAGCCATGAACCCCTGGAGGAAAAGGAGAGTTCTTTCCCACAGGAAGGAAAGCACAGAACTCCAGGGCTTCAGGGGCAGATGAGAAGCAACCCTCAACATGCCAAGGTCAGCTGGACCAGTTGAGCCAAGCCAACCGAACTTTTCCATGTTCTTGGATCCTTGAGGCCCCTACAGTATGACAATTGCCCCTTGGTTCCATGAGGCCCTGTAGTATCACAACAGATTTTTGTTTCCACAAGGCCCAGTGATACCACAATGGTCTCCTTGGCTCTGCAGTGGCACAATGGCCCCTTGGTTCTATTTGGCTCCCCAGGATCACAACAGACTCTTGGTTCCACAAGGCCTGGCTCTGTCACACTGGCCCCTTGGTGCCATGGGGACTCAGAGTGCCAGAATGGTCTCATTGCTTCCATGAGGCCCTTCAGTGTCACAAAGAGCTCCTTGGCTCCTTGAAACCATGAAGTACGGAATAGGCTCTTGATTCCATTGGACTTCTCTCTGTCACATGAGTTCCTACTTCCACCAAGCCCTGTAGTGTCACAATGGTCTCCTTGGTTCCCCAGAGTCAGAATGTCCCCTGGTCTCATGGAGCCCCACTACGATCCCCTTGATTCCATGAGGCCCTGCAGTGTCACAATGGCCCCTTGGTTCCAGTGGGTCCTGAAGTGTGGAGAGCTTTGTGGAGAGTTGGCTAGCTGAGAAAGGTCATGTTGACATAATACCATTGGTTAAGTTAGAAGGAGGCAAGTCTAGGATTCAGCAGTCAGTGTCCAACCACTGACAAGGACATTGTGCCCTTGGTGCAACAACTGGATAGAGGAGAAGATCTTTTGCCAAAAATATGATAGTTTCATCAGAATAACCACAAGAATGTAGAAGTAGTAACAAAATAATCATAAGAATATAGAAGTAGGCGTGGTTGACTGATAAGTAATTAACCAATAATGAGCTCAGCTTTGCAATTTGTATAAGCTTCATTAACACCAATATAAATATGTGTGAACTATCAATAAAGTTGGAGACTTGCTGATCACTCATATTGTGTGCCGCATTTCTTCCGCCGATCCGACAATTGGTGACCCCGCAACGTGATACCGGCAACGGCAACCACGGTGGATCAGTGTAGGAGTTCGGGTCCTGTCGCAGCAAGGACGGCGAACAAGCACGGCTGAAAAAGGGAAGGTGCCGTGCCCTGGGTGACCTCAACAGAGAGCCCGGCCGATACGTGCTGCCGAGACCTTGTAGGGCTGCAACAGCGCTGACCTTCTTAAAATGGATAGAGAAATGCAAGCAGCATATGATTTATTTACTAGCTTTTTACAAAAGCGTCAGGTTAAGGGCATAGATTTGCAGAAAGAGCTTCCTGGGTTGTTAGCTTATGGGTATGAACAGGGAGTTTTTCAAAATCCTCATACAGTTCATGAGTTAACAGAGTGGTGCAAATTTGGGGATAAGCTGTGGGAGGCAATCATAGATGATAAAACTGCAAAAAAGTTGGGAAAGCTGTGGCGAGTTGTGCATGATGAGTTATGACAATATCAGGCAGAAGAAAAGGCTGCTCAGCAAGCTATCGTTGCACATGAAAAGAATAAGGGTTATGGGGACTGGTTTAATTGTCCATTACCCCCTGCCACATCCACAGTCATTTTGCCACCAACATCGGCTCCTGCCTAAAGCAGCAGCTCACCCCCTGCGTGTGCTACAACAGCACCATCCGCACTGCCTGTGTCAAACCCTCCATCTCCTCCTCCTAGTAATGAGCCGATCCCTGGGTCAGAGAGTGACCTAGCAGGGGCCATTGCACAGGAGTGAAGGGAGGCATGGGCAGCGGTAGCAAAAGATATCATGGATACGGGGGATGAGGAGGCTATAAAAGCAGCTATGGATGTTGCTTGTCTGGTGATATATTCACCCATGGCAGGGGGTGGGTTTCAAGCAACAATAACTGCTCTAGACTGGGAGTTGTTGTCGCAATTACAGTCCACAGTTAGTCAATTTGGGGTAACCGGTGAGCCCACAAAACAAATGCTGGATTATATCTGGGGGACTCAGGTTTTGCTGCCGGCTGATTGCAGAGGAATAGCGAAGCTTATCTTCACTCAGCATCAGCAGCTCTTGTTTAATGCACACTGGCAGTCACTCTGTCAGGAATGTGTAGCAGTAATACGGCAGCCAGGCAACCCGTTACACGGGATAACCCTGGAGGAGTTAATGGGTCTCGGGCCTTTTCTTCGGACAGAAGCACAAGCATTACTCGGTCCTGATAAGTGTCGGGAGGCAATGCGTCTGGTGCGGTTGGCTATAGATAGGATAAAAGAGCCAGGGGGGATTCCTTCTTATATGGGAATAAAGCAAAGAAGAGATGAGTCATTTGGATCTTTTATAGATAAGGTAGCCAATGCTATTGAGCGGGCAGGAGTCCCTGATTTCATGAAGGGTACTTTGTTAAAACAATGTGCACTCCCGAACAGTAATCAGGCTACAAAGAATGTATTAAATACCCTAGGAGCTAATTGGTCTATAGAAGAAGCTTTAGAACAATTGGTGAATGTGCCCGTAGGGAATCAAGCGATGTTAGTAGATGCTATTAAGGAGTTAGGGGCAGGATTACAAAAACAGGCAGAAGCCTCACAGAGTCAGGTGTTAGCTGCTCTTGCCCCCCTACAAGCAGCGGCAACAAATACTCCACAGGCTCCATCCACTGGCTGATTCAAATGTTACCAGTGTGGAGGCACAGGACACACGCGACGGGCCTGTCAAGCAGCCAGCGTCTGGTGCCAAAATTCGCGCTTGGATACCCACAACACTGGAGCCTGCCGACGCCGCTCAGGAAACGGGAAAGCCAGCGCGTCCACCAGCCGCCGCGCCCAGACACAAGTAGCTGCTGTCAACACCTCAGCCCAGCTTCCCTTCAACCAGCCACCACCGGGAGCCTCGGGCTGGACGTGGCAGCCGCAGCAGCAGTAACCTTGATGACCACCCAACCGGAAAAGGTTCCGACTGGAATAAAGGGACCAATCATTATTGATAGATTACCTATGGGAGCTTTGCTTCTGGGATGATCATCGGCCACCATAATGGGATTATTTGTTTTACCTGGGGTAATAGACGCTGATTATACGGGGGAAATTTGTGTTATGGTGCATACTCTTTTTCCACCTATACAAATCGAGAAAGGACAAAGGATAGCTCAATTGGTTCCTTTGGAACAAATGGCTAAAACTTTACCCCCTCGTCAATCACGGTCAAGAGGGGAGCGAGGATTTGGTTCCACTGGAGGACTCACTTTATTAACAATGAACCTGAATGATCGACCAAAGCGCACTGTAATACTGGATTATCGGGGTGAAAGGCAAACCTTGGAAGGATTATTGGATACTGGAGCAGACTCCAGCATTGTGAGTCCGGATTTTTGGCCCCACAACTGACCATTACAGCCAACCACAGTGACAGTTACCGGGGCTGGAGGCCTAAGACTTGCAAGAAAATCACCCATGTTATCTGTAACTATTGGTGGAAAAACTTTGCAGAGTGTTTTATCAATTGTACCTTTGCCCCCTACTGTACAATGCCTTATTGGTCGGGACATTTTGGCTCAAATGGGAGTAGTACTGACAAACGAGCACCATTTAGGCTAATGGCCATTGCGTGGACTTTCCCAATCCCATTAACCTGGATCACGGACGTTCCAGTGTGGGTTAAGCAACGGCTGTTAAAAAGGGAAAGTCTGGAACAAGTTCATATACTAGTACATGAACAATATACACAAGTTCATTTACAGTTGTCAACAAGTCCATGGAATGCCCCTATCTTTGTTATTAAAAGGAAATTGGGGAAGTATCGCTTAATACATGATTTGTGGGCTGTAAATGAACAAATGGAGCCTATGGGAGCCTTACAACCAGAATTACCTAACCCGGCTATGTTGCCAAGGGACTGGCCACTTTTGATTATTGATCTGAAGGACTGCTTTTTTACTATTGCTCTTCATCCTCGAGACACTCGGCGGTTTGCCTTTAGCTCGCCAGCTTTAAACAGGGAAGAGCCGGACAAGGGATTTGAATGGGTTTCTCTTCCCCAGGGCAGGCGCAACAGCGCCACCTTGTGTCAACATACAGTTGACCTGAAAAAATTCAATTATCTGCGCCTTGGAAATATTTAGGATGGATACTTACTGATCAAATTGTTACCCCCCAGAAATTGCAATTAAATGTTAAAATACATACATTGCATGATGCTCAAAAGTTACTTGGTGATCTGCAATGGCTGCGCCCCATTGTTGGTATCCCTAATGAACTGTTAGATGAACTTCGACCTTTGCTGAAAGGAACTGATCCAGCACAGCCTGTTCATGTAACCTCTGAGCAGGTTAAGACACTGCAACAGATACTGGACTGTGTGACACAAGGCAGTGTTTGGAGACGCGATCTTAACCTCCCCATACAGCTGACAGTTTGGTCTGGAACTAAATTTTTACTGGGTGCACTTACTCAGCAAGTCAGAAAAACGGGGGAGGTGTGGGCCTTGGAATGGATATCTCCTCCACTTCAACAACATAAAACCCTTCTTCAAAATATTGAAATTTTGGCTGATTTGCTCAAAAAGGATCGTGAACGGGCATTACAGATTACGGGAAAGGAACCTGATCAGATACGGATACCAATGAAGAAGGATACATTGACCTGGTACCTGACAAACAGTACGGAATTACAAGAGGCTCTGTTGGGAGCTGGTTGTGTGATTGCCACTGATGATATTCCCAATATACCGTTGAATTGGATAGGACAGTGGGGTTGGATTCAATGCCCAAAAAGATCACAAAAGCCCTTATTGGATGCTATAACAGTTTATACGGATGCAGGAAGAAAATCCAAAACTGCTGCAGTGACCTGGCAGGAAGAGGGACAATGGCATCATCAAATACTCCAGGCTACCGAGTTGGATACTTTACAAACGATGGAGCTATTGGCTGTTGTATGGGCCATGATGCATTTCTCTGGGCCTCTCAAAATAGTAACAGATTCTTTGTATGTTGCAGGAGTGTGTGAACGAATAGAAGATGCCTCTATAAAAGAGGTTCAAAACAGGAGGTTGCATGAGCTGTTTATACAGTTGCAGAGGGCAATTAAGCTGAGGAAACATTCTTTCTCTGTTATCCATATCAGAAGTCACAAGTGGGAGATTGGTCTGGGAGAGGGTAACGCGCGAGCAGATAAGTTAGTCTCAATCACACAAGCAACTCCAATTCCCAGGCAGACTATGGCCAGAGAGGCACATTCCATGTTCCACCAAAATGCAAAAGGCCTCCATAGAGAATTTCAGATATCTATGGAGGAGGCACGGGCAATAGTCAAAGCCTGTCCTATATGTAGTCATCATAATGGGGGCTGCGGGTTAGGTCTGGGAGTTAACCCAAGAGGGCTGAGCACAAATGAGACCTGGCAAATGGATGTCACACATGTTGCTGAGTTTGGAAGGATGAAGTACGTGCATGTTACCTTAGATACTTATAGTCATTTTATAAGGGCCACAGCACAAACTGGTGAGAAAGCAGGGCAGGTAGAGAGACATCTCAGCAGTTGTTTTGCAGTAATGGGAGTGCCAGAGCGCATCAAGACAGATAATGGGCCTGCTTACTGTAGCAAAAGAATAAAGCAATTCATGCAAATGTAGGGGATAGAACACGTGACAGGCATCCCTAATTCTCCAACAGGGCAAGCAATCGTAGAGAGAGCAAATGGTACCTTGAAAAGATATCTGAGTAAATACACAGATATCAGAGAGCCACAAGAAAGATTGTTAAAGTGTTTATTTGTTTTGAATCACTTGTATGTTTTTGGGTAAAGTAAAGTTCCTGCTGTAATTCATCACTATGTAGAGGAAAAAGATGATGTGAAACAAGATGTATGGGTAAGATACAGGGATCCTAAAATAGGACAATGGCAAGGTCCTGCTAAGGTGTTATATTGGGGCCGCAGATATCTTTGTGTTTCTACCCCTACAGGATCTTTGTGGGTACTAAATGGACCCGAGCAGCCGTGTTTGATGGAAGACCTCAATCAACTGAGCGAAGAGGATCGTCAGCGAGTGGAGACGAGGCTGTTGATCATCCTTCGACCAATACTTCTTAAACTGAAAGGACAGTGTGATTTTGCCATCGACCAAGTGGTTGATTGGTGCAAATCTGTTGATAATATATTAAGCTTGCTTTCGGTGCTTTCTACATTTGAATCTAGAGGACCTAGGATTTTAGCTTGTATTAAGTGTCAAAATAGACATTGTGCTGCATGGATACTGCTTTTTTGTGGGGGTTGTCGGGAAACTAAGCGTGTGCATCAATCCCAATTACCTGAGTTGTGGTGTAGGAGCTGTGGTTTCTATTGGCAGTCAAACTCCTGGCAGAGAGAACTTGAAGCATTTACAGGGCTACCTGGCCGCCAAGGGTTACAGTTGTATGAATCCCCAGAGCAGAAAATCCTTGCATGGTTTAGGTGGGAAACCCAGCACTTAGTCAAACGCGCTTTAGGGCAATCTCAGTCGTGTATTTTACAGTCTAAGTGTGGTCAGGGTATTCCCCTGTCACAGTCAAGTGTAATAGGTCCGATTTCAGGAGGTCAGGATCCCAACCAAGTGTGGGATGATTGTTTCAAAGACCTAAAAGGGTTAAATCTGGGCAGGTCAAAGGGAAAGGAAAGAAGAGGAAAAAAGAGATATTCTTAACGGTTTGTGACAGACATGCTTGTTTCCAAAATGTCTGGGTGGTTCAAAGTAGTGCCTGGAAAGATCGGTTTGATGTGGAGACTTTATGCTATTACTTTATTAATTTCTGCTCTTTTTGTGGACAGTGTAGACCATCAGGCATGGGCCCCACTTCAGCCCAAGACTAACATATGGGTCACCCTGGCAAACTTAACTAACCAGGAGGCTATTTGCCTGTCATTGTCTTCTCCTGGCAATCCATTTACAACCTGTTTGGTTGGGTTACCAGCAGATCCCTGGCCATGCCCCTCACATGTACCCACCTGTAGAGTCAACAATGCTAGGGCAAGTGTAGATAATCGGGACCAATGGGTTTCCTTTCTTCCCATAGCACCGCAGGAACCCCAAGAATTGGAGCTGTTAGGTTCAGTGATGGCAGATGCATGTCTTAATTTCAACCATAGAAGCCAGCTGCCAGCCAAGAACCATTCCAATATTGTAACTTCCAGCATGGCTATCTACCGTAATGCAACAGCCTGGTGCAATTATACCACAAAGAAAGTGTCAATCTCATCAAATGAGCCTATTCAATTGCCAGCAGGATACTTCCTGATATATGGGGACCATGCTTGGGCCGGTGTCCCATCAATGCTGCATGGCGGGCCATGTACAATTGGATGGCTGTCTCTACTCACACCCAACATGTCCATGATACTGAACATGAGCCGCCACCATCGTCGAAATAAACGAATGGCTCATGCATTTGCTGCAGACTGCAGGGATGATGTAAAATTCTGGTCCCCAGAGGCCATAGTTGCAGCATCTTTCTTGACTCCAGGCGCATCAGCAGCACGTGCTCATGGTATTTTAAACAAGTTGGGATGTTGGCTTGCTAAGCAAACCAATGCCACCTCTTTAGCACTTT
Organism: Molothrus aeneus; assembly: GCF_037042795.1. Taxonomy (NCBI): domain Eukaryota; kingdom Metazoa; phylum Chordata; class Aves; order Passeriformes; family Icteridae; genus Molothrus; species Molothrus aeneus. Next base: position 715,549 of record NW_027099005.1, read on the forward strand.
CTAGCCTTTTGCTTGATGTTGATTCTATTCGCCATGCGACACTTCAAAATAGAGCTGCAATCGATTTTCTTTTACTTACGCAAGGCCATGGTTGTGAAGAATTTGAGGGCATGTGTTGCATGAATCTTTCTGATCATTCACAGTCCATTCACTCCCAACTCTCTGAGTTGCAGAGGTTAACTGGGAACCTACAGGTAGAATCGGGTAAAAGTAGAAACAAAATAAGCATAAGAGTATAGAAGTAGGCATGGTAGACCGATAAGTGATTAACCAATAATGAGCTCAGACCTGCAATATGTATAAGCTTCATTAACACCAATATAGATATGTGTGAACTATCAATAAAATTGGAGACTTGCTGATCACGTATATTGCGAGCTGCATTTCTTCCGCCGATCCAACACAGGCTCTGCAGGGCTTAGGGGAAGAGGGGGACACGGGTGCCTGGGCTCAGCCAGCTGCCCAGGCGTGCAGTGTTGCAGGGAAAATGGCCAGAAGCCCCTTGGCCTTTGATGGTTCTGCGGAAGCCTTTGTGCTGGTGACAGAGCGGCTGGGCAGGGCCCGGAGCTGCGGGGATCCCTGTGAGAGCGGTGCCTGGAGATGGCCACAAGCCCTGTGCCAGGCAGGAAGCGCCCTCTGTGTCCTCCTGCCCGTGTGCTGCTGGCTGCATTGCTGAGGGCTCCCGGCTGCCTCTGGATGGGGCTCCTCTGGAGCTGCTGTGGGGCTGCGGCGCTGCTGCCGGGCAGCTTGCCCGGGCTGGTGCAGCCCCTGAGGGGCTGGGGCGCTGGCAAGCCCTGAGCAATGGGGCTGTCAGAGGCCACAAGCAGCACCCTGGCAGCCGCCTTCTTCCTGCCAGAGTTGACTTGCAAGAGGGATCCTGGGCACTGCGCAACTAACAGCATCAGCGCTGTTGGAAAGCCAAACACAGGGAAATCTCAGACCTTTGGTCTTGTCAGCAAAGCTTAGAATTCAACACAGCATTTGATCGGAGACCTTGCAAAGGGCTTCCAAACTTAGGTGCTAGAAGCCAGCGTGCGGATTTCTAGTTGATTAGAGCAGAGACACGGGGAGGAAAGTTGAAGTGGAGGAAAGTTGAGAGTTTTAGGGCTGAAGATCTAGAAAAAATCCAAGTAGTTCCAATGGTAAACAAGAAGCTTAGGATGCAGTGCTGTAGGTTTGTGTGTCCTAACATGATTGGCTAAGGAAGCTTCCACTGTAGCCTGAGTCCAGAAGAGGAAATATTGAAGCATTGGCTCCAAAACATCAATATCCTTGTTGGCAGTGTCTTCTTGGCCAAGAAGTCCTTCAAAGCTCTTGGAACTACAAGTCTTGCGGCCTTGTGAGTCATGCAGTGGAGATGTGAGCCAAAGTCACCCTTCCTGGCTATGTAGAAGAGAAGAAAAAGCAATGGCATCCTTTAAAAAACTCAGAGGTCCGCTCTCTAGCTCCTTCCGAACTCCTTCAAATCCCCCAAAGTGGCATTCAGCTCCAAAGAGATGACAAGGACTCTTAGTGCTGGCTCTTGGACTCCAGAGCAGCTGCTTTAGGATCTTTCCCATAAGGCTGTGTAGTTGTGTGCCAGCAATGGATAATTTGAAGAAACTTTCCCAAGTGACTTGCATGGAGGTTTGTTTGAAGGGTGTTTGAGGAGAAAGGCTCCCAGCAGAGCTCTGGCCTTTGGCCTAGCTGTGTCCCCTGCTGATTGTCAAGTGTGCCATCAGCTGCAGGGCTTTCTGGGCTAAAAATATCATCAAGTCACTTGGACTTGCTCTTTGTGGCCTCTAAGAGCTGGACCCAATTTTGGGGCAAATTTGGAGAGCTCATCTACGGGTGGATGGAGCAGCTAGGATTTTCCCAATTGCTGGCAATGGTTCTCCAGGTCCCTGGTGTAAAACGGGGCTCCCCAGCAACTGCGGATCTGCAAGATGATAAACAATTGCCTTGCTTTGAAGAGAGAGGCGTCTGCTAATGAAGGCAGAAGGCTTCTCTGAAATGGAAAATGAACATGCCCTCCCTTGAAATGATTCTAATTCAGAAATTCAAATTCTCTCAGGCAAAGATATGGGGATAGGAGTGAGCCTGCAGAGCCGGGCAGCGTTTGCTGATGCTCTGAGCCCATGCTAAAAATCCTGTGTGGGCTGTCTTAGACACCAGGGACCAGGGATTCCTTCCAAGCCGGGCCACTTGGGCTGGGCTGGGTGCGGCCCCAGGGCAGAAGGCAGTGTGTGCAAGGGCCCTGGCTGGCACGCTGCAGCACGGTCACCGTGCCATGGAACGGAACCCGGTGACCAAGGGCCCTTTGTGACACGTGGGAAATAGAAGCTTGCCCGGCTGCTGGGAATAGGCAACAGGGCAGAACGGGACAGAGCGGTGCCGTGAGGAGTCCCCGCACAGTGCACTCGTTCCTGTCTGACCCGCAGCCTTTCCCAGGCGTTATTCCTGCAGCTGAGCTCGAGGCCAGACCACGGGACTTGGTGACCCGTGGCCTTGCCGAGGCTTCTCTTCTGCAGCTGCTCTTGAGGGCAGAGCGTGGCACTTGGTGCCCCAGAGGCATCTCCCATCCCTGCCACCAGTGCCCTCGAGGCCCCACCACAATCCTTGACAGGAATCTCCTGTCCTTGGGGCAGGAGCCCTGGAGACCAGAGTGCAGGACTTGCTGTCCTGTAGCCTTCCTGAGGCTTCTGTCTTGAAGGTGCCTTCCAGGCACAACTGCAGGACTTGCTGACTCGGAGCTTTTCCCAGGCATCTCTCCTGCAAGTAGCCACAAATCCAGCCACTAACATGGAGCAGAGACCCCTGAGAGTGCCCAAGGTGGCCTCGGGGGAACAGGAGGAAGAAGGCCCTGCAGCAGTCCAAGCACAGGAGACCAAAGAGGTGGTGCCATTTGAGCTGCTGCAGGAGGGTGAGTGGCAGAGCTGGGCCACAGGCTTGGTGCCTGCAGCCAGCTTGGCACCTTTGCATCCCATCCCATCCCATCCCATCCCATCCCATCCCATCCCATCCCATCCCCTGGGCCATGCCCATGGACAGGACAGAAGAGGGGCCCGGCAGACACCCCGCAGGGGCCGTGCTCCATCCCCTGGGGCATTCCGGGGCTCCCCCTGCCTGGGGAGTGCAGGGCTGGGCCGTGTTCTCTGGCCTCTCCCGCAGCCTCTCAGCTCTGGCTGCGCTCCCTCTTTGCCAGGTGCAGCCCTGGAGCGCACACAAGAGCAGGAGCCCGCCCGCGGCCTCTTCCGCAGAACAGCGCAGGTACCTGCAGCCATCCCCACCTGGGCTGGGCCTGCTGGCACCGCACTTGCAGCATTCCCTGCAACATCCCTGGCTTCTTGCCCTTCTCCTACAGCTGGTTTGCAAATTCATCAAGAAAATTCGGGCAGAAGAGACCCGCACCATGGGCGCTGGGCTCAGAGCCTATTCGCACATCTTCAAAACCAAGACCAGTGCTGCTCTGCTGGATATGCTGGTAGAGGAGGGCTTTTCCAACCCAAAGCAAGTAAGCAGCCTGTGGCCAGGCTTTGATCCTCCCAGGAATTGCTTGCTCTCCCAAGCCATGCCTGCTGGTCACTGGAACTCTTGCAGGCCATGGCAGCGTGGTGGCAAGGGAAGCACTTGTCTGGAGAAGCTGGGCACATTCCTCCCTCTGGCCTCTTTCCAAGTGTCCCCGTGCCTTCCCCAGGTGCCCGCCCTGGTCAGGTACATCCACCAGTGGCTCCTGGCCAATCAGTTTGCTGAGCACAGGCTGAACAGGAGCCTGCTGGATCTGACGGAAGCACAGCCCGCTGATGTAGTCGTGACGCTCCTGCATGTGGCCCCGTCCTGTGACAGGTATGGGGCCCACCTGCCCAGAGGAGCTCAGGGCTCCCCAGCCCATCAGGCTCTACAGCCTGCCCCACGTGTCTGACCGACAGAGAGTTCCAGGGCCCTCTGGCTGCTCCCTTTTCCAGCCCTGGCACGTCAGGCCTCAAGCCTGCTGCCATGCTCCCTCGCTGCACCTCAGGGGCCTGTCCCCACAGGCCTGGGCTGCCTGGCTGCTGCTGGCCAGTGGCAGTGGGCAGAGGCAGAGCTGGCAGCCAGCTCAGGTCCCCATTGCTGCCCAGGCCCCAGTGCTGTGTCTGAGACCCCCCTGAGACAGAGCTCTAACCCCACAGAGCTGCTTTCACCATGTGGAAGAGCATCATGTGCTAGCCCAGGACTGCAGAGCCAGCGCTGCTGATCCTCCTGCATGTGCTGGGCAGCTGGCCCAAGCACAGCACGTGCACCTCCGACGGGGACAAAACGGGTGTCTTTGTCCTGGCTGTGAGTTTCTCTAACTGGCCTTTGCTGGCCCCAAGGCCGCCTCTCCAGCAGCTCTCCATCCTCCTTCCCCCACTGCATCTCCCTGCTGCAGGCGCTGGGCTGAAACCTGGCCCAGGGGCAGCTCCAGGCCCAGCAGGCCCCGTGCTCCCCCTGCCAAGGTCTCTCCGGGCATCTCCCTGCCAAGCTCAGGCCCTGCCACACGGACACCTGGGCACTGAGCGCTGTCTCGGGGGGCTTTGCCCTTTGCAGGCAACCGTGGTGATGTGGAAGATCCTGCAGGTGCCCTGTGTCCCACATATGGTGACGGTCTATTTCCCCCGCCTCTTTGTGCATCTGCTCTTCCAAGTGTTCTTCAGCACTCTGGATATGCCAGAGGAGGTCGATGCCTTCTGGAAGGGATGCCAGGAGGAATACGGCCTTGCCACCAGCCCCAACAGGTGCTCCATCCCACTCCTCCTGTCCCTGCCATGTCCCTGGGCAGGAGCCAGCACTCCCAGCGTCACCTGGCCTTTGCTGTGCACGCAGGTTTGCAGTGCGGACCCTGAAGTCCCGGCTCTGCCACATGCAGCACGAGGATGTGGTGGTGGCAATTGAACGCAAACATGCCTGGGACACGCTGTTGTGTGCTGACACCCACCACTATGCCGTGGCTCTGCTGGCCAGGTGAGAGCCCCTTCTCCCCACAGCCTCTGACATTTGTGCTCCGGGCCCAGGGAGCTCCACAGAGTCGCCGAGTCATGGGCCAGAGGGCCTTGTCACCAAGGGATGGCCAAGCAGACTGGAAAAGGCTGGCAGAGGAGGCTGCCCAGCAGGAGCTGCCTCCCAAATAGCCCAGGGCCCCTTACAGGATGCTGGGGAAAGAGCAGAGCTCTGGCTGTCAGTCCTGGCAGAGCTTTGTCCCCCTGGCCCACAGCCTTGGCTCCTTTTTCTCCTGCCAGGGAGATGTGCTGTGTCTCCATCCCCTTGTGCTCCCGCATCGCTCGCTACCTGCTGCGGCTGCTCAGCACACAGGAGCCACGCTGGGAGCTGCCCGCCCTGGCCTTCCTTGTGGAGGTGAGCCTGATGGCCAGCACTGCCTGGCTGAGCTGCCTGCCAGCTCTCTGCCCTCTGGGAGCTGCAGCTGCCTGGGACGGTGCCCGCGCCCTGTGCTGCTGCCCAGGCCCAGGCCTGTGCGGCTCTGGGCTCCTGCCAGCCGGCTCCCCTGTCACTGCCCTGTGCCTTTCAGGTCCTCCAGTTCCTGGACTTGAGTCAACGTGGTGCTAACAGAGTCCTGCCAATCTTGTCAAGGCAGCTGCACAGCGAGTGCAGAGAGAGGCGTCGCCTGGCGCTCAGGGCCCTTCTCGAGCTCATTGAGGAGCCCTTCATGGTGAGAAAGGGGCAGCGGCTGAGGCTGAGCTGGGCAATGCAGTCGCTTGGGCTTGGCAGGGCTTTGGGCGCTGGGGTAGCTGCTCCCAGCTCTCCTGCCTCCCAGTTCAGCTGCCCCAGTGCTTCGAGACAGGCCTTTGGCCTCTGGGCCCTGCGGCAGCAGGATGGCATTTCACAAACTTGTGTTCTGCACAGACCGAAAAAATGTGGAGCCTGACTGAAAGTCTTGTGCAGTTCCTGTGGGATGCAGATGGAGAGATAGTTTTCATGACAGTCATGCTACTCAGCTTTATCCTATTGGACAACGACACGCTGATGCCCGGCCCCATCACACTGCAGCTGCTTGAGGCGCTCCTGCCACTCTTTGACCACGTAAGGCTCACTGCCCCCAGCCACAGCCACTGGCTGCTGCCCGCACACTGTGTCCTGTGCATTTGCAGGCCTGCGCCAAGCTGAGCCCCGTGCAGCCGCAATGCTGAGGTCTTTTTTTCTTCCTTCCATACAGAACAATTGGCAGGTTCAGCTAATCTCTATCCTGCTCTTCTGAACGTTGGTGACTCTTCCACCGGAAAGGGAAAAAAAGGCCCTGAAGACACCCCTGCGCCAGAGCCTGCTGCCCCTCTTCTTCCACTGCCATGATGGCAATCGGCTTGTGGCACAGGTGAGGACTCGTGGGCTGCTGCTGTCCCCCTGGCAGGGGGCTCGGCTGCCTCCTGGCCTGGCACCTGCCAGGCTGCAGCCTCCTGCAGGCCTTGGCACAGGGACGCGGGTCCTGCGCCCTGGGCTGTGGGGCCATCTCCGCGTCTCTGCTGCTCTCCAGGCTTCTGAGAAAATGCTGCTTTGTGTGGCCAAGTTCCTGAAGAGGAAGGATTTTTAAAGACTGGTGAAGAGCCAGAATCTGTGGAAGTTGAGCAAGTGCCTGGTAAGGAGGGCCTGGAAGCCCCAGCCTCAGCCCAGAGAAGCCCCCTGAGGGCGGTGCAGGCAGTGCCCAGCCCAGGGGCTGAGCCCATGCCAAGCCTTCCCTCCTGCCGCTCTCTCCAGCTGGCAGAGGACAGCAGCAGAGCGGCCGAGCACCTACGCCGGGCCCTGCGCTACCTGCAGAGCCCACAGGAGTCCCTGAGAGCGGCGGCCATCAGGTTCAAGGGTGAGCCACGAGCCCGGGCCCCCTCCCGGGCCCAGCCCGCCTCAGCTCGGCCCCAGCCCCGTCTGCTGCCCCGGCAGCGCCGGCCGGGCCCGGCGCCCTGGAGCCCCGGCTGGCCTGGGCATTGCTGCTGCCGCCCTCTGGCAGCCATGCCCTGGGGCGGCAGCGTGCGCCAAGGGCCGGGCTGAGCCCTGCCGGGCCAGCAGCCTGTGTGGCCACAGCGCCGGCAGCGCCACTGGCAGGGACCTGTGCCGCTGGCGCCCTCACAGGCTCTGTGTTCACAGGGATGGCCGCGCGGCACCTGAGGGGGAAGAAGGAAGAACTCCAGCTCATCTGCAACGGTGAGTGAGGCCAGCGGGGGCTGCCGGGGGAGCTGCAAGCCCTGCCCCGGCTGCCGAGGGCTCTGCTCCCTGTGCGCACCAGGGCCGGCGTGGGCAGAGCACACAGAGATTTCAGGGCCACCCGGGGCATTTGTGGCCAGCAGCTTCGGGCTGGTCCCCTTGGTGCCTGCTCCCTCCTGGCCATGGCTAGAGCCGGCTGCCATGGCCCTGCCAGGGCGCTCTCCTTGGCTCCCCGCAGATCTGGCATCTGACCATGGCTCTGTCCCTCTCTCTTTCAGCCCTTCAACACCTGACAGAGGACACCAGCAGTGCCGTGTCAGACGTGGCACTTGCAACATTGCATGGCCTCCAGGCACTGCAGAGTGAGCCATATTCCATCTTCCAGAGGCTGCATGATCAGTGCTGCAGGGCATGGAGGACTCGGCCTCGTCTCTCGGCGCTCAGCTAGCTGGCTGCACTGCTGCAGCTCTGCAGAGAGCTGATCCCAGAGGCTCTGTCTGCTGGGACCGCCTGAGCCAGGGGGAATTTTCCATTTCTTTCAGATTGTTCATTTCTTCTTTTTGGTTTTTCTTTCGTATATGAATATAGAGTTTGTTATAATACACAGACTCCCAGGAGCTTTCTTTTGCTACCCAGGCTCTGCAGGGCTTAGGGGAAGAGGGGGACAAGGGTGCCTGGGCTCGGCCAGCTGCCCAGGTGTGCAGTGTAGCAGGGAAAATGACCAGAAGCCCCTTGGCTTTTGGTGGTTCTGTGGAAGCCTTTGTGCTGTTGACAGAGCGGCTGGGCAGGGCCCGGAGCTGCGGGGATCCCTGTGAGAGCGGTGCCTGGAGATGGCCACAAGCCCTGTGCCAGGCAGGAAGCGCCCTCTGTGTCCTCCTGCCCGCGTGCTGCTGGCTGGATTGCTGAGGGCTCCCGGCTGCCTCTGGATGGGGCTCCTCTGGAGCTGCTGTGGGGCTGCGGCGCTGCTGCCGGGCAGCTTGGCCGGGCTGGGGCAGCCCCTGAGGGACTGGGGCCATGAAGGGATGAGGGGCTGGGAAGCCCTGACAGGACACGGCAGTGGGAAGGCACGAGGGGGATGTGTGAGGGAGTGGGTGGCTGTAACATTGGCTGGAGGGGGAGTGGGTTGGAGACAGAGAGAGCACTCACCCTGATGTTCATGTGGCAAACAGAGAGCGTTTATTCTCAAGCCCTTCCTTCTAAAGGGCCTTTGAGAAACCCAGTCTGGATAATTTCATTGCTCTGATCTCTAAGCCTTGTCAGATTCTGGCCGGTGAAATGCTGCAGCCCTGGGAGAGATGTGACTGGGCGAGGCCCCTGGCAGTCAAACCAGGGCTGGTACATTCACACAGCACGAGCCAGCCTGCACTGTGACACACGGCAACAGAGTGCAAGGCACAGCTCTGGGTGCTCCCCAGGAACCTCAGCTCTGGGAGCACTGTCTGCCCCAAGCTCCACGGCTGCAGTGGGAGCCCGGCTGGGGTCTGCCCTGGGGCCATCCTGCAGGGACAGCTGGACACAGGGAGCATTCCCTTGCCACAAACAGCCAAGCCAGGGCTGCAGGGCAGCTGCTGCAGCCCGGACAGCATTGTTGTGTGCTGTGCTCTGGGGCTGGGGCTCCCCGCACAGGGCACTGGGCTGGTGTGCCACAGGAGGCAGAGGAGCTGAAGCTTCAGCCCAGGCCATGCTGGATGTGCTCAGAGCTGGGCCTAAACTTTCCCATCAATTCCCTGTTTTGGAGGAGAGCAGGAGAGCAGGACATGTGCCACCTCCTCAGCAGCTGCCAGAGCGGGATGCCCACGAGCCCGCTGCTGTCTCCCAGCACTGGGAATCCCCCCGTTCCCAGAGATGAGGATCCACCTCGAGAGAGCCCTTGTGGCAGCGAGAGCCGATGGTCCCAGCTGATGTTCTGGCCCCTCCTGAAAGGGTGCTCCCCACAGACCATCTGGTGCAGCAGGATGCCCAGGGACCAGATGGTAGCTGGCTTGCCATAGTACCGGCCAAAGTGGGTCCATTCCGGGGGGCTGTATGACTGTGTTCCTATGGAATGCAGATGGAGTTCAGCAGGGGGATGCTGCTGCTCCCAGAGCCTGGCCCCAGCATCCCTGGGCGTGTGGGAGATGCCCCAGTGGCACACGGGGTGACCCACTGCCCTCTCACCAGCACCTGGGACTTGTGTACAGACTTGGGGTTGGGAAAGAAGCCACTGGTGCTGGAAGAGGCCAGTGAAAGCCCTGGCAAGGCCCGACCATAATAAGGAAGAACCCACTCAGTGCTGGGAAAAACCATGCCATCATTATCCCTGCCTGCATTGCCCCAAAAAACATTATCGACCCAAAACAGACCAGGTGAATGGAGCAGTCCAAGCCCTTTCTCACCTGCACACCAAACTGGCTGGGGCACAGGTTCCTGTTCCCCCTCTCTGCTACCTCCACCCACGGGTGTTTTTGTTGGGCTGGCTGCCCCAGCCCCAGTCCTGGGCAGAGTGGTGGGCAAAAGCTGCCAGCAGGGCTGGAAGCTGGCTCCCCACTCATCCCTGCTCAAAAGCAACTCAGCTGAAATCTCAGTGCCATGAAGGGCAGCAAAAGAGAGAATCCCTGTTGCCACACCCAGCTTGGGCTGTGAGATTTTGGGCCATGAGATTCCGGGACCAGGAGCACACCCCTGCGTGGGCTCACCTGCAAAGTGCCACAGCCAAAGTCAATCAATTTGGCCTGCCCGGTGTGCAGGTCAAGCAGGATGTTCTCTGGTTTGATGTCCCTGTGCAGGACCCTGCAGCTGGTGCAGCGCCGCACGGCCTCCAGCACCTGGCGGAACAGCTCCCGCGCCGCCTCCTCGGGCAGGAACCCCCGTGCCCCAATGAAATGCTGCAGGTCCTGACACCGCTCCGGGCGCTCCAGCAGCATCAAGATGTTGTTGGGGAGCTCAAGCCACTCCAGCAGCTGCACCACACCAGGGAAGCCAGTGGACACCGTGGCCAGCAGCACGATCTCCAGCGGGGCCCTGCTGCCGTCGGGCTGCGGGAGGAGCACGATGCCCTCAGTGGGGCTGATGCCGTGCCGGGGCTCGGGGAGCCCTCAGCCAGCCCGGGATGCTCTGCGCCCTGCGCTGGACCCACGCCCGCTCTCCCTCGGGGCGTCCTGGCGGCTTCCACCCTGCCGGGGCTCAGCTCATCCTCGCCCGGCAGCCCCGGCTGCTGCTGCTGGCCCCGCTCACTCACCAGGTCGCCCCAGTGCCGGACGCGCTTCCGTGGCACCCTTTTGATGGCCACCTGCAAGCCAAGGGCAGCAGCGGGCTCAGCTCGCCGCCCGCCCTGCCCAGACCCATCCTCCGCCCTCCTCCCTGTCCGCCCCCTCCTCCTGCGGCCGCCGCCGGCCCCGCCGCTCACCGGGGAGCCGTCCGAGAGCCGCGTGGCTGCGAAGACGCTGCCAAAGTCGCCGTGCCCCAGCAGCGAGCCCAGCCTGTCTTGCTCCTTCAGGCCCTGCTGCAACTTCCCTGCCAGCGGGATGCGGCTGTCAGCGCTCAGCCCAGGGCCAGCAAGGGCCCCTGAGCGCCCCTCAAGCGCCCTGGGCGGGCCATGCCCAGGCGTTCAGTCCCGGGAACGGGACAGCGGCGGCTCGGGGCCGGCGGCCGCGCTGCCGAGCGGCAGAGCTCGGGCCGGGCAAGCCGCAGCGGAGGCGGCGGGAGTGGCCGTGCCGCCTGTGTCCTCCGCAGGCACCAGGAGGAGCCGGGGCCAGGGCCGGGGCTGGGCTGGGGCCAGGCCAAGCCAAAGGGAGGCGATGCCGCCCCAGCCCCAGGCACTGATGCCCGCCCAGCAGCGCCACCGCCAGCATGGCCAGAGCCGGCCGGAGGCGAGACCGCGGCGGGACACCCAGGGCCGGGCACGGGGCAGCCCCGCCCAGGGCCAGGGGCGGTCTGAGGGCATGGCCCGGCCGGGCATGGAGAAAGAGAGAGACTGGGAGAGGAGGGGACACCGGGAAAGGGAGAGCGGGAGAGGGTGCGGGACTGTGGGAGAGGGAGAGGCGAAGCGAGAGGGAGTCGATAAACTTGCTTCTTTCACTACTTTCACTGCTGCTGCCGCTGCCGCTGCAACTGAAGCTCTGGGGCCGTTTGTTCCTGTGTCCGTTTGTCCGCTGCCCGCTCGCCCCCGTGCCGAGCCCCGCGCTCTCCTGGGGCAGCCCCTGAGCCTGTCCAAACACGGGAACTTTGCCCTGTTCAGCCAAGACCCAGAGTCTGGACTCCTGCACAGCGGCACAGGAATCCCCTTGGTTGCTGCTGTGCATTGTCCCTGCTGAGGGTCAAACACTATCAGAGAGTGTTCCCTGAATGCAGAATTTGTACCTGACCCAAGCACTGCACTTACCTCTCCAGCATTGCTTTCAAAAAAAAAAAAAAAACAAACGGGAAGGCAAACTGGATGGAGCTCATGCAGCTCTTGGTATTTGACAGTGTCTTAAACATGCCAAGTCATGGATCTTCGAGGTGAGATCCATTTGGTATGAATGGGATGGAAAAGTAGTGCAACATGGAAATGGGGAGCATAAAAATAAATACAGTAAAACATCTTGGTTTGTTTCTTTCTGTTTTCATTTCATTTCTTAAAAGCTCTTTCAGTTCTTCCAGAATCTTGTCCATAGTCCTGTTTGCTCTTTCCAAGAACCCTTCCTGGAGAACCAGGTGCAGCTTCTGTCACAAGATGTGCCACCAACTGCAGCTTCTCTTGGCTTTCCACACCGTGCGAGCAGCACGACTCTTGCAGCAAAGCAGGACAAATGTTTGAAGAACTTTACAGCTTGTTCTTTCTTTTCCTTGTGGGCTGGGCAGTTGTGCCATTGGTGAGGTTTTCATTGTTACTGTTCTACCCTAAGAAAACATGATGGGCTACCAGGAATTGTTAGGCAATGCAAGCCTGACTCAATGCAGAGAAAGAATCTCCAGAGCCTGCAGCCAGAAAGGGAGAGCTGTGTGATAATCATTCCAACACCCCCATGGACATCTTGAAAGTGATCTAGAAGATGAAAATGGGTTGACAGAGGGAGTTTCTTTCAGTGTTCAGTTCAGATGCTTCTACATCTCCAGCACTGATATGAATCAAGAATACAGTCAGTTCATGAAAGGCAGCAGAACAAGCTGGACCTCTCAGGAGATGACTGAAAGAATGTGAAAAGGAGAAATGCAGGGAATGACTTAGTGAGCTTTGCCTGTACAAAGGATCATTTTTCCTAATAATTTCCAATCCATTCCCTCTGCTTTTGTCCTTCCTAACAAGGCCATTTTCATCCCAGTTTCCCCATGCAATGGGAACCCTGAGCTTGTGGAAGTGGCTGAAAGATGCCCTGTTCCTCTGCAGGGACACTGAGGCTGAAGCAGGAGCCTGAGCCCTCTCTGGGGCAGCCTCCTCCGAGCTGGAATTTGTGCCATGCTGGGAGAGGAGGAGGAGGGGGAGAGCGCTGGCGCTGTGTGGCAGGAGCAGGAGGTTTGGGCCGCAGGACATTCCGTCTGCGACACTGCCCCGCAATGGGCGGCCGTGCCCGGGGCTCTGGGCCTGGCCCCGCGTGCGCTGAGCTCCCGACACTGCGGGAGCTCCCCGGGCTGGGCTCAGCTTCCCGCTAGGCCTGGGCAGCAGGCTGGGCTCCAGCTGGGACCAGCAGCAGCTGGAAATACCTCTGGGCATCTCCATTTGCTGCTGCTGCTCAGAAGAAGAGACAATGAAGTGAGCCGAGAAGTTCTGGTTTCTCTTTCTCCTGGTGGATTCTTTCATTTGATTTAACACTCGAGAGGCAATTTCTGTGATGGCCTCTGTCAGTTGATTCTATTTCAGCAGCAGCAGCAGCAGGGCTGTGTTTGAGCACTGCAAATGTGGCCTGTGTGGCTGCTTTATTCTCCTTGACTTTGTGCTCAGGGACTTGAGAGCATTTCAAGATCTGCTAATCATGATGCCTGTGACCAAAAGCCTGAGTTCACCTATTGCCAGCTGGGGGCCATGTACAAATCACCAACAGGATGGGACTGCTGAGGAACGTGTCTCGAGCTGTTTATTTTCCAGCATCAGTCTCATTACATGGTTATGACAATGGGAAGATGCCAGCAGCTCATGTCCTCAGCAGCAGACAAAGAACTCCATGTTACAACTTACTTTAAAAGTTTTTTTATTAATCCCACAAAACAAAAGCATATTGACGGTAGTTCCATCCAACCACTATAAGCACAGGTACCTTTGGTTAAAGCAGTGCTTGCTTATTTTGAGTACAATGCCTGCTTGTAAGCCTTAAAACACAATGCACAGAGCTCAAGCTTAGAACTTCCTAATATCTCGCTAGATATACTTTTCTGTAGCTTAGGGAGTTAGTCTACCAAGCGTTAATACAAAAACCATTGTTCTATTTGTCCTTACTTTCTACTTCTAATATAACTTTTCTGCTGACAAATCTTATGTCTACTGCTTTGCTCTAATCACAGTTCTGCTGTCTCTGAGGTCTGCCTTTTGCAGTTTTTTTCAAACTCCTCTGATTTTAAGGATTCTTAAATTCACTGTCACAAAAGCACTCTGGGTAGTGCTGATCGAAAAAGGCAATTGCAGTTTTACAGATCAATTTCAAGTGGCAAGCAGAAGAGGGGCAAGAGCACCCAGGTTCTCCAATTCCCAAAGGCAAAGGCAGCAGCAGCCTCCTGCTGTCACCTCAGGGTGAGTAAAACAGTGCTGAAAACAGCGCTGGAACCCGATCCTTTCTTCCTCTGAGGGCTGGCTCAGGGCAGCACAGGCAGGCCCTGAGGAGTCAGGGCTGTGTGTGGGTGATTGCTGCTCTAGTCCAGAATTGAGCTGGAAAAAGCCCTTGGGAGCCCAGGCAGGAGCAGGTGGGAAGGGGCTGGCGCTGCTGCTGCTCCTGGCCGGGAGCCCCGGCTGGGCCGGGCCGGCGCCCCCTGCGCTGCGGCTGCTGCTGCTGCCAGAGCCGGGCGGGACTCGGGGACAGGGAACGGACACGGGGGGACAGCAAAGGCCTGGCGGCTGCAGGGATGGTGGCGCTCGGGCCAGCGCCAGCACAGAGCTTCAGCCCGCAGGTAACCCCGAGGGAAACGCTGGGGAAAGGCTCCATTTCAGCCTTTCTGCACTCATGGCTGTGAAGGGACCGAAATAAAAGGAGAACAAGCAGGGCCTGACCCCTTCTCCTTTGGGAGGAGCCCCAGGCCTGGGGCTGCAAGGGGCCATGAGGGGCTATGAAGGGCTGTGACAGGCCTCGAGAGGCTGAGAGGGGCTGTGAGGGGTTGTGAGGGGCCATGAGGGGCTGTGAACTGTGATGTATTGTGAGGGGTCATGAGAGGCCATGAGGGGCTCTGAGGGGCCATGAAGGGCTGTTGGGGACCTTGAGGGGTCACAAGAGGCCATGAGGGGCTGTTGGGGACCCTGAGGGGTAAACGGTCTCTGAGAGGCTGTGGAAGGCCAGGCGCCTTATGGAACAAAGGATTCATTATGACACTCTGGAGACAAGGAGACTGTTGTTTGCATATGGAACTCTACGGAACCAAAAGTCCATTGTGACATTCTGGGGCCTCATGGAACCATGGAGACCATTAGGACACTTCTGGACCCACTGGAACCATGGGGCCATTGTGACACTGCAAGGCCTCATTTAACCAAGGGCTCATTGTAGCACGGCAGGGCCTTATGGAATCAAGGGGATCGTAGTGGGGCTCCATGAGACCACGGGGACATTTTAAGTCTGTGGAACCAAGGAGACCATTGTGACACTACAGGGCTGCATGGAACTGTGAACTGATGTGACAGTGAGGGGCCCAATGGAATCATGAGGCCATTCCGTACTTCAGGGCCTCATGGAACCAAGGAGCCCTTGTGACACTGCAGGGCCTCATGGAATCCTGGAGACCATTATGGCACTTTGAGCCTTGTTGAATCAAGGGGCTCTGCAGGGCCTTGTGGAACCAAGGAGCTCTTTGTGACACTACAGAGACTTGAGAAAGCAATGAGAACATTCTGGCACCGTGAGTCCCCTAGGCACCAAGGGGCCAGTGTGACACTATAGGTCCTCATGGAAGAAAGGGGCCAGTGTGACACAGCCAGGCTTTGTGGAACCAAGGCTCCATTGTGATCCTGGGGAGCCCAATGTAACCAAGGGTCCATTGTGCCATTGCGCATTTCCATGGAAGCAAGGGAACCATTTTGACACTGCAAGACCTCATGGAAGCAAGGGGCCATTGTGCCGCTGCAGAGCCAAGGAGACCATTGTGGTATTGCTGGGCCTTATGGAAACAAAGATCTCTTGTGATACTCCAGGGTTTCATGACACCAAGAGGCCATTGTGATGCTGCAGGGCCCCAGGGATCCAAGAACATGGGAAAGTTCTGGTTCGCTTGGCCTGACTGGTCCAGCTGACCTTGGCATGTTGAGGGTTGCTTCTCATCTACCCTGAAGTTGTGTGCTTTCCTTCCTGTGGGTAAGAACTCTCTTTTTTCCTCCAGGGGTTCATGGCTGAAACTGGGATTCTACCTCCATATTTGATTAAACCCACAGATTATCCCATATGAAACCTGCCAGAACAGACAGCTCTGGATCGCCTTGGCATGTTGGGGGCCACCTCTCATCTGTCTTCAAAACACTGGGGAGGGGAGGGTGGGTCTGCTTTTCTTTTCATGGAAAAGAACATCTTTCAATGCAGGTGTCCATAACCAAAATTGGGAATCCGCCTCCAAAATTCCTTATATCCAAGGACAGCTCCCAGACAAACACTGCCAAGACCAACAGGTCTGTCTGGCCTTGGCCTCCTTGGGGCTGCCTCTAATCAGCCTTTGCAACACTGGGGCTCTGCCCTTCCCTTCCTGTGGAGAAGAACTGTCATTCTGGTCCAAGCACTCATGGCTGAAATGGAAGTCCATTTCTGAAACTCCACAATAATCCAAGGGTGGCTTTCAGACAAAAGCTGCAAGGACAGACAGGTCTGGCTTGCCTTGGGCTCTGGTGACTGCCTCTGATCTGCCTTTTAAAACCCTGGGGCACTGTGTATTCCTCCCTGCAGAAAAGAACCGTCCTTCTTGTCCAGGCAGCCATGGCCTCAAGCACATGAGCACTGTACAGGGAAAGAGGAGCTCTGTGCTCAGTGGGGTGGAGACTGAGGACAGCAGAGGAGAGCCCTGGGAGGGACTGAAGAGCGGTTTCAGAGATGGTGGATGCGTTTAATGTAGTAGAGAACAGCCAGAGAGAACCAAAAAAAATTGATGCCAAGGGCAGCTGGTGAGGCCCAGACTAGACACAAGGAGAGAGGAATTTCTCTCCCAGGGCAGAGCTGTGGTGCAGCACATCCCCCAGAAGGAGTCTGGGCCAGCCCAAGGCTTTGTGTGGGCAGGCAGAGGCAGGCAGGAGGCAGAGCTGTCAGCAAAGGAAGGGCCCAGCCAGGTGGGGCAGGCGGGGGATGCCGACAGCCTGCAGGGACAGAGGCGCAGGGCAGGGACACCGTAGGACAGCCTGGGCTGCACAGGGCACAGGCATGGGCAGCAGCTGCAAGACAGCCCTGCCAGAGCCAGCTTGGGCAGCACTTTGGCCATGGCTGCTGGGCCTGGGCCTGTGGCAGGAGCAGGAGACAAGTGACCCTTGCAGGCCTGGGGCCTCATGGCCTCCTTGTCCCTGCTCAGCAGCCTGGCAGGGGCCGCCCCATGCTCCTGCCCTTGGCATTACATATCCCCACATGCCAGTGCCCATCCCGGGAAGAGCCCTGAGCAAGGAGGGAGGGACAGGATCTGCCTGGCCAGGCCCTGGGGCTCAGGCCTTGGCCCTTGGCATTCCTCAAACACATCCAGCTTTGCTCAGCACCAGAGATACCTTGGCCTTGTTTGTCCCCAGCTGTCATCACTGCCTCCAGTGTTCTGCTCTAACTGGAACCTGAGGACACTTGCTCAGTCTTGTCCCTCACTTGGACCCATTAAAACTTCAGAAACGATGGAGTCTAAATTTAACTTTGAGTTCTTGAGAAATTCTTTTCTGAAGACTCTCGCAGGGACTGAGTCTGATGTAAACAACACCAAACCCCCGAGAGGCTCATTAAAGTCCTTGTGCTGTGTCTGTGCTGCTGAGCTTTAAAGGAACAGCTCTTCCCAGGGCCAGCTCCTCTCCCAGCACAGCAGGGCTGAGAGCTCTGCCTGCAGGCACTGAGGGGACAGGAGCCAGGCAGAGACAGGCTGAAGGCAATCAGGATTGGGAAGACATTGAACTGAGACTTCACCTGGGGAAAGATCTTCACAGCCCTGTGCATGGTGAGTGTGTGGGTGCAGGGCAATGTCCCCTGTGCTCCTGGAGGGATCTCCTGAAGCCAGCAGACCCCAGAGCCTGGGGGATGTGTCAGGAGGACTCTCCCAGTTTCTCTGTGGCACAGGAGGAGCAGGAGCAGGAGGAGGAGGAGGAGGAGGAGGATGTGCTGCAGAGCGGGGCTGCCCTGGGCACCGTCAGAGGGACAGGGCAGGACGGCTCCTGCTGCCAGGGACGGCTGCAGGGGCTGAAGCTGGGGCTGCAGCCAGGGCTGCCCAGGGCTGTCCTGCAGAGCAGCTCCTGCAGCCCTCAGGGCTCTTGGCCAGCCCAGGGCATGTGCCACCTGCCAGGGGCAGCTCTCAGCCTGCCTGGCAGCTCCCCATGGACGCTGCAGGGGAGAAGTTCCAGGTGCAAGGAGCCACCCCCATCAGGGCAGATTCCTCCTGCTCTGGAGATGGTGCTGCATGGCCAGGGCTGCTCTCAGCTTTCTCCTAAAGGGAAGGCAAAGGGGCTGCCAGCTTTGGCTGTGTCCCTGAGCCTCCTGCACTGTCAGCCTGGGCATCAGCAGATGGGCCTCAGATCTCCCTCAGAAAGTGCCTCCTCAGCCTCCTCTCCCTACACACAGCAGCAGCAGCACCTTGGCTTGCAGCATCTCTGTTTGTCTGGCCTGCCCTTAAGGCCCTGCTGCCAGGGAGATGCCCCTGGGCAGTGCCCTGTGCTGGGAGGGGTCTGCAGGGCAGAGCTGAGCCCCCAGGGCTGGGCTGGGCTCTGGCAGCACTGGAAGGGATAAGGCTTGGATAGAGAGAACAGCTCCCAGCAGGCAAAACTCCAGGCAGCAGAGAGCCAGACCAACCCTTGGTACCCATTGCTGTTCAGGTGCACTGGGAAGAGAATACAGCTTAGAGACACTAACTGTGAAACAGGAGTCTATAGAAACTCCACTTTTTTTTCAAGCATGTTTAAGGTTTGATCACCCAGAGCTAGAGGGAGGTGTCATGGGCAAAGGGCACCTGGCTGGGGATCAGCAGGTCTGACTGCCCTGAGACACAGGGAGCCCTGTTTTCCTTCTGGGCTTCCCCAGGGTTCAGGCTGAGAGCAATGCTGAAGATGAATCAGTAACTCAGGAGCATAAACCCAAGCTCAAAAATAAAAATGTTGAGTGAAGCTCTCCGACAGGTAGAGATGTAGTTTTGAGGGAATTCCTAAAATAACCCCATAGGATTGACTCAAAGAGCTTGTCAGTGTCTTCTTTCAACAGTCCACCATGGCCAGAGTGAAGGAATGTCCAACAGCAGCTCCATCAGGCACTTCCTCCTGCTGGCATTGGCAGACACGCGGCAGCTGCAGCTCCTGCACTTCTGCCTCTTGCTGGGCATCTCCCTGGCTGCCCTCCTGGGCAACGGCCTCATCATCAGCGCCGTAGCCTGCGGCCACCACCTGCACACGCCCATGTTCTTCTTCCTGCTCAACCTGGCCCTCAGCGACCTGGGCTCCATCTGCACCACTGTCCCCAAAGCCATGCACAATTCCCTCTGGGACACCAGCACCATCTCCTACTCAGCATGTGCTGCACAGGTCTTTCTGTTTGTCTTCTTCATTGGAACAGAGCTTTCCCTCCTGACCATCATGTGCTATGACCGCTACATGTCCATCTGCAAACCCCTGCACTACGGGACCCTCCTGGGCAGCAGAGCTTGTGCCCACATAGCAGCAGCTGCCTGGGCCAGTGCCTTTCTCAATGCTCTGCTGCACACGGCCAATACATTTTCCCTGCCCCTGTGCCATGGCAATGTCCTGGGCCAGTTCTTCTGTGAGGTTCCCCAGATTCTTAAGCTCTCCTGCTCACACTCCACCTTCAGAAAAATTTGGATTTCATTGCTTGGTGTCTGTTTCGGTTTTGGTTGTTTTGTGTTCATTGTTTTCTCCTACGTGGAGATCTTCAGGGCTGTGCTGAGGATCCCCTCTGAGCAGGGACGGCACAAAGCCTTTTCCACCTGCCTCCCTCACCTGGCCGTGGTCTCCCTCTTTGTCAGCACTGGCATATTTTCCTACCTGAAGCCCCCCTCCATCTCTTCCCCATCCCTGGATCTGACACTCTCAGTTCTGTACTCAGTGGTGCCTCCAGCCCTGAATCCCCTCATCTACAGCCTGAGGAACCAGGAGCACAAGGCTGCAGTGTGCAAAATGATGACTGGACGATTTCTGAAACATTAAACTGCTGGAAAATTTTCTGTAAATCACATATAACAAAAGTCATCTTTAATAGTTCTTGATGGTTTGGTTGTTGGGTTATTTTTTCCATTGTTTTAGATTTCAATGATGGTCACAAATCAAGGTCATTGCTTCTGCCCTTTATCATTTTGTTTATCTCCACCTTTGCTGTGGCCCCAGACTGTGTGAATGAGGAGCTACACTCTTGGAGGCTTTAACAGAATTAAGGATCTCCCAGCAGAGTTTTCTGCAGAGATGCCCTTTTGTTGCCTTCTCTGGAGCTGCAGCAGCAATGTCTGTGTGCAGAGCTGGGGCAGATCAGTGCTGGCCCAGCAGCTGTGCCCAGCAGCAGCAGCAGCAGCACTTGGTGTTGCCAGTGCTGCTGCCGTGGCCCTGCCCCGCTGCCCTGGTGGCCCTGGTGTTGCTGCAGGGCCTGAGTGCTCTCGGGGCCGGGCACAGCCCTGGGGGTGGCAGTGCCAGGGCTACAGCAGGGACAGGCCATGGGCACTGCTGGGGCAGCGCTGACGCCTCAGCCCAGGGCCTGGGGGCTCCAGGCTCCTTGCCCAGGCTCTCTCAAGAACACGGCCAGGCCAATGCTCAGCACAGAAAAGCCCCGTGAGCAGCCCCAGGCTGGCCGTGGGCAGGCTGGGGGCAAACAGCATGGCTGGGGCTCTGCAAGGGCCCCGGGGCAGACGGGAAGGAGCAACAGAGCAGGGGCTGATCCATCCCCAGTGCGCTGCACAGCCCAGGGCAGCATCCCAGAGCGTCCTCATGCAGCTGCCAACAACATCCCCCCTCTGCAGCCCTGGCCTCTCCCCCAGCTCACACAGGTGCCCCATCCTTGCAGGCACAGACACGGCAGCACTGCCTCAGCAGCCCCTGTTTGCATTGCACACAGCAGGGGCAGCACCCCCATGCTGTTGCTGTGGGGACATGAAGCTGAGGGAGCACAAATGCCATCAGCCCCTGGGGCCAGCAAGGGCTGGGGGACACCAGGGAAACCACTCAGGTTTGTTGTGACAAACCTTTGTGGTCATCAAGTCCAACCTGCACTCTAACACCACCTTGTCTTCCCTGAGCCTCCTCCAGATAATATAACCCCAGCTCCCTCAGGTCCTTTTAACCAGATTTCTCTTCCAGACCCCTCACCAGCCTTGTTGCCCTTCTCTGGACATATCCCAGCCCCTCCATGGCCTTCCTAAATTGAGGGCCCAGAACTGGACACAGCACTCGAGGTGTGGCCTCACCAGTGCCGAGTGCAGGGGAAGAATCCCTGCCCTGCTCCTGCTGGCCACACCATTCCTGATCCAGGCCAGGAGCCATTGGCCTTCTTGCCCACCTGGGCACACTGCTGCCTCATGTCCAGCCTGCTGTCCATCAGTGCCCCAGGTCCCTTTCTGCCTGGCCGCTCTCCAGCCACTCTGTCCCCAGCCTGTAGCGCTGCAGGGGTTGTTGTGGCCAAAGTGCAGGAGCCAGCACTTGGTCTTGTTCAACCTCACCTTGTTGGATTTGGGCCCTGGATCCAGCCTGTCCAGGTCCCTCTGCAGAGCCCTCCTACCCTCCAGCAGATCCACACTCACACCCAGCTTGGTGTCATCTGCAAATTTGCTGATGCTGGACTCAGTCCCCTCATGCAGATCATCAGTGCAGACATTGAAATCCACGCTGGCTGGCTCTGATCCCTGGGCCATCCTGTGGGTGCCCTGTGATGGCACTCAAGGTGATCTGTTCCATAACCTTGCCGGGCACCCAGGTCAGGCTGACAGGCCTGGAGTTCCCCAGCTCCTCCTTCCAGCCCTTCTTGGGGATGGGCTCAACTTGGCACCTCCAGTGCTCTGGGACCTCCCTGCTGAGCCAGGACTGATGGTAAATGATGCAGAGCAGCTTGGGGAGCTCATCCACCAGATCCTCCATCCCCCTGGGATGGATCCCATCTGCTCCCAGAGACACCTGTGAGCATCTGAGTGGCTCAGCAGGTCCTCAGCTGCTTCCTCTTGGATTACAGGAGGGCTGTTCTTCTTCCTGTGCCATCTACAGCTCAGGAGAACACTTGCCCAGAGGACAAGTTGACTTATTGTTGGAAACTGAGGCAAAGAAGGGGTTAAGTACCTCAACCTTTTCCTCAGCTTTGGTTACCATATCCCCCCAATAAGGAATGGAGGTGTTCCTCTTCACTCCTTTGCCATTAATGCATTAATAAAAAATATTTTTAATATTCTTCAAAGAAGTGGCCAGCAACTATTATGCTTTCACCTCTCTAATTTTCTTTCTGCATTGTCTTGGTTTGGAATGACAGGTGTCTGGTAAGGAAGGCAGGAGCCTCCCCTGAAATGGAAAATGTAAATCCCTTCCCTCCAAATTGTTATCAATTTGGAATTAAGGGGACTCTCAGGCAAAAATATGGAAGCAGGAATAACAGTTCTTTATTAGGAAAGAAAAAAAAAAGATAAACAATGCAGTAAACCAAAACAACACTGACAGAGTCAGAACACAACCTGACACCTGTGGGTCAGGGTGTTGGTAGCAGTCCAATTGGAATTGTGGCTGCAGCCCTCCTGGAGTGTCAGGTGTGGTTCTGTTGGAGCAGGGATCCTGTAGAAAGGTGTAGTCTTCCTCTGAAGATCCAGTGGAAGAGGCAGCTGCTGTTCCTCTGGGAAATCCAGGGGAGAAGCTGTGCTGGTGTTCCAGAAACTCAGATTATATCCAGCTAGGACTGCTTGGCTCCTCCCTCTGGGCGGAGCATCTCCCAATGGGATGCTGTAGTTCTTATCAGTCATGCAGTGGCATTCAATAGCCCAGTATCAGCAGATGACCCCTGGAGGGAGGAGTGGTTATGGAAGAGATAAGGAAAACTGCCCAATTAACAGAAGAAAACTGCCATAGAGATGGCAAATAGAATCCACCTTGCCTTGCAGTCTGGGACATGCATGACGTAACAACATCCTAAAACACTTCCTGAGTTGCCTGCCCCTCTGTGCAAAGATGTTGCACCCTCTTTTTTCCCTTGAGTTCCTGGAAAACGCTCCATGTCCAGCCAGGCCAGTCCTTTTCCTTGCTAGCTCACTTTTTGGGTCAAAGGGACAGGCTGTTCCTGCTCTTTCAAGATTTCTTTCTTGAAGTGCATCCATCCTCCCTGGAATCCTTTGTTTTAAAAGGGCTGTTTCACTTTAAAAAATCAGTACCTGATTTGGTACTTGCCAAATCTACATCCTCATAGGCTGAAGTCTGCTCTTACAAGTCCAGTGTAGAAGATTTGTTGATGCCTCTTTTTTCACAGAATGTGTAAAAACTCAATAATTTCATGGTCACTGTGTCCCAGGGAGCCTCTGACCACCACATCTCCCTCCAGCCCATCTCTGTTTGTGACCAGCAGGAGACAGAGCTTTGCTTGGCAGTGGGAATTGCAGGAAACCTCCTCAAAGTGCAGCTTGGAAGGTTCAGGCTGGAGCTAAGGAGAAAGCAAAGTCCCTCGCAGGGCAGAATGTTGGTGCTGGAGGTGTGGCAGCGTGAGGCTGGGCCATGGCCGGGCTCTGTGTGCCAGGAGCCGGCAGCGCTGGGTGCAGGGAGCCCAGGGAGGGCACAGAAACGCTGGGTGAGAAATGCTGGGGGACAGCGAGATGGGCGAGTGCAGCCGGCCAGGGCAGAGGAGCAGCACGCCCAGGGGCCACAGCCTGCAGGACAGATGGCCAAGGGCTGGGCAGGGCTGGCAGGGCCACAGGCAGCCAGGCCTTTGTGCCCTGGGCTCGGGCAGCGCTTCTGGAGGCCCCACAGGAGGAACTTTCCTGGCAGGGGCTGCACTTTGCTTCTCCCTTGGCCTCCCTGGGGAGGCTGGCAGGGGCTGCAGGTTGATGCCATTTGTCCTTGCTGCCCCTCACATCCCCCTGGCCCACCAAGAGCCCCGAGGCAGCCATGAGGGACAGGCCCTGCTGGCCCAGGCTGGGCTCAGGCCTTGGCCTTTCTGCTTCCTGCAGCCAAGCCAGGCCTTGCTCGGCACTGCAGTTCCCTGCTCAGAGCCTTGGGCTCCCTGCAATCCTGGCCTCGAGGATCTGCTCTCACCAGGCCCTGGGCAGCCTTTGGCACTCCCTGCCCTCACTGGGGCTCAGCCGTGCTCCAAGGCACTTGGAGTTTTGCTGCTGACTCCTTGAGCAGCTTCTTCATCCTTCTCTCCGTGCCTGAGGCTCCTGGACCCAGCCCCAAATCCACCGTGGGGCTGATTAAAATACAGAAAGCCCTCAGGAGCTCTTTGTCTCCCTTCCATTGCCTTTGAGTCTCCAGGCCTTGTGCAGTGATTGGAGTCAGTTTGGAATTCTGTTCAGGAGGGAGATTTCAAAGTGCACCTCATGATTTTTGGTTTTAGACAAGGGAATATTTTTTTACTTTTCATTTCAGAGAAGAGGGGAGGGAAGCATTCCCCAGGTTATCTTGATGCTGAATGTCTCCATAGGAGGTCTGGGCAGGGAGAAGAATGAGCGCCTTGCAGGATGAGCCTGTTTGGACAAGCTGCTCCTCACCCCCAGCCTCACCATGTCTGACATCGCCCACCTGGGACTGACATCCCTAAACATAACAAAAATTTAAGCATTTTTCCTTATAAATAAAATTCAATTAATTAATAAAATGACAATTATATTATTATGATAGTATTATTCAATTTTAATTACCTAATTTGTACATTTATATTAAAAATTCGATACACTTTTAGCAACCAAGAAAATTATTGGTCATTGGTTCTAAGTAACACAATTCCCTTCATTAATTCATCAAGCTCTATTGGGTATTTATTTCTTCCTCTTTATGGTAACTAATATTCTTTGTAGACCTTTTGCCATCATTTTTATCATCTTTTTTCGCATATGGTCAAGACGAGGCACTTTGGGGTCCCTGGAGCCAATTCTGGGGCACATTTGGGGCAGTTTTAGGTCTGGGGAGGGAATTCAGATAGAACTTGAGGGTCTGGAGGACACTTGGGGGAGCCGGGTGAGCACTTGGACGGGGCACTCAGGGATTCTGAGGGACAGTTCGGGGTCCGGGACAGCACTTGGGGATTGAGGGGGGCCCTTGGACGTCAGGGAGGGGAATTTGGGGCCCTTCGGTGTCCGGGCGGGCCCTTGGGGGGCTCGAACGGGGCTCTCTGGGGCGCGGGGGGTGATGGGAGTTGAAGGCGCAGGTATCATACGGTTTAACGGGGCCGCAGAGCATCACGGGAGTTCTGGGCGCAGCTGCAATGGCTCTCGGAGGAACGCCGGGCATGACGGGAGATGAAGTCCCGGCTGGAATACCGCTTTTTTGCGCCGCGGAGCATGATGGGAGCTGTAGTCCCGGAAGTAGTTGGAACGCGGCGTTTGGGGGTCCGGGAAGGCACCTGGGGGACACTTTTGCGTCCGAGCCCCGACTTGAGGTCCTCGGGGGAACGTAAACGGCTCGGGAATCCTTGGGGGGAGCTCGGGGAGCTCTACCTGGGCTCTTTAGGGCGCGGGGCACGGCAGGAGTTTTAAGTGCGGGACTGTGTTCTGAGGGGCTCTGGGGCCACGGGGGATGAGACGAGACGAATTCCCAGAAGTGGTTGTACCGGGCATCTGTGGGGTTGGGAGCACGCAGGGGGTCCAGGGACGCTTTTGTGGGGTCCCAAATGGGCGCTGAGGAGGCACTGAGGGATCCTTCAGGGTCTAGGGGACACTTAAGGGACAGATGTGGCAGATCCCAGGGTTCTGTGGAGCGCGGGGCATGACGGGCGTTGCAGTCCCAGATGCAATGGGGCTGTATCCGGCCGCGGGGCATGACGGGAGTTGTAGGCAAAAAGAAAAATGGCGGCGGCCGCCTAGGCACCGCCACCAGCCCCGGATCTCTGGCGCTGATTGGTTGTAAGCAGTGATGGGCGGCAGCCTCGGAAAATGAGAGGCGGCGGAGGCGGGAACAGCCTATCCATTCCCTCCCAGTACAGCCCAGTTCATTCCCAGTACTACCCCAGTACAACCCCAGTACAACCCCAGTGCCCCTCCGATCCCTTCCAATTCAGCACAGTCCCTCCCAAAACACCTGAGTCCATTCCCATTCCCTCCAGTTCCTCCCAATTTCATCCACAGGGTGCCCCAGTGTCACCAGTCTTCCCCACAATGTTCCCAGTGTTCCCCAGTATGTCCCAGTCCTCGCCAGTGTCACTCCCAGTATGTCCCAGTGTCTCTTACAGCATTCCCAGTGTTCCCAGTATGTTCCAGTCCTCCCCAGTGTTTCCAAGGACAGTTTAAATCCTCACGGTGGCCGTGGCAGCCAAACCCAGCAGTGGGGTCAGTGCAGTACCCGTGGCCACAGCCCCTTGCAATGGCCCAGTGCAGCTTGGGCTGATGATCTACCCTCACAGCTGGCCCAGGGCAGCTCTGCAGTGGCTTTGGTGGCACCTGGGGCTGGCACACACCTGAGCAGTGTGTCTGTTTGCAGTGGGGAAACTCAGGAGTTTCAGATTGCTTCAAAAAACCCCAAAAAGGGAAAACCCCTCTTAGGCTGAGTGCAGCCAGCTCTCCAAGCACAGCAGGTCCCAGGGCAGTGAGGACAGACAGGATGGGGCTGGGCAATGTGGAGCAAGGTTGTCCACACTGGGCCAGAGCTCCAGGCACAGCTTCTGTGAGCAGGCCAGAGCTGCTGAGGAGAGACCCTGGGTCAATATCAATCACAGAATGCTGCAATCGTCTCTGCGCTAAAGAGAAATAAAATAAAATACATCCTTTAAAATAAAAATGTGTATTTCTTACAAGTTCTTTGAAATCTTTCTCCATCACTGGACTAGGAAAACTTTAATGAGCCTCTCAGGGCTTTGGTGTTGTTTACAGCAGAGTCCCTGAGAGAGTGTTCAAAAAACTTCTCAAGAACTCAAACTTAAACTCCAAAGCTTCTTGAAGTTTTAATGGGTCCCACAGAGGAACATGACTGAGCAAGTGTCCCCAGGTTCCAGTTAGAGCAGAACACTGAAGGCAGTGATGACAGCTGGGGACAAACAAGGCCAAGGTGTCTCTGGTGCTGAGCAAAGCTGGATGTGTTTGAGGAATGCCAAGGGCCAAGGCCTGAGCTCCAGGGCCTGGCCAGGCAGATCCTGTCCCTCCCTCCTTGCTCAGGGCTCTTGCTGGGATGGGCACTGGCATGTGGGGATGGGCAATGCCAAGGGCAGGAGCATGGGGCGGCCCCTGCCAGGCTGCTGAGCAGGGACAAGGAGGCCATGAGGCCCCAGGCCTGCAAGGGTCACTTGTCTCCTGCTCCTGCCTCAGTGCTTTCCTTTCTATGGAAAAGAACCATCCCTCCTTCCCAGGCACCCTTGGTGGGAAAACAGGACTCCCATACAACTCACCAATATGATTAAGCTGAAGCCATTGATTGTTTACATTATGCACTTATTTATGCATTCTAACTCTACTGCACACACTGATCACGCATCTCTTCATTGGTGCCTCTCTCTTGTCCTTGTGTTCTGCACTCATTTCTCTGGATATGTGATTGGTTACAGTCCAGGTGGTTTACAGCCCTCTGTTATCTAGTTCTTGTGCTCTTGGTATTCTGTTTCTCAGCATTTTCTTTCTTCATTTAGCACAGTTTATGTCTAAGTAACCTTGGTGAATTCCAGAGGGCTCTGATAAGAAGAACTACAAGCAATATGGCTGGAGCACAGTGTGGCCTAAGTTGTTCAGATACATTGCTACAACTCCCCCTTCTTCTTCTTGCACCAGCCAAACCCTTTTCACTGTATTTTTTACCAAGTGGGTCACCAATATCACTATGCATGGAATAGCTCAAAGCAATATAATAATAACTACTAGTAATAACAAAGCTCCCTTTAAGGGATCTTTCAATCATCCAGTTCTTCCCCATCCCTCAAACCATTCATCCAAGCCCCAATCATTCAGAGTCAATTTCTTCCTGTTGTCTTGTAGTTGTTTGAGTTTCCTATGAATGGATGTAGACTGGCCAGAGAGATTCATACAACACATTCCTTCAAAATCCTCACACCTGTGCCCATGTGCTAACAGCAAAAAATCTATAGCAGCTCTATTTTGCAGTGTGCCATGTCTAATACTATCTACCTCAGTGAGCATTTGATTTAAAATAGCTGAACTTGTGTTCAGTGTGGGAATCCACAAAATCAGAGGGTTTCTGGGAAAGCCGCAAAAGGCAGGCCTCAGAGACAGCAGGACTGTGATTAGAGCTAAGCAGTAGCCATGAGATTGGTTAGCAGAAAAATTATTTAAAAAGTAGAAAAGCACGGACAAATAGAACAATGGTCTGTGTATTAACGCTTGTCTAGAAAAAGTCTCTAAGCTACAGAAAAGTTTTTCTATCAAGATATTAGGAAATTTGAAGCTTAATAATGGAGCTCTGTGCATTGTGTTTTAAGGCTTACAAGCAGGTATTGTATCCAAAATAGGCAAGCATTGTTTTAACCAAAGGTACCTGTGCTTATTGTGGTTGGATAGAACTACTGTCAATATGCTTTTGCTTTGTGGGTTTTGGTAAAAAAACTTTTAAAGTAAGTTGTAACATTGCATTCTTTGTCTGCTGCCGAGGACACGAGCTGCTGGCATCTTCTCATTGTCACTACCAT
Organism: Molothrus aeneus; assembly: GCF_037042795.1. NCBI lineage: Eukaryota > Metazoa > Chordata > Aves > Passeriformes > Icteridae > Molothrus > Molothrus aeneus. The sequence goes on from NW_027099005.1 coordinate 743,736, forward strand.
GTAATGAGACTGATGCTGGAAAATAAAACAGCTCAAGGCACATTCCTCAGCAGCCCTGTCCCGTTTGTGATTTGTACATAGCCCCTGGCTCTCTCTATACAAGACAGACTGTGCAAAGTACTTTATGCTATGAATTTCATGAATTGCTCTCAAAAAGAACCAAACCCCCCTGTCTTAAGGCACTTTCATAACAACATGTACACACACCTCAAAGAAAGACCTCCAGTACTTGACCAGAATCATGAATCTAAAATTATTGAAGGGCCATACCCTCTCATTATGTGGGGGAGAGGATATGCTTGTGTTTCTACAGGTACAGGACCCTGGTGGATTCCCAGAAGATTTATCAGTAGACCACAGATCTGACGATGACCCCTCGAATGAACACAAAGTCAGATCCTCTTCCCACCATGCCACAGAAGCAGCTTTCTCTTGGAGATGAAGAAAAAAGAAATTCATATATCCAAACATTGTGGCAAGGACACTCATCACACGTAGATACATCCCACCGATAACATCCATGTCAATCTCAAATGCAGACACACTCCTGCCTTTTCCACCATCCCTCTACCAGTGACCTTTTATCCCTACCCCCTCCCTCTTTCCCCTCTTGAAACTGCTCCTTTTTCCCTCCCTCAAACTTCCCTTAAAAAAGAGAAGGGCATGATTGGGAGGAGTTGGGAAGAACTATAGAAGGAACTTAAAAATATTTAAGAATGTCTTAAAATAAGTCCACTAATGTGTGTTTTTATCATACACAGGAAAAAACTACCCAGTGGGAAAGAAGAAGTATGATTCTTTCTGTCACACCCTCCAGGGCACCCTACAGCAGTACCAGTGCCATCGTTGTCATCGTCTTTATCAGCGCCCTCATCTGTATCCAAGTGACCACCGGCTGGATCGTCCCTCAGCCAAAACAAAACATCTGGGTGACTTTGGCAAAGTCACTAAAGCAAGACAATCTTTGCATGGCCATTGGAAGCGTAGACGGTCCACTCTTAACATGCCTGGTGGGAGTCCCCCTGTCACCAAACGACCGCCCATATGTAGGTAAGAAACCCAACCCCATGGACACCTGGGACGAGTGGATGAAGATCCTCCCACACCATGTCTCCACAGGGCTTGCTTTTCCAGGCCCAGGATGGTGTTCTGGGCAGTGGTGTGAGGCACAGGGTCGTTCTCCAGCCATCCTGTGGCGGCTTCCATCATGGTCAGCACGTAGCGCTTGCCCTGGCGTGTCTGGGGCAGTGTGATGGAGTCAATCTGCCAGGCCTCCCCATACTTGTACTTGGACCACCGCCCACCGTACCACAGGGGCTTCACCTGCTGGGCCTGCTTGATGGCAGCACACGTCTCACAGTCATGGATAACCTGAGAAATACTGTCCATGGTTAGATCCACCCCTCGGTCTCATGGCCACTTACAGGTGGCATCTCTGCCCTGATGACCTGAGGCATCATGGGCCCATTGAGCTGGGAACAACTCCCCCGTATGTTGCCAATCTAAGTCTATCTTTGGCACCTCTATCTTTGCAGCCTGACCTACCTGCTCGTTGTTTTAGTGTTCCTCACTAGCCCGACTCTTGGGGACATTGGCATCTCCATGGCAGACTTTCACAGGTAGCTTCTCCAACCAAGAAGCAATGTCTTCCCATTCATCAGCAGCCCAGATTGATTTTCCTCTATGCTGCCAGTTGGACTTTTTCCACCTTTCCAGCCAACCTCACAGATCACTGGCTATCATCCATGAATCGATATAAAAGGTATCGTTTTGGCCCCTTCTCTCTTTCAGCAATGTCCAGGGCCATCTGAATGGCTTTGAGTTCAGTAAATTGACTTGATCCACCTTCTCCTTTGGTAGCTTGTGCAATCTGTCGTGTGGGGCTCCATACAGCTGCTTTCCATTTCCAGTTCATCCCTACAATGCAACAGGAACCGTCAGTGAAAACAGCGTAGTGTGTTTCCTCTGCTGGTAGTTGGTTGTACGGTGGAGCTTCCTCAGCCCGTGTCAATTGTACCTGCTCCTCTTTGTCAGTGAGACCAAAGTTTTCACCTTACAGCCAGTTTGTATTTATCTCCAAAATCCCAAGGCGATTCAGGTTTCCAATACAGGCACGCTGTGTGATCAGAGCAACCCATTTGCCCCATGTGGTGTCAGTGGTGTGGTGGGTACAGAGAACCTTTCTTTTAAACATCCACCCCAGCACCAGTAGTCGGGGTGGCAGGAGGAGTTGTGCTTCTGTGCCAATCACCTCTGAGGTCCCTTGAACTCCTTCATAGGCAGCCAAGATTTCCTTCTCAGTGGGAGTGTAGTTGGCTTTGGATCCTCTGTAACTTTGGCTCCAGAATCCCAGTGATCGGCCTTGAGTCTCCCCAGGCACCTTCTGCCAAAGGCTCCAGGACAAGCCATTGTTCCTGGCTGCAGAGTAGAGCACGTTCTTCACCTCTGCTCCTGTCCTGACTGGGCCAAGGGCTACTGCATGAGCGATCTCCTGCTTGATCTGAGCAAAGGCTGGTTGCTGCTCAGGGCCCCAGTGGAACTCGTTCTTCTTGCAGGGGACCAGGTGGAGAGGGCTCACAATCTGGCTGTACTCAGGAATGTGCATTCTCCAAAAACCTATGGCTAAGAAAGCTTGTGTTTCCTTCTTGCTGGTCGGTGGAGACATTGTTGTGATCTTACTGATGACCTCAGTGGGAATCTGACGCCATCCATCTTGCCACTTCACTCCCAGAAGCTGGATCTCTCGGGTGGGTCCTTTGACTTTGCTCTTCTTGATGGTGAAGCCAGCTTCCAGCAGAATCTGGATGATGCTCTCTCCTTTCTCAAACACTTCCATTGCCGTGTTCCCCCACTCAATGATGTCCTCGATGTACTGCAGGTGTTCTGGAGCCTCACCCTTTTCCAGTGCAGCCTGGATCAGTCCATGGCAGATGGTGGGGCTGTGCTTCCACCCTTGGGGCAGTCGGTTCCAGGTGTACTGCACGCCCCTCCAGGTGAAAGCAAACTGAGGCCTGCATTCTGCTGCCAGCAGAATGGAGAAAAACACATTAGCAATGTTTATAGTGGCAAAGCACTTTGCTGCCTTGGACTCCAGCTCGTACTGGAGCTCCAGCATGTCCGGCACAGCTGCGCTCAGCGGTGGAGTCACTTCATTCAAGCCACGATAGTCCACAGTGAATCTCCATTCTCTGTCAGATTGTGCACAGGCCAGATGGAGCTGTTGAAGGGTGAGTGAGATTTGCTGAGCACCCCTTGGCTCTCCAGCTCACAGATCATTCTGTGGATGGGGATCACGGCATCTCAATTCGTTGCTATTTCACCGTGACTTGGCATTTTCCTATCTTTAAGCCTCTTCCCTCCGTCGAGCCCTAGCAGGCTCGGAGCCTGCTACAGATCGCGGCATCTCAATTTGTTCAACACTGCCAGTGGTGCACCGTCGAGGTGACAATTGGTACTCGTTGCTCTTCCACCCTCAGGAGTCCTACTGCAGATGAGTTTTCTGATAGTCCAGGCAAGGTGTTCAACTGCTTAATGTCCTCTGCCTCTACCGCAGCTATTCCAAAAGCCCACCCGAGTCCCTTGGGGTGTTTGTGAAGCCATTCTGGTAGAAGTCTATGCCCAGAATACATGGGGCCTTTGGGCCAGTCACAATAGGATGTTTCTGCCACTCCTTCCCAGTCAGGCTCACCTCAGCTCCCAACAGGGTCAATTGCTGTGATCCCCCCGTCACCCCAGCAATGGAAACAGGTTCTGCCCCCACATGTCCCGATGGCATTAGGGTACACTGCACACCAGTATCAACTAAGGTGTTGTATTTTTGTGGCTCTGATGTGCCAGGCCATCGGATCCACATCCAGAAAATCCGGTTCTACTGTGCCTCTCCATGGCTAGAGGCAGGACCCCCCTAGCTCTGGTTATTATTTCTTTCCTGGGCATACATGGTAGAGGTTCCTTCAAGGGGATCTGACAGATCACACCTGGCAGCTCGGTCATGGCAGGTTGGGACTGCCTTCACTTTAGTGGAATTCCCTCAGTTAGTGTTTCCCTCCTTGAGCTGATGCACCCGTGCTGCCAGGAGAGAAGTGGATTTCCCATCCCACCTTCCCATGTCTTCCCCATGGTCACGCAGGAAGAACTACAGGTTGGCTCATTGGGTGTACCCTCTCTCTCTAGCTGGGGGATGTTGGGCTCTGACTTTGGGGCCTGTAACCTGCACTGGTGCCAAACTGATCTTCCTCACCTCCTCCTTCATCTCTCTCATTGTAGGAAACATATGTTTGTGCTGTTCTTGTGAGCCAGCGAAGGCTTCCTGAAGATAAGGAAAGCCCCATATCTCTCTGGAGGAAGGTACCAAGGCTATCACCATGACACCATGGAGAAAGAGAGAGAGTTAGAAGATAGGGACTTTAGTTGGCTCACAAAGTGACCTGGCTCCTTGTTCACCTACTGAGAACTTTGTTTCTTTCTTATGACCAATGGGCAGTGAATGTGTCTGTTCAGTAAATGTAAATATCTTGACAGAGTATAACAGCAACATGTTGCTATAATAAATCTCTCTTGCACCCTTCTGATGGAGTCGTGGTACTTTGTGCTGTGTCGTGGCCTATATCGGCATCTGGTGGCCCTGCCATGATTGCAACAGGACTGTAAAAACGGAAAGACAAAAGAGAGAAAAAGTTGAAAGGTACCCTAAAAACGAGTGAAGGCAGCAAGGACGCTGCGGAGGTCCAGACCTAATTCAGACGTCTGATTCGAGGTAAGGGATTTGGAAAAATAATGGGAAATAATTTATTAAATGAGAAAAAGGCTGTTTTGTCCACGTGGAAGGCTTTATTGAAAAGGAAAAATGTTCAAGCTTCTGATTATGCTCTTGGTAGTTTACTGACATGGTGTAAATCACAGGACTTTGAAGCTGATGCTGACACTGCCTTCAGTGTCCAGGCATGGAAAAAGGTTGGGAAGAGACTATGGGAAGAGATATCTAAGGGGTATAAGACAGTTGTTGATTTGGCTGCTACCGGGAGACTGTTGTATGAGGCGTTGAAGGTGTAATATATGTTATGAAATAATTCATGCTTATAGAGAGAACATATTTTATAAGACTGTGAAATCCAAACTAGTCTCTAACCACAAGCAGCCCAGAGGCAGACGTCTACTTGGAATCTCAAGGTTCCTGAAGGCAGCAGGAGAACAATACCCAGTTAACTTATGAATAGACGTGTCCAACGCAATGATTGCTGCTATCCCGAGTGATCGGAAGACGCCCAAGGACTTTCATTGCCCAACTGATACAATCGATCGAGATAGCAGAAGTTGCCAGAACAATACATCTGAATAGACGACTTCCCCGGACGCAATTAACGCCGGCTGTTGACCAGGAAACAGCGATTGTCCAGCTCTGCACAGTGAAAGATGCTGTCTGGAATATGCAGTTACAAAATAAATTGGGACTCCTCTGCCTCAGGCATAACAAACTGTATAAAACAGCCCCGCAAGAAGTGGTGCTCGTGAACAGGGGAAGGTCTGATGCGATAGAGGTCAGATCCAGGTTCACCCAGCGCCGACCCCAGGCTCGACACTTTCTCTTTGGCTGTGGGGTTTTTGAGGACTGTATTTTGGTTATGGAAAAAAAAAAAAAAAATCTTTTTTGCATTTTGATAAATTTGGCTTTTTGATTGATCATTTATAACAAAGGAACGGGAAGCAGAACAAGATAGAGGGGAGGAATTGGAGGAAGAGGAATTAGAGCAAGAAACTGAAGTAGAGGAACAGGAGGAGGTTGAGGCTGAGCCTGTCCATGTATCTCCCCCTGAAGAGCCTGCTGCAGTTGCTGTGGAGGTTCCCCCAGGGTTTGCTATCGTGAGAATCAAGCGGCAGGCTGAGACTGCTCCTTGGTACTCATCTCCAACAGACTGTTGAGTGTATGTTAAACCTGTGTTAAACTGCTCAGCAGTTGGTTGAACTGAGTACCAAACCAAAGTATCTTGCGCCTGCACAGCAATTAGCCAAAATGAAGTTCCAGAAGAAGCCAAGTGAAAAACAGGCTGGGTCCTTGGCCCTTCTGTCTCTCCCTGGGCCGTTTGCTCCCCTGCTCCCCTCTCACCCTCCCGTGGATCAGTTGCTCCCCACCACCCCCAGCTTTCCCTTGAGCCGTCCGCCCCTCCTCTGCCCTCCTTCGAGTCCTCGTCCTCCACTCCAGCCCCAGCTGAGCCATCTGGCCTGCCCCTCCCTCCTGAACTGGTTGAACACAAGCAATTTTTAACCTTGCGTCCTTCTTTCTCTAGTGATAGTTCTGATGGTGAACTGCCGGTTATAAGTGCACCCAAAAAGACGCAGGAATCTGTTTCTGTTAGCCCTCGGAGCAGATCCAGGCCTGCTGTTTCTTGGACTCTGCCTCCCTGCCAGGTGGCTCGGCATCCTTGACACTCTTTGCAATTCTGGGAGCATGTGAGAAGGAAAGCAGCAGAAGTGGGAGATTGGAATTTGTTAGAGAAAATAGGTCCACCTAAAAGGATGGAGATGGCTTCTGCTGCTTCTGGTGGGCCTGTGGCTTTTCCTGTTTTCAAAGCTGTTCCTAATTCGGGACAAGAAGATAGCCATCAGGTTTTTGCATGGAGGGATCTCCAGTCAAAAGTAGATCAGTATGGTGTTAACTCTTCGCAGGTGATGCAAGTGATTCGTGTTCTAAATGCTGATGTACTTGCACCTTATGATATTGCTCACCTTGCTATGATTCTGTTTCAGCCAGTGCAGTATGGTGTGTTTCAAGCTACCTGGAAACAAATGGTTGAAAGAGCAGCATTGGACAATGTGCAGTTACCCCAGCAGGATCCAGGTCACGCTGTGGGAGCTGATGCCTTGCTGGGCAATGGACCATTCTCTAACCCGGATTTGCAGGCAAGATGGGACCCCCTGGTTCTGGCATAGGCCCAGCAGCTGGGTATGAGTGTCCCCATGATATTTTCTGAAAAATCCTCTTTGCCCAGGATTTTCTCCTGGGAAGCTGAGAAGCCTCAGAGAGGAATGAAAACAATAAGTATCTGATTGATGCTCCTGTGTTTGCTGCTTTGGAATGTGGCTTGAACTTTGTTTACCAACAGGCGAATGTTTGATTGGTTCCATGTGAATTGTTTTAATTTAATGACCAATCATGGTCCAGCTGTGTTGAGGCTCTGAGGAGTCATGGGGTTTTATCATCATTCTTTTCTAGCCTTCTGATGTTTCCTTTCTCTATAATTTAGTATAGTTTTAGTATATAATTTCTTTTCATAAAACATAATGTCATAAAATAATAAATCAGCCCTCTGAGAACACGGAGTCAAATTCTCATCTCTCACCTCGTCCTGGGGACCTCACAAACACCACACATGAGTGCTTTACTCCAAACAATGGAAATGGCAGCTCCTAAACCAAGGTTTATTACCATCCAGCAAGGGGTGAAGGAACCTTTGCTGCACTTTGTGGAGAGGGTTGCTGCAGCCCTTGAGAAGCAAGTAGGAGATGATAAGCTCAGGCAAATTTTATGCAGACAGCCTGGGACAACCAAACAAAGACTGCAGGTGAATTATTGATTCTTTAGCGGGAGACCCCCCACTGTCTGATATTGTAGTTGCTTGCTCAAAGGTTGGTTCGGTTGAGCATAAAATGGCTGCTTTGGCTGAAGTCATGAAGTCTTCACCCAGATGTTCTGCTTGTGAAGAATCGGGGCATGTGAAGACACAATGCCCTCAAATTGCTGGACGATGTGTACACTCCAGTTGGTTTGGTTATCGCCCCGGAGAAAGTTCAAAGGCAGATGCCTTGGAAATATTTGGGGTTGATAATCACCAATACACAAATTGTGCCTCAACCTGTAAAATTGGACATTGATATTAAAACTGCTGTTGACGTACAGAAATTAGTTGGTGCAATAGATTGGCTTAGGCCATACTTGGGGATAACCAATCATCAACTTCAACCTTTGTATGACTTACTATCCGGGATAACTTCCTCTACCGATGAGAGACATTTGACTGCTGCAGCAAAAAAGGCTGTAGAAGTTGTTGAATTGCCCTTGACATCTAAATTTGTTACCAGGACAGAGTTTCTCTTGGTGTGCAATTATTTATTTTGAGAGATGATGAAATACCATGCAGATTGTAGTCTCAATGGAATGATAAATGGGAAGACAAATTGCATATTTTGGAGTGGATATTTTTTGTCTTTCAGGTCCCAAAAAACAGCTCCAGGCCTGTATGAGCTTTTTGCAGACATCATTATCAAAGGTCGCAGACGCTGCCATGAGATCTTAGGCCGTGCTCCTGTAACTATTGTCATACCGGTACAACAATGGTATTTTGAGTGGTGTTTTCAAAACAATCATGAGTTGCAATCTGCCTTATCTTCCTTTACAGGTCAAATAGCATATCATTTACCTTCTCATCCTCTTTTGGATTTCACTAAGAAGATTCCCTTTCAGGGGAAACAATTTTGCTCTTCTGTGCCAATGGAAGGTGCCACAGTTTTTACAGATAGATCAGGGAAAACTGGATAAACTGCTGTAGCCTGGAAGAAGAATGACTGCTGGGAATATGGGTTCAACAAGGGTCTTTTAATTAGTTGAACTTTGTGTCGTACTTTTGGCCTTTACCTTATTTCCTAATTCCATCAATATAGTTGCTGATTCTGTTTATGTTTCTAATTCAGTGCAACAGTTGGATCAAGCTGTGTTGTATAATGTAAAGGAGAAACCATTATTTGTTATGTAGTTAAAATTGTGGATTGTTATTCATAATCGAAAGCATTCTTATTTTATTATGCATATCCATATCCATACATTGCTACCTGGATTCTTTGTTGAAGGTAGCGCCTATGTGGATTCCCTTGTGGCTGCCCCAGCAGTAAAAACGGTGCCTAATGTGTTACAGCAAGCTGTTCTATCTCACCAATTTTTTCATCAGGGTGCTCAGGCGCTATGGCAGCAATTTAAGTTATCACACAGCGAAGCAAAGTCAATTATTTCTTCTTGCCCTGATTGTCATATGGCTCATGTTTCACAATATTACAGCACTAATCCTAGAAGCTTACTCCCTTTCCAAGAATGGCAAACAGATGTTACAAAAATGCCTGAATTTGTCAGTCTAAAGTATGTTCATGTTAAAATTGACGCTTTTTCTCATGCCATGGTTGCTTCAGCATTGGCAGGTGAAACAGCTCGGGGTGTTATTCGTCATTTTTGCCACGCCTTTTCCATCTTAGCCGTTCCATCACATGTAAAGACAGATAATGGCCCGGCATGTGTTTCAAAGAAATTGTAAGTGTTTTTTCGTGCCTGGGGTTTTGATCATTCCACTGGTATTCGACAGGCCAAGCAATTATTGAACGTGCTCATGGTGTGTTGAAACGACAGGTACAAAAAAAAAGGGGAAATGCAGAGGGAGTCACCTCAAGTGAGATTAGATAAAACTGTTTATGTCTTAAACTTTCTACATCCTTTACCTGACTTAGAATTGTCTCCTATATTCTACCATTTTTTGTCTTTGAATTCAAAACAGCCAAACTTTCAGAAAGGTATTAATGGATGGGTAAAAGATTTAATCACGGGAAAGTGGACTGGCCCAGTGGAATTAGTAACATGGAGAAGAGGATGTGCATGTGTTTTAACAGGAAATGGCTCTCGTTGGGTCTCTGCCCGTTGTGTTAAACCTTATTTGGAGCACACAGAAAAGGACAGGATGGGTGATTCTACAGTGGAAGCAAAATGAGTAGGCAATTGCATTGGTTATTAGGTGGATGGAAGCATGGACCCTCAAGGAATGTGTGGTAAAGATGGTAATTCGAGACAGAGTAAAGGGAGTTATAGGCTTACCCTGAAAATACAAAATTTAAGTTAGTGGGTGTTACTTTTGCTTCTTTTCCTTGAATTGTCTTACAGAGAGGTTGGTAGTACTGAGAAATGTGTCTTGTACCATTTCCTTTTGCAGGGCACCGACAGTCCCAAAAATAGGGGAATTTGATGTACCTAAGGGAGAAGTGTTGCCTTTGCAGAGGGGTTGAATTAGTAGCTGAACTCCAAACTTTGAGCAACTAGGTTGGTTGCCCATTATGATAGCAGCAACCAGTTGTAAAGTTAAGTGGATGCTACTTGGTCCTAAGTGGTGACTAGGCAGATGACTTGGTCTCTGACTCTGTGTGGGTGAAAGTTATTTGACTAGAGGTGAAGGTGTCATTATGCTAGAAATGTGTCATCTGGAAATTGCGAGGCCTGTAATGGTATTTGAAGATCTATTTTTTATGTGCCTTGTTTGTATATGAATGTTAAGACTGTGAGGGTGTGTGTTGTGGATTGGGTAGAAGTTGGTTAGTTGTAAGTGAATGAAGAATGGATCTTCTGTCTGCTTGGATTTTTGCAAGGGCCCTGCAGAAGTCCTTAGCAGTTGTTTTTGTGGGTCAAATACAAAAAGGGGGACTTGTAGGAAAGACATTTTTGTGCTGTTGCTGTAAGCCAGTGAAGGCTTCCTGAAGATAAGGAAAGCCCCATATCTCTCTGGAGGAAGGTACCAAGGCTATCAGCATGGCAACGTGAAGAAAGAGAGAAAGTTACAAGATATGGACTTTAGTTGGCTCACAGAGTCACGCGGCTCCTTTTCACCTATTGAGAACTTTGTTTACTTTTCATGACCAATGGGCAGTGTATGTGTTTGTTAAGTAAATATAATAATCTTGTAAAGCTATAAAGGCAACCTGTTGCTTTAATGAATCTCTCTTATACAGCCTTCTGATCTGAGTCCTGGTGCTTTTGCCATGTCGTGCTCTATAGCGACACCTCATCTCCTCTTTAGGGCCTTGATCACAGCAGAGACAGGAGCCTGCATGAGGCCATTGATCACACTCTCACAATTTCTAAGCTTGTTGGTGACAGAGCCCACTGTCTCTCGGTTGTTATCAGCATTAATCATTGCAATGAAGGTGGTGTATTGAGATGGCCCCAGATTTGCCAGACTCCACAGCATTTGCCCTGTGCACTGACCTTGTCAGGGCCATTATCATGCTGTCCATCCCTCCCAAAGAGTACCTCCAACACTGCCACTTCTCTCAGCTGTTGGATCCCATCCTCAAGGATCTTCCAGCACATTCTATGGTGCTGCTCCTGCATTCTCTCCCTGCGGACAAACCTCTCTCTCACACTCAATAAAAGCTGCTCCCAGAGAGAAAGGGACCCTAGCCCCCCTTCAAAAATCTGATTCACACCTGAGTCCTGGGTCAAGGGTCCCAAATTCCTTGCCTCACCACCATCCAAATCAGGCCTGTACCCATAAGGTCCCAGACCCGGAGTAACCAGGTTGTATAAGCCTCACATGCCTGTCGTACAATGTCTTTGTGCAGATTACAGAGACTTTTGTACATCAGGGACTCAGTGATGATCTCAACCGTTGGCTCCCCTGCGGGTTGTGAGGGGCCTCCATTTTTACCCTTATTTAGGGTGATCTGATTTCATCTTAGACCTCCTTGTTTCCACAGGGGTGACTGCTGCTGGCTGTGACTGCCCTTGCAGTTCAGCTGGAACCTGGATGGTTGTAACATCTGTGGGTTCACTGCTGCACCATCAGACTCTCCCTCTTTGGGGCAGTGGGAGGGTTTCTCACCAGCTGGGGAAATGTGCTCCTTCAGCATCTGGCCCATCTCCTTCACCAGAGCCCCCACCCAGTCTGGGTGGTTCATTTCTGAGCTGGGCTGTGGGGCAGGGTCAGCCTCTGGGGCTGCAGCATCCCTTGTCTCTGGGGTAGGTGCCAGGGTGGTTATCCAGGTTAATCTTCCCTTATCTCTGAATGCTAAATAGAACAGGCCTATCAGCAACACCAACCACTGTATGATATCATTAGCATTTAGAGTGGATCTGAGCCCTTTGAAAACTGGGGGGACAGACCCAAAGAGCTGGGTGAAGGGTTGGGAGAAAATTTCCTCTGGTGTAATCTCCTTACAGTGGGTACCATTATTAAAGTAACCCCAAAACCATACAGTTAGTGTGTGATAGTTCTGAATCCATGTGCCTGCCTTCTGGTGGAAGTTAAAGATCCATGAATTCCACACCTCATTAAGCCATAAAGCAAACTGGGTAACAGCCACAGCAGCCTTAGTTATGGTTAGCCTGTGTTCCAGGCATGGCCGGGGTGCTCCTGATGGGGCAGAGGGAAGAACTCCAGGCCCTCTGTGAGGTTGATGAGGGCAGTGGGCTGTCAGCGGGGGCTGGCCGGGCGAGCTGCAGTGCCTGGGCAGGGAGCTGCAATCCCTGCCCCGGCTGCGGTGGCTTCGCTCCTTGTGTGGACCAGGGGTGGCGTGGGCAGAGCACACAGAGATTCCAGGGACATGGGTGAGGGGATTCATGGCCAGCACCTTGCAGCTGATCCCCTTGGCCCCTCCTCTCTTGTGGCCATGGCAAGAGCTGGGTGGGATGGCCCTGGCAGAAAGGTCTCCATGGATTCCTGCAGATCCGGGTTCTGACCATGGCTCTGTTCCTCTCTCTTCCAGCCCTTCAAGCCCTGAGTGAAGACAACAGCCCCTCCCACATAAGCACATTTGTTCAGGTGATGTTCGAGGGAAGAGCTGCAGAACAATTTCCATCTGCTGGCTCAGAAGAACCAGTTTCTCTTGAAGACCTCCAGATCCCTTGGAAGGTGAGAGCACCTGGAGACCAGAGGAGACCAGCTGGAGCTCCAGGCACAGCTGATGATTGGCACAGCTGAGCCTGGGGAAGCTCCCATAGCTCCTGCCTTCTCCCTCCCTGTTGACAGCTCCCTCTCTCCAGCCCTCAGACCCTGCCTGTGGTAGTTGGTGTTTTACAGTTGTTTTAATAGAAAAGATAGATTTCCATGTTAGTCAGTTATAATGGTTTCTCCCATGTACCCCATTTTGTTCCCCCTAATGGTTCAGTCCTAAGTTGTTCACCACAAAGTTTTCTGCCACTTGTCTGCCCATCAGTGTGTCAGTCTCCCTGCTCCTCCCCTCATTCCCTTATAAGCCCTTGTCAATCTCAGTTGTACTACCCCTTACTCTTGTCAGTCTCTGTAGTCACTCCCCTTGTATTCTCAAATGTTCTGTGTCAGCAATGTCTCGATGGTTGATTGCATTGTGAGGCTTCTTCCCTCCCCTGAATGATCCTTATTGGAGTTGCTGAGTGATCTGTTCCTCCCCTAAGATCCCCTCATTGGGTGAGAGTTGTATCCACCCCTTGTACCATCCCCTCTTTAAAAATGCTAGTCGGACCCATTTGCTTTGTGACTTGCATCTGACCCCTTTTGGGAATAAACCTTCCTTGGAAACTCAGACCAGTGATCCTTCCTTGTTTCCTTTGCCTCTGATTTCTCGTGCCGTGCTCCTGCTGTGTCACCCACGCCGTAGCGATTACCGCCACCCTGGACGGTCTCGGCAGAGATCAGGGGGCGGCCACTCTCGAGTGTGCCCTCGGCCACCAAGGGTGTGCCAGCCAGAGAAGCTCCATCCCGTGGCTGCAGAGCCCTTCCACACCTGCCCGTCCCCTTTCTCCCTTCCAGCTCATCCCTTTGCTTCGCCTTCCATTAACAAACAGTTTGGCTTCTTCGCTTTACCTGCATCTCTGTGGAGCTGGACCGATGCAGATCCAGGGCCCCGGGACACTCAGGCCCCTCCTGCTGTTCTCCTCCACGCCGTGTTTTGTGCACAGACACAGAGGAACGAGGGCAGATGAGGCTGGAAAGGTCCCTGTGCTGAAGGTCCAGTTCCACAACACTGTGGAGGTAGAGATGTTGCTGAGCACCCTGGAGCCCCTGGACTTTGGAAGAGCCAACCTGAGGATGCTCTGAACCCAGCTGTGAGGGATTCCATGGCAAGCATCCATGGAGGGTAAAGGAGTTTGGAATGCTGGAAGGTTTCAGGAACAGCTTCCTGAAAGCACAGCAGTGCTCCATCCCTGCCATGGATCAGGAAGAGGGCAGAACCAGAGACCATCTGGGCTTAACAGAGAGCTTTGGGTGTGCCTAAGAGCAAATGAAGCAGCAGCACGGTGCCCGAGACTCGGACGCGCGACCGTGCCAGTGCCTGGAGCGCTGTCAGGCAGTGCCGGGATCCTGGCTGTGGTTCTGGTCCCCACAACTGAGGAATGGCAGCCCCAGGCTCAGACTCAGTCAGAAAGCCAACCAAGTGAGACCAGAGGGAGGGCACCCTTCCAGTTTCTCTTGGGCATGGCCACAAAAGAGCCCCTGCTGCTTCTTCCTCCACCTGTGTTTGGGGTGTGCTGGTGGCAGAGCCAGCCAGGTTGTGCTCTGTGTTCCAAAGCCTGTTGAGAGCGGGCATGAAAAGCGCTGTGTGCACAGCAGAGAGTCCTGGAAGGTGCTGGCAAGAGCATCCTGCAGGGACAGGGCTCTGGGCTCTGGCTGGGAACAGCCTGGTTTTGCTGCTGTGAGCGCAGGCAGGAGCTGAGGCAGGTGAAGAGGCAGCGGGCAGCTTGTGTTTGTAGAGGGCCTGGGGCTGCACATCTGAACCTCCCCCTGGACACACACTTGGGGGAATACGAGCTAGAGCTGGAGTGCCTGTCCTGAAAGGACCTGGAGTCATTCAGCCCTGCCAGCTTTTCTAAAGAGTGTGTTGGTGTTCCCCAGGAAAGCTACACATTTGGGGAAATGCCTTTGGAGGAAAGGGTCTTGCTTCTCAAGCAAAGTGCTTCCCAGGGAGCTCCCAGTGAGGTAGGTGCAAGTGTCCCCCTTTGGCTCTCTGTGCTCCTTTCAGTCCTTGAGGCCCCTTGCACTTGGCAGAGGGGCAGGGCAAGGGAGAAGGCTGTGAAGAGCAGGTTTGGCATCTGCCTGGACCTGCAGAGACCAACCCAAGCACCTGCAGCAGGGTGTGTTCCTCCCTTTGGACAGAGGTGTGAGCAGGAGCATCTCTGTCCAGCCACGCGCCCCAAAGCTCTCTTTGAGAGCTGTGAATTAAAAGGCCTTTACACACACACTTTTCTCATCTTCCCTGTCTGCTGTGTTTCAACTCTTGGCAATGTGCATTTGGCTCCTGCTTGGTGGAAGCTGCTGTGGCCCAGGGCTGGCACAGAGCTGGGCTGTGTGGGCCAGGCAGCGTGGAGAGCCTTGGCTGATCTTGGTGTGTCCCTGGCCTCACAAAAGGCTTGGAAGGTTTGCCTCCCAAGGCATCCTGCTCATTGGCTCTCCCTGTGCATCTTGGAGAGAGCAAGGTGGGCATTTCTGGCAGCTGAGCATCAGCAGGCCTCAAAATGGGGGCGTGTTGTGGAGCGAGCCCAGCTGAGATACCTGAGAGTAGCCCAGTGCTCCTTGCTCCTCTCTGCTGACACGTGAGCGTTTGTCTGGTTTTGGGATGGCCCTGGCTGTGTCAGGGGTGCTACATGGACATGAGACAGCCGTTCCTGTCCTGCTGGGTCCCAGCAGTGCCTCACAGCAGCCCTGCACCCATGTCAGGATGCGGGCCAAGAGAGGTCCTGGAAGCTGAGGCAGCTGATTTTAAGCTTGTGCAGGTGCCTACAGGTCAAGGCCAAGGGTGTTCCCTCAGGATATAGCAGTCCTGAGGGCTCTTCCTCAATCAAAGAAATCGGCAGACAAATGCATTGTCTGCCAAAAGCCCTTTTATTGACTTGACAGGAGGGCAGGAGTCTGCATCCTACTAAAATGTTTCTCCACCACATATAAATTTCAGTAGGTTGATGTAGGAATTGTATCAAAAATACCATCCATTTTTACACTGCTGAGGTGATTTGATAGGCAGGTGGTTAGAAAGACATTGGGTCAGATTCCTGTACTTGAAGCTGATGTCCAGGCATTGGCCAGGAGCGCTCTTGATGCCCTAAAGCAGCACAAAGTCTTCCTCATGGCTTCCCTGCACTGGGCTGATTCGCCACTTGCCCTTAGTTCTTCTGGCAGACTATGTCTAAAACTTTTGTCATGTCACTCTCTTTTCAAGTTAGGCCTGCCAGGTTTTTCTTATGCTAGCTGGTGCTAAGGACTTATGTCTGTCTGTGCTAAGCACTTGTTTACTAATGTGAATTGCTTGTGCTTACTTATGTCAAACCAAGGCCTTGTTCCATTGCCAAAAGTGCCTGAGGTCCCCTGCTCCTTGTGGCACCAGTTGCTTTGCTGTGGGATGTTCTGCCTCCCCGGAGAGTAAAGAGGGAGCTGGAGAAAGAGCTGGCCAGGCTGCTCTGGATCCTTTCCCAGCAGCCCTGGCTGAGTGGAGCAGTGCGAGCTGAGCGCAGAGGTGCCCATGGAACAGCCATGCCCAGGAAGGCTCGGTGGGAAGGGTGATCCAGGAACCACAGGCCTGGCAGCCTGAGCTGCCACCGGGGAAGGCCTTGGAGCAGATCCTCCTGAGTGCCAGCCCACGGCACGTGCAGGGAGCCAGGGCGTCTGCTGGAGGCTGGGAAAGCTCTGCGGAGGGACAGGGACAGCTGGGGGTCCTGGTGGGGTGTTGAGGGCTTCTGTGTGGGAGTTTGGGGGATTGGTGTTGGTGGGTGTTGGAGAAGGCGTTGTCTGGAAGGTGAGAGGTCTAGGCTGGAATTTGAGTCAGTTTGAAGGCAGCATCTGTGCTTTGGCACAGCTTTGGTTACAGAGGGCAGAAAGAATATCTGTGACTTTTACTCTTCATGGTCCTGATTCTCCTGCAGGGAACAAGAGGGGAGAGCTGTACTTTTCTGGCCACTTAGATATCTGTACCAGGGGGAGGATTAGCCCTTTTGCCATGTACTCATTTGCTTGGGCTACTTTTGTAACACTGAGTGGACTGTAATTTCTTGAGAGCTTTTATTCCTTAAGAGAATTAGGATATTATCATCCCTTCATAGGAAACTGTTTGCAAACCAAAGAATGGCCTTTTGTTTGCCTCTGTGTAGTGTTATGTTCTGTAAAGTGACTCTCAGTGGATGATGTTAAGGCAAATGAGTTGCTGCTTTGAGAAGGGAAGCAAAATTCCAACTCTTCACCTTCTCAGGCCATCCCAATAAATTTCGGAACTTTGCAACTTTTTAGAACTACTTGAGTTGAGCAATGGGAAGTAAAGATTTCCTGAACTGAGGATTCTTAAATGCCAGGTTCTTCTGTGCCTTTGTCACTAAGGTGTTTCTGTGCTGAAGGAAATGACTTCAATGAGAAAATAATTTCAGCATGGAGTAAGAGACCAAGTGCTGCCAGCAGTTGCTCCAGGTGCTGCTGCCAACAGCCCCTGCAGGAAGGAGCACAGCCCCCAATGCACGTGGGCTTTGGCTCCCCGGGGGCACAGAAGCCCCCCGGGGGCACAGGTCTCTGGGGCAGGAGATGGGCACCAGCGCTGCCAGGGCTCGGGGGGTGGCAGCTCTGCTTGGGCAGGGACTCTGCCACACCTGCTGATGTCAGCGCTCCCGGGTCCCAGGGGTCAGAGCAGCATTCGTGCCCTGGCCCACACGTTCCCTGTCCGTGTCACACCCGTGGGTTTAGGATGGCCACCAGCTGGGACGTGTCCCAAGGAGGCCGTGCCAGCTTCTGTGGAAGGTCCTGTGCCCTTCCCAGCGGGGCTGCATCAGCAGCCCTGGGGCTCCTTCTGCTGCCCTGAGCCTGCAGAGCAGGGCAGTGTTTGCTGATGGTTTGAGCTGTTCCTAAAGACCCTGTTGGGCTGTCTTAGACACTTGGTGTGAGTGATTTCTTCCAACCTGAGCCCCTTTGGCTGGGCTGGGGGCGGCCCCAAGGCAGGGGGCAGTGTGTGCAGGGCTCCTTTGTGACACGCTGCAGCACGGTCACCATGCCATGGAACGGGTGTCCAAGGCCCCTTTGTGACACGTGGGAAAAAGAAGCTTGCCCGGCTGCTGGGAACAGGCAATGGGGCAGAACGGGACAGAGCGGTGCTGTCAGGAGCCCCCGCACAACGCTCTCGTTCCTGTCTGACCCGCAGCCTTTCCCAGGCGTTATTCCTGCAGCTGAGCTCGAGGCCAGACCACGGGACTTGGTGACCCGTGGCCTTGCCGAGGCTTCTCTTCTGCAGCTGCTCTCGAGGGCAGAGCGTGGCACTTGGTGCCCCAGAGGCATCTCCCATCCCTGCCACCAGTGCCCTCGAGGCCCGACCACAATCCTTGACAGGAATCTCCTGTCCTTGTGGCAGGAGCCCTGGAGACCAGAGTGCAGGACTTGCTGTCCTGTAGGCTTCCCCAGGCTTCTGTCTTGAAGGTGCCTTCCAGGCACAACTGCAGGACGTGCTGACTCGGAGCTTTTCCCGGGCATCTCTCCTGCAAGTAGCCACAAATCCAGCCACTAACATGGAGCAGAGACCCCTGAGAGCGCCCAAGGTGGCCTGGGGGGAACAGGAGGAAGAAGGCCCTGCAGCTGTCCCAGCACAGGAAACCAAAGAGGTGGTGCCGTTTGAGCTGCCGCAGGAGGGTGAGTGCCAGAGCTGGGCCGCAGGCTTGGTGCCTGCAGCCAGCTTGGCACCTTTGCATCCCATCCCATCCCATCCCATCCCATCCCATCCCATCCCATCCCATCCCATGCAATCGCATTGCATCCCAACCCATCCCATCTCCTGGGGATGTTCCCATGGACAGAATGGAATAGGGATGAAGAAGACATGGAGCAGAGAGACCCAAGAGTGCCCAAGCTGCTCAGGGTGGAGGAGGAGGAAGAAGGCCGTGGACCTGCTCCAACACAGGAAACCAAAGAGGAGGTGACACTCGGGCTGCCACAGGAGGGTGAGTGCCAGAGCTGGGCCACAGGGTGGGTGCCTGCAGCCAGCTTGGCACCTTTGCATCCCATCCCATCCCATCCCATCCCCTGGGCCATGCCCATGGACAGGACAGAAAAGGGGCCGGGCAGACACCCCGCAGGGGCCGTGCTCCATCCCCTGGGGCATCCCGGGGCTCTCCCTGCCTGGGGAGCGCAGGGCTGGGCCGTGTTCTCTGGCCTCTCCAGCAGCCCCTCAGTTCTGGCTGTGCTCGCTCTTTGCCAGGTGCAGCCCTGGAGCGCACACAAGAGCAGGAGCCCGCCCGTGGCCTCTTCCGCAGAACAGTGCAGGTACCTGCAGCCATCCTCACCTGGGCTGGGCCTGCTGGCACCGCGCTTGGAGCATTCCCTGTAACATCCCTGGCTTCTTGCCCTTCTCCTACAGCTGGTTTGCAAATTCATGAGGAGAATTAGGGAGGAAGAGACCAGCACCATGGACAGTGGGCTCAGAGCCTATTCGCACATCTTCAAAACTAAGACCAGTGCTGCTCTGCTGGATATGCTGGTAGAGGAGGGCTTTTCCAACCCAAAGCAAGTAAGCAGCCTGTGGCCAGGCTTTGATCCTCCCAGGAATTGCTTGCTCTCCCAAGCCATGCCTGCTGGTCACTGGAACTCTTGGAGGCCATGGCAGCGTGGTGGCAAGGGAAGCACTTGTCTGGAGAAGCTGGGCACATTCCTCCCTCTGGCAGCCTTCCAAGTGTCCCCGTGCCTTGTCCAGGTGCCCGCCCTGGTCAGGTACATCCACCAGTGGCTCCAGGCCAATCAGTTTGCTGAGCACAGGCTGAACAGGAGCCTGCTGGATCTGACGGAAGCACAGCCCGCTGACGTAGTTGTGACGCTCCTGCGTGTGGCCCCGTCCTGTGACAGGTATGGTGCCCACCTGCCCAGAGGGCTCAGGGATCCCCAGCCCATCAGCCTGTACAGCCTGGCCCAGGTGTCCGAGCAACAAAGAGTTCCAGGGCCCTCTGGCTGCTCCCTTTGCCAGCCCTGGCACGTCAGGCCTCGAGCCTGCTGCCATGCTCCCTCGCTGCCCCTCAGGGGCCTGTCCCCACAGGCCTGGGCTGCCTGGGTGCTGCTGGCCAGTGGCAGTGGGCAGAGGCAGAGCTGGCAGCCAGCTCAGGTCCCCACTGCTGCCCAGGCCCCCGTGCTGTGTCTGAGACCCCCCTGAGACAGAGCTCTAACCCCACAGAGCTGCTTTCACCATGTGGAAGAGCATCATGTGCTCACCCAGGACTGCAGAGGCAACGCTGCTGATCCTCCTGCATGTGCTGGGCAACTGGCCCAAGCACAGCACATGCACCTCCGACGGGGACAAAACGGGTGTCTTTGTCCTGGCTGTGAGTTTCTCTAACTGGCCTTTGCTGGCCCCAAGGCTGCTTCTCCAGCAGCTCTCCATCCCCGTTCCCCCACTGCATCTCCCTGCTGCAGGCGCTGTGCTGAAATCTGGCCCAGGGGCAGCTCCAGGCCCAGCAGGCCCCGTGCTCCCCCTGCCAAGGTCTCTCCGGGCCTCTCCCTGCCAAGCTCAGGCCCTGCCACACGGACACCTGGGCACTGAGCACTGTCTCGGGGGGCTTTGTCCTTTGCAGGCAACCGTGGTGATGTGGAAGATCCTGCAGGTGCCCTGTGTCCCACATATGGTGACGGTCTATTTCCCCCGCCTCTTTGTGCATCTGCTCTTCCAAGTGTTCCTCAGCACTCTGGATATGCCAGAGGAGGTCGATGCCTTCTGGAAGGGATGCCAGGAGGAATACGGCCTTGCCACCAGCCCCAACAGGTGCTCCATCCCACTCCTCCTGTCCCTGCCATGTCCCTGGGCAGGAGCCAGCACTCCCAGCGTCACCTGGCCTTTGCTGTGCACGCAGGTTTGCAGTGCGGACCCTGAAGTCCCTGCTCTGCCGCATGCAGCATGAGGATGTGGTGGTGGCAATTGAACGCAAACATGGCTGGGACACGCTGTTGTGTGCTGACACCCACCACTATGCCGTGGCTCTGCTGGCCAGGTGAGAGCCCCTTCTCCCCACAGCCTCTGACATTTGTGCTCCGGGCCCAGGGAGCTCCACAAAGTCCCCGAGTCGTGGGCCAGAGGGCCTTGTCACTGAGGGATGGCCAAGCAGACTGGAAAAGGCTGGCAGAGGAGGGTGCCCAGCAGAAGCTGCTTCCCAAATAGCCCAGGGCCCCTTGCAGGATGCTGGGGAAAGAGCAGAGCTCTGGCTGTCAGTCCTGGCAGAACTTTGTCCCCCTGGCCCACAGGCTTGGCTCCTTTTTCTCCTTCCAGGGAGATGTGCTGTGTCTCCATCCCCTTGTGCTCCCGCATCGCTCGCTACCTGCTGCAGCTGCTCAGCACACAGGAGCCACGCTGGGAGCTGCCCGCCCTGGCCTTCCTTGTGGAGGTGAGCCTGATGGCCAGCGCTGCCTGGCTGAGCTGCCTCCAAGCTCTCTGCCCTCTCGGAGCCGCAGCTGCCTGGGACGGTGCCTGCGCCCTGTGCTGCTGCCCGGGCCCAGGCCTGTGCGGCTCCAGGCTGCTGCCGGCCGGCTCCCCTGTCACTGCCCTGTGCCTTTCAGGTCCTCCAGTTCCTGGACTTGAGTCAACGTGGTGCTAACAGAGTCCTGCAAATCTTGTCGAGGCAGCTGCACAGCGAGTGCAGAGAGAGGCGTCGCCTGGCGCTCAGGGCCCTTCTCGAGCTCATTGAGGAGCCCTTCATGGTGAGAAGGGGGCAGCGGCTGAGGCTGAGCTGGGGAATGCAGTCACTTGGGCTTGGCAGGGCTTTGGGCGCTGGGGCAGCTGCTCCCAGCTCTCCTGCCTCCCAGTTCAGCTGCCCCAGTGCTTGGGGACAGGCCTTTGGCCTCTGGGCCCTGCGGCAGCAGGATGGCATTTCGCAAACTTGTGTTCCGCACAGACCAAAAAAATGTGGAGCCTGACTGAAAGTCTTGTGCAGTTCCTGTGGGACGCAGATGGAGAGATAGTTAGCATGACAGTCATGCTACTGAGCTTTATTATCTTGGACAATGACACACTGATGCCTGGCCCCATCACACTGCAGCTGCTTGAGGCGCTCCTGCCACTCTTTGACCACGTAAGGCTCACTGCCCCCAGCCACGGCCACTGGCTGCTGCCCGCACACTGTGTCCTGTGCATTTGCAGGCCTGCGCCAAGCTGAGCCCCATGCAGCCGCAATGCTGAGGTCTTTTTTTCTTGCTTCCATACAGAACAATAGCCAGGTGCAGCTGCTCTCCATCCTGCTCTTCCGAACATTGGTGACTCTTCCAGAAAGGGAAAATGAAAAAAAGGCCCTGAAGACACCCCTGCACCAGAGCCTGCTGCCCCTCTTCTTCCACTGCCATGATGACAATCAGCTTGTGGCACAGGTGAGGACTCGTGGGCTGCTGCTGTCCCCCTGGCAGGGGGCTCGGCTGCCTCCTGGCCTGGCGCCTGCCGGGCTGCAGCCTCCTGCAGGCCTTGGCACAGGGACGCGGGTCCTGCGCCCTGGGCTGTGGGGCCATCTCCGCGTCTCTGCTGCTCTCCAGGCTTCTCAGGAATCGCTGCTTTGTGTGGCCGAGTTCCTGAAGAGGAAGGATCTTGAAAGACTGCTGAAGAGCCAGAATCTGTGGAAGTTCAGCGAGTGCCTGGTAAGGACGGCCTGGAAGCCCCAGCCTCAGCCCAGAGAATCCCCCTGAGGGAGGTGCACAGAGTGTGGGGCTGGCAGCTGTGCCCCTGCCCACTGCTGCAGCCAGAGGCCTTGCAGGCTCTTCTCCAGGCTCCCAAGGGCCCGAGCCGGGGGCCGATGGAGCCCCGGCCCGGCGGGGCTGCGGGGCGGGCCGGCACCACGGCTCCCCGGGCAGCAGCCGGCCCCCTCTGCCCCCTCCACTCGGGAGCCCGGCGCAGGCAGCTGCTGGCCACGCCTCAGGGCTGTGCGGGAAGGGGAGGCCAGGGTCGGGCGTAGGCAGCGCCCGGTCCAGGGGCTGAGCCTGCGCCAAGCCTTCCCTCCTGCCGCTCTCTCCAGCTGGCAGAGGACAGCAGCAGAGCGGCCGAGCACCTGCGCCAAGCCCTGCCCTACCTGCAGAGCCCACAGGAGTCCCTGCGAGCGGCGGCCATCAGGTTCACGGGTGAGCCACGAGCCCAGGCTCCCTCCCAGGCCCGGCCCGCCGCAGCTCGGCCCCAGCCCCGCCTACTGCCCCAGCAGCGCCAGCTGGGCCCGGCGCCGTGGAGCCCCACCTGGCCTGGGCATTGCTGCTGCCGCCCTCTGGCAGCCGTGCCCTGGGGCGGCAGCATGCGCCAAGGGCCGGGCTGAGCCCTGCCGGGCCAGCAGCCTGTGTGGCCACAGCGCCGGCAGCGCCGCTGGCAGGGAGCTGTGCCGCTGGTGCCCTCACAGGCTCTGTGTTCACAGGGATGGCCGCGCGGCACCTGAGGGGGAAGAAGGAAGAGCTCCGGCTCATCTACAACGGTGAGTGAGGCCAGCGGGGGCTGCCGGGGGAGCTGCAAGCCCTGCCCCGGCTGCCGAGGGCTCTGCTCCCTGTGCGCACCAGGGCTGGCGTGGGCAGAGCACACACAGATTTCAGGGCCACTCGGGGGATTCGTGGCCAGCAGCTTCGGGCTGGTCCCCTTGGTCCCTGCTCCCTCCTGGCCGTGGCTAGAGCCGGCTGCCATGGCCCTGCCAGGGCGCTCTCCTCGGCTCCCCGCAGATGCGGCATCTGACCATGGCTCTGTCCCTCTCTCTTTCAGCCCTTCAACACCTGACAGAGGACACCAGCAGTGCCGTGTCAGACGTGGCACTTGCAACATTGGATGTCCTCCAGGCACTGCAGAGTGAGCCATATTCCGTCTTCCAGAGGCTGCAAGATCAGCTCCGCAGGGCATGGAGGACTCGGCCTCGTCTCTCGGCGCTCGGCTGGCTGCACTGCTGCAGCTCTGCAGAGAGCTGATACCAGAGGCTCTGTCTGCTGCGGCGGCCACCTGAGCCAGCAGGAATTTTCCATTTCTTTCAGATTGTTCATTTCTTCTTTTTGGTTGTTCTTTAGTATATCAATATAGAGTTTGTTATAATACACAGACTCCCAGGAGCTTTCTTCTGCTACCCAGGCTCTGCAGGGCTTAGGGGAAAAGGGGGACAAGGGTGCCTGGGCTCGGCCAGCTGCCCAGGCGTGCAGTGTTGCAGGGAAAATGGCCAGAAACCCCTTGGCCTTTGATGGTTCTGTGGAAGCTTTTGTGCTGGTGACAGAGCAGCTGGGCAGGGGCCGGAGCTGTGGGGATCCCTGTGAGAGCGGTGCCTGGAGATGGCCACAAGCCCTGTGCCAGGCAGGGAGCGCTCTCTGTGTCCTCCTGCCCGCGTGCTGCTGGCTGGATTGCTGAGGGCTCCCGGCTGCCTCTGGATGGGGCTCCTCTGGAGCTGCTGTGGGGCTGCGGCGCTGCTGCCGGGCAGCTTGGCCAGGCTGGGGCAGCCCCTGAGGGGCTGGGGCCATGAAGGGATGAGGGGCTGGGAAGCCCTGACAGGACACGGCAGTGGGAAGGCACGAGGGGGATGTGTGAGGGAGTGGGTGGCTGTAACAGTGGCTGGAGGGGGAGTGGGTTGGAGACAGAGAGAGCACTCACCCCGATGTTCATGTGGCAAACAGTGAGCGTTTATTCTCAAGCCCTTCCTTCTAAAGGGCCTTTGAGAAACCCAGTCTGGATAATTTCATTGCTCTGATCTCTATGCCTTGTCAGATTCTGGCCGGTGAAATGCTGCAGCCCTGGGAGAGATGTGACTGGGCGAGGCCCCTGGCAGTCAAACCAGGGCTGGTACATTCACACAGCCCGAGCCAGCCTGCACTGTGACACACGGCAACAGAGTGCAAGGCACAGCTCCGGGTGCTCCCCAGGAACCTCAGCTCTAGGAGCACTGTCTGCCCCAAGCTCCAGGGGCTGCAGTGGGAGCCCAGCTGGGCTCTGCCCTGGGGCCATCCTGCAGGGACAGCTGGACACAGGGAGCATTCCCTTGCCACAAACAGCCAAGCCAGGGCTGCAGGGCAGCTGCTGCAGCCCGGACTGCACTGTTGTGTGCTGTGCTCTGGGGCTGGGGCTCCCCGCCCAGGGCACTGGGCTGGTGTGCCACAGGAGACAGAGAAGCTTCAGCTTCAGCCTAACTGAGGTGGGTGCGTGGGCTGGGAAGAGTGGGGAGGCTCAAGGGGATTCACAGAGCTCATCCTGCTGCAAGGACGAGGAAAAGGGAGAGGGAGCTCAGCAGTGAGGAGAGCTGAGGGCTGCAGAGCGGCTCTGAATGACGCTAAAATCCCACTGGACCTCTGAGACATTGCTGCTCCTCAGGCAGTGACAGGATGAGTCCCTAAACCTGGGGCTCTGCCTTCCTCATGGTGAGGGGCACCAAGGAAGGCAACAGTGTGATGGAGACTGCAATGGGCTGGGAACTCACTGGGGGAAAAGAGGGAGCAGTTGGGAAGTAAAAGGCAGGTGGAGGAGAGAACGGTTCAGAGAAGGGCTGAGCTACAACTTGAGCAAGAGCAGGAGGGCAGGACATGTGCCCAGCCTGCAGCCAGCCAGGGCACATCCAGCCCTCAGCAGCTGCCCAGAGCAGGATGCTCCTGTGCTCGCTGCCATCTCCCAAAAGCTCTGATCCCACCCTGCCAAGCACACAGGGATCCACCTCACGCCATCCCCCGCTGGAAGAAAAGCTGCTCCCAAACGATGTCCTCAGCCTTCTCCAAGGGCACGGCCCATCCACGCTGCAGCTGCTCCCAAGCACTTCCCAGTCCAGACTGGAGCCCACCTGGAATGCTTCCTCTAGGAAAACAAACAAAAAATTTTTGAAAATAGATTACAGACAAAAGGGGAAACAAGAAAAAAGGTGAAAAATCTTATCTCTACCAGGGGCTTGAGGAAGGCCCAACCCCTGCATGCCAGGGAAAAACCCACCCACGGGTGAGGGAGGCCCAGGATTTCTCCCTTCCCCCCTGCACTGCCCCCAACAATAACAGTGACCCCAAAGCAAACAAGGGCAGTGGAGCAGCCCAAGCCCTTCCTTGCCTGCACAGCAAAGCAGCCCCTGCACAGCTTCTGGAGTCCCACCTCTGCTCCCACCATGGGGCTTTGTTTGTGTCGGGCTGGCTGCCCCAGCCCCAGCCCCAGCCCGGGGCACGGTGGGTGCTGGGGGCTGTTGGCAGGGCCAGGAGCCCACTCCCATTTGTACCCACCCCAGCCCATGCCCCAGCCCTGCCAAAAGCAGCTGGGCAGCGGCTGAAGGATCAGCTGCACCCACCCCAGCAAAGGGGGAACCTTTGGTTCCTGCCCAGGCTGTGCAATGCCCAAATCTGGGAGCATCCCCCTGCGTGTGGACTCATCTGCAAATTCCCTGTGGAGCCTGGCTTTGAAGAAGGTGCCCCAATCAAAGTCCAGCATCTTCAGCTGGTCAGTGGGCAGGTCCAGGAAGAGGTTGTCATCCTTGATGTCGTCCTTGCTGTCTCCAGCAGCAGCAGCCCCACCTGGTACAGCTTCTCCAGGGGCTCCTTCTCCTTCCCTGGGATGAGACCAGGCTCTCAGGGTTCTGCCCAGGGCCCCAGCTGTCAGGAAACCAGGACAAGCAAAACCAGCTCAGATGGCAGCCACCAGTGCTGGGCAGAGCAGCTCAGCTCCAGCACAAGGGCTGTGTGTTCCCATCTGATGAGCCCTGGGCAGTGACACAGGCAGGACAAAATGTCTGGGTTCCTTTGCTACTCATTGCCAAGGCATGTGTGGGGCTGCAACTCACCAGGGCCCTGCATCAAAGTGTGCCTGTGGCTCTCTCCCTTCTTCTAGGGCAGATGAATATCCTGCATCCCAGGATGACAGAACAGCTCTTCTAATGAGGGCCTTTCAAGTCCAGCATGGATAAACACCACAAGATCAGATCTTGGCACTCTGGGCACAGAAACCAGAAACCACCGGGCAGTTGAGAAGGCTCCTGTTGGATTTGCCCCACTATTCCCATGCCCAGGCCTTGCTGGATG
Organism: Molothrus aeneus; assembly: GCF_037042795.1. NCBI lineage: Eukaryota > Metazoa > Chordata > Aves > Passeriformes > Icteridae > Molothrus > Molothrus aeneus. The sequence continues at coordinate 770,423 of NW_027099005.1, forward strand.
TGCTCAGAGCTGGGCCTAAACTTTCCCATCAATTCCCTGTTTTGGAGGAGAGCAGGAGAGCAGGACATGTGCCACCTCCTCAGCAGCTCCCAGAGCGGGATGCCCACGAGCCCTCTGCTGTCTCCCAGCACTGGGATTCCCCCCGTGCCCAGAGATGAGGATCCACCCTGAGGGAGCCCTTGTGGCAGCGAGAGCTGATGGTCCCAGCTGATGTTCTGGCCCCTCCTGAAAGGGTGCTCCCCACAGACCATCTGGTGCAGCAGGATGCCCAGGGACCAGATGGTAGCTGGCTTGCCATAGTACCGGCCAAAGTGGGTCCATTCTGGGGGGCTGTATGACCGTGTTCCTATGGAATACAGATGGAGTTCAGCAGGGGGATGCTGCTGCTCCCAGAGCCTGGCCCCAGCATCCCTGGGCGTGCGGGGGCTGCCCCAGTGGCACACGGGGTGACCCACTGCCCTCTCACCAGCACCTGGGACTTGTGTACAGACTTGGGGTTGGGAAAGAAGCCACTGGGGCTGGAAGAGGGCAGTGGAAACCCTGGCAAGGCCCAACCATAACAAGGAAGATCCCACTCAGTGCTAGTGAAAAACCATGCTGTTATGAATTCGAATGAGGCCAGATTTTGAGAAGGAAATAGGCTCTCATTTATCAAAACAAACTACAGAGGAGAGGGAGTTTGAGATAAGCCCAAACTCCCACCCAACAACCCAAAGATAACAACATGTCCCAAACACACTGGGTTCCCCCCCATATAGTACCTCCCTCAGAAGGAGAAGAACCCCAACCCAACCAAACCCTCATTTTATAACCCCTCTTGGGTCCAGGATTGATGGGGTTTGGATCCGCACGTTGATTGGTCATTTTCCAGTGTTCTCATTGATCCTTATCGATATTCATTCTGGACCAATCATTTTCTCAGGGCATCGAATGATTGGTCAAGTCCCCTGTCCAATCACCTCCTGCCCCCCTTCGACTATCGCCCCCACCAAACCCTGGACCTCCCCTCCCCAGGACCCACAACAAACACCCATTAACTCTCCCCAAAACAACAATTCCCAACCCAGCCCCAATTCAACACAAATTGAATTTAATAAGTAGCAATACATTTGTTCATTAATTAAATCAATAGCTAAATAATTATACAATATAAAAGCAATAACTAAATAGCTAAAACCGCTTGATTCTTAAATGTGCAGGCACACATGGTTGCTTGGCTTGCAGGAATCGTATAGTGCTTTGGGAATTCCATGGTAAAGATATACCTTATAAGAAAAAGTTCACCCAGTGGTCACAGAGGAAGGCTGTAACAACAATCCTTAAACTCGCAAGAATTGCTTAGGCTTGCAGGAATTGTATAGTGTTCTGGAAATTCCACTGTATAGATATGCCTTATAAGGGAAAGTTCACTCAGCAGTTAAAACAGGAAGACTTGGAGCCTTCATCCCACGACCACCAGAAGGCAGAAAAAGACCCCCTAGCAACTGAACGAGCAAGCGCAAAAGACAGACCACGTCATCCCTGGACCCGGGAGAAGAAGGCAATAAAAGGCAAACCTTGGGGATAGGAACAGTGCGAGCCTAGAGGAGCGGAGACTCCCGGCCACCCAGCGCTGGACTTTGCTTATTCTTGCTTGCATAATAATAAAAATAATTGTATGATCCTTAAATCCAGTGAATTCATTTATCACAATTTGTTGCCGTGACTCACATCCAGAAAACGGGGTTGGTTCAAGAATCCTGGGCGGGCGCCCCACCACCTTGTGGCCCTGGCCTTCTCACCCGACCCCTCATCTGGGCTGACGAACCTAAATTTGGGAATAAGCAAGGAAAACACCAGTAACCCTGTAAACTTTGTGCACGAAGATCCGAGTGACGACGCAGGATGCGTGAGTATACGAGGTGAACCGCTCGGTTGGGGTTGGGATCCCAGGGCACGGTGAATGAGACGTCCACCTGCGGACGACATGAGAGGGACCCTCTAGTAGTGCGGTTCTCATAGCCCGCGAGGGAGCGAGCCATGACCGAGGGGTTTTGTGCGTGTGTGTGATTGTGGAGGTGCCTTGGAAGATGGGGCAGAAGAAGAGCAAGCCTTCTGATCCCATGGGGGAGGGTCCCCAGTTACCCCCAATACCTAAGGACAGTCCGTTAGGATTAATGATCAAGCATTGGGGTGACTTTCCTTCCAGAAAGGAAAAGGATAAGGCAAAAATGATAAATTATTGCATGGTAGTATGGGGAGGTAAGAATCTGGATTCAGGAAGTATATACTGGCCCGTTTTCAGATCCTTGGAGGATTGGGTCTGTCAAGCCCTGAACATTTATGTGAATTCTAAAGAGCCAGTGGACGCGGAGGAGAGTGCACATGCTAAATTATGGTTGGTAGAAAGTAATGAGCAAACGGCTAGGTTGTTCCCCCTTAAGGGAAGTCAAGGGGAGGAAGACAAAAAGTCTCGACCGGAGGAATATGTTCCTATTTATCCTCCCCCGTATGTACCACCAGCTCCCCCTGAACCCCCCCCAAACGCACCCCCGGCATCGGCCCCTAATAGACAGCAGGTCACGGACTCCCCGGATTGCAGGAGGCGTACTTGGAGTCAGATGAGGACAGTAATTGAAGAAGGAGAGAACAGTGGGTTGTTCCCTCTCAGGGAAATAGCATTAGGAGGACCTCAAGCTGGGATGGGGTTTGTCACTGTCCCCTTGAACTCAGGAGATGCCCGTGAGTTTAAGAAAGAGATGGGAAAATTATTAGAAGACCCTATAGGAGTAGCAGAAAGAGTGGATCAGTTCCTAGGGCCAAACATATATACTTGGGTGGAGATGCAATCCATTCTAGGCATCCTATTTACAACAGAGGAGAGAGGGATGATTAGGAGGGCAGGAATGAGGATTTGGGGCACCCAACATGTTCAAGGTCCCGCGGCTGATGTGAAATGGCCCTTGCAAAATCCCAACTGGAACAATCAGGACCCCAACCATTGTGGTCACATGCAGGACTTAAGAACCATCATAATCCAGGGCATACGAGAGGCTGTGCCCTGGGGACAAAATATAAGCAAGGCATTCAAAGAGTGCCAAGGAAAAGATGAGACCCCCACTGAATGGTTGGAAAGATTAAGGAAGAGTTTTCAGTTATACTCAGGGGTGGACCCAGAGACGCCAATGGGGCAAGTGCTCCTTAAAACACAGATTGTAGCCAAATCATGGGAGGATGTTCGAAAGAAATTAGAGAAGTTAGAGGATTGGCAGGGCAGAGGACTTGATGAATTGCTCAGGGAGGCTCAGAAGGTGTATGTTAGACAGGAGGATGAGGCACACAAAAGACAAGTTCGGATGATGGTGGCGGCAGTCAGGGAGGGACAGTGAAACAACCCTCCACCACGAGAAAGAAATGGCATGAGGAGAGGTCCCTGGGATTCAGGAGGACCTCCAGCTGGAGGGAGAGAAGGAACCGTGTGCTACTATTGTGGTGGAAAAGGACACGTGAAGAGGGAATGTCGAAAGAGGCTTAGGGATGAGAAAATGTTCAAAGGGGATTAGGGGGGTCAAGGGCTCTATCTATTGGGGACCCAAATGTCATTGGAGCCCTTGGTAAAACTTAAGGTGGGTCCCCAGCAAACCCCCATAACCTTCCTTGTAGATACAGGGGCCGAGAGATCAACAGTTCAATCTTTACCCCCGGGATGTAAGATTTCACCTTCCACAGTACAGGTTATTGGGGCAAAAGGAGAACCCTTCAAGGTTCCTGTAATTAAAGATGTCTAAATAGAATCAGAGAAGAAAATAGGGGTAGGATCACTGCTACTGGTCCCTGAAGCCGATTACAATTTATTAGGAGGAGATTTAATGGTGGAATTAGGGATAAATATAAATATTGAAGAAAAACAGCTGAAAGCCAGGTTGTGCCCCTTACGGGTCACTGATGAAGAGAAAATCAACCCAGAAGTCTGGTATACCCCTGATACATCAGGAAGATTGAATATAGAGCCCTTCACAGTCAACATTCAAAACCCAGAAATCCCAGTAAGGATAAAACAATATCCCATGTCAGATGAGGGGCAAAGGGGACTAAAACCAGAGGTAGAACGGTTAATACAACAAGGGCTCTTGGAACCTTGCATGTCTCCCTTCAACACCCCCATCTTACCTGTACAGAAACCAGACGGAAAATACCGATTAGTACATGATCTAAGGGAAATAAATAAGAGAACCATTGCCCGGTTCCCTGTAGTAGCAAACCCCCATACATTGCTCAGTCAATTGAAACCAGATGATTACTGGTATAGTGTTATAGATTTGAAAGATGCCTTTTGGGCGTGCCCCTTGAAAGAAGAATGTAGAGATTATTTTGCATTTGAATGGGAAGATCCCGATACCCACCGAAAGCAACAACTAAGGTGGACAGTGCTCCCACAGGGATTCACAGAATCCCCGAATTTGTTTGGGCAGGCACTAGAGCAAATAATGAAATCCTATACCCCAAACCAAGGAATAACCATTGTTCAATATGTAGATGACCTTTTAATTGCTGGAAAAAGTGAGGAATCAGTTAGAGAAGAAAGCATTAAGCTTCTGAACTTTTTAAGCATCCAGGGGCTATAGGTGTCCAAAAGTAAATTGCAATTCGTAGAAGAAGAAGTGAAGTACCTAGGACACCGACTTAGTAAAGGAACTAAAACACTAGACCCAGGGAGGGTTAAGGGAATCCTCTCCCTTCCTCCCCGAAGAAATAAGAGACAAATCAGGCAGCTATTGGGTCTTGTAGGATACTGCAGACAATGGATTGAAAACTTTAGGGGTAAAGTAAAATTTTTCTATGAAAAACTAACTGCTGAAGGTTTGATGAAATGGACTGAGGAGGATGATGAATCATTAGAACAATTAAAAGAGGAATTGGCTAATGCCCCGGTGCTAAGCCTCCCGGATGTTAGGAGACCCTTTTATTTGTTTGTTAACACTGAGGCAGGAGTAGCATTTGGGGTACTGGCTCAGGACTGGGCTGGCAGTCGAAAACCAGTAGCATTTATTTCTAAAATACTAGACCCCATAAGTAGAGGATGGCCAACATGTTTGCAGATTATAGTGGCAACAGCCCTCTTAGTGGAAGAAGCTCTCAAAATTACCTGTGAAGGAGAACTGAAAGTCTTTACCCCCCATAACATACAGGCAGTATTGCAACAAAAGGCAGAAAAATGGATAACAGACTCCAGACTTTTGAAATACCAGGGCATTTTACTGTCATCCCCTTGGTTGATACTTGAAACCACCTCTCTGCAAAACCCCGCTGAATTCTTGTTTGGAGATCCACAGGAGGATTTAACTCATGACTGCCTACATAGCATAGAAAAACAAACAAAAATTAGGCCGGACCTCAAAGAGGAAGAACTGGAAGAGGGAGAAAGGCTATTTGTGGATGGGTCCTCTAGAGTTGTTGAGGGAAAGCGAATCTCTGGATATGCAATTGTGGGAGGTGAAAATTTGGAAATAATAGAATCTGGACCTTTGAGTCCTAGTTGGTCAGACCAGGCCTGTGAGCTGTATGCAGTATTGCGGGCTCTAAAATTCTTGGAAGCTGAGGTTGGGACCATCTACATGGACTCAAAATATGCCTTTGGAGTGGTACATACTTTTGGGAAAATTTGGGAAGAAAGAGGGTTAATAAACTCCCAAGGAAGAGAATTAATACATCAGGAACTAATTACTCAGGTACGACAAGCTTTAAGAGGCCCAAAGAAAATAGCAAACGTACATGTTAAAGGACATCAAAAGGGTCTCTCCCATTTGAGCAGAGGAAACAACACAGCAGACAGAGAGGCAAAGGAAGCTGCTCTCAGAAAATTCCAGGATCAGGGGATAAGGAGAACGCGAGATGATGAGAAAGTTCGAGTCCTGAGCTTCACAGCCCAGGAAAAGGAGAAATTAGACAAAATGGGAATAAAAGAGAATGGGGATATTTGAAAATTGCCAGATGATAAGCAGGTACTGCCAAAATCTATGGCCCGAAGAATAGTGCAGCAGCTGCATGACCAGACTCATTGGGGAACCCAAGCCTTAGTAGATCAGTTTACTATTAAGTACATGTGTATAGGAATTTACGATGTAGCAAAACAAGTAGTTAGGGGATGTATAACATGCCAAAGAGTTAACAGACATTAGGCTCGAGAAAGGATTCCAGGAGGAAGGGAATTAGCACACTGACCTTTTTCACATGTACAAATAGATTTCACCGAGCTACCGAAAGTAGGGAGATACAAGTACTTCTTGGTACTGGTAGATCATCTAACCCACTTTGTAGAAGCATATCCTACATCGTGGGCTACTGCAAATATGGTGATTAAAACCCTGCTGGAAGAAATAATCCCTAGGTATGGACTAGTAGAAATATTAGACTCTGATAGAGGTCCCCATTTTGCAAACAAAGTACTGAGAGAGGTAAGCAGGGCCTTAGGCACTAAATGGCAATATCACATCCCTTGGCACCCTCAAAGCTCAGGGATGTCGCAGACATCTTTCATGAAAAATCCTTTCTTAGGATTTTTCCTTGTGAGAAGCTGCAGTTTCAGTAACCAAAGTAAACAATGGTTATCTGCTGCTGTGGAATGCAACAGGTAGACCCATGATTGGTCTCCTATGGGTGTTTGGATTTCTTGACCACTCATGGCAGAGCTGGCTCTTGCTCTGTCTGAGACACAGATCTTTGTTATTCATTCTTTTCTATTCTTAGCTTAGCTAGCTTCTCAAGAAACCTTTTCCTTTCTATTGCTTTTTAGTATAGTCTAATGTAACATATATCATAAAATAATAAATCAAGCCTTCTGATCATGGAGCCAACATTCTCGTCTCTTCTTCATCCTGAAAACCCTTGTGACCACAGTCACAATTGGTGACCCTCGACTGAGGAGGACAATCATCACTTGGTGAGACCACCAAAGGAGCATTGCTGCACTGGGTAAACCCTGAATGTGTGGCATTGATGGTTGCTTCACAAGTGACCACAGAAGTGGATTCTAGCCAGGAGCTGAAGAACTGAAGATCCGAATTTGGACAGAGTTCACAGCAAGGCTGACCACAAAGAGAACCTTCTGAAAAGCCTCCAGGAAGATGTTCAGAAAGCTCAGCAGAACCATGCAGATAGCCAGAGAGTCCTGGACACTGTCAGAAGGTACTGTTGGTTTTTCCCCTCCTAAAGATGAGGCCATTCACAGTTTGTGGCTGCTCATCTGGAGGACTTCTCCCCTAGAGGATGAGGTTCCATTCTCCCCTTCAGAGGAGAAACTTATTGCCCTCTGGCAAAAATGGGGTGAAGAGGACAGAATTCTCCTGTTGGAGACAGATCTCTATGAGTTTTTTCGATGGGCAAAGCTCTTTGGGTTTTTTACGAATGTGCTATATGCCCTCGATATGTTTGTCTGGGAGTGTATGGGCTCCATTTTCCAATTCTTTTTATACCGGGGGTTCGGATGCCCCTCAATTTATCCAACCTTTTTGAAGCTCTTTCTAGTCTTGAAACGGAGAGCAGCTGTTTTTCCCTGGATTGCTAACTGCAAGGGGAAAGCCCCATTCCCCCCAGTTCCGGGGGAAGACCCTTTGGAGGGGGACGATCTGCTGCTTTCCAGCCCCCCTGAACCACTGTGGGGGGGCGAAGTTTCGCCCGCAGCCGAAGTTTTTTTTACTGTGTCTTCGGAGCATGCTCAGACGGAGCCGTTTGTTCCCCCCTCCCGTTGCTCTCAGGGGGGATGGGAGTGGGCGGCGCCGCCCCGGCCAGCGCCGCGAGCGCCGCCCCAACCCGCCCGGCGCGTGAGGGCGCTTCCCCCCGCGGCCCGTCCCGCGGCCGCCCCTCCGCAAGAGCCTGTGGGTGCTCCGGCCGCGGTTCCGCCGGCTTCCCTGCCTGCATCTGAGGAATATACCTCCCAATAGCCCCTTGGGGGAACTGTTAGAGAAATGGCATTCTACAGAGGCCACAGAGGGATTAGATAAGGTGAAGATAATCCACTATTGTGTAGAAGTCTGGCCAGAATTAGAGGTGCAAGGAGGATGGCCTTGGTGTGGGGCAAGGGACAAGTGGATGAGCCAACAACTGAGTCATTGTCTGACAGCTCGAGGAGATACCGATCCTGAGCAATTATTGTATGTAGCTTGCTGGTTAAAGAACGCTATTGGGGATGAAGGGTGCGAATTTGTAAGGTACAGAGGACGAAAGAGGGGAATGAAGGAGAGGATGCTGGAATTGGTAAAAGATGGGACCCCCTGGATTATTTGCCTCCTGCCCCTCCACCTTATAATCCTCTTCCTTGGGCACCTCAAATGGCAGGTCCGGTTCTTCCCCCGGCTGCCATCTCATTACCGCCTGCTCAAATTCCTCCTTCTACCTCTTAGGCTTCCCCTATGGTAGACCCAGTATCTCCCCTAGTAACCACTCCCTCACCACCCCCTTTGGCTCCTCCAGTTCCTCCTGCACCACCACAAGTGCCTGCCTACTCCACCTGCTGCATTCTCCACCCCTTCTCCAGCTCCACTTAAAATGTACCCAAGCTCTTCTCCCCCTCCTATTGCTGTCCCTTTACCTCCTCCTAGTTGGGACACAAATGTCTCCTTGCCCGATAAACAGCTATCACCAAATACACCTGCTGATCTGCAGAAAGTTCAGGGTAACCCTGATATCCCTCAAATGAGTAGCATGGTGTCTGAAGATGGGCCGTACTGTAGTACCAGATCCAAGACCTCCAAGGCAGAGAGACTTTTTCCCCTCAGAGAAGTTCCTATGGGAGGAGTAGTGGGAGGTGTTGGCTTTGTGAATGCTCCCCTAACAGCTTCTGAGGTGAGAAGATTCAAGAAAGAGTTAGGGCATTTAGTTGAGGACCCAGTGGACATAGCCAACCAAGTGGATCAATTCTTAGGTCCAAATATCTACACTTGGGGGGAGATGAATTCCATTCTAAATATATTATTTTCCCCAGAAGAGGTCCAGATGATTAGGGCGGCTGGCATAAGAATTTGGGAGAAAGAGAACTGTCCCAAGTGCCATCAGGTGAACAGAAATTGCCACTGACAGATCCCAGCTGGAACCCTAACCAGGAGGAAGGGAGGAAGGCCATGATGGAATATAGGTCTTTGATAATTCAGGGATAAAAGAGTCAGTTCCCAAAGGAACTAATACCAAATTGGCATTTGAGGGGGCACAAGAGAAGGATGAAGCTCCTGCTGCTTGGCTTAATCGCCCAAAGCGGAACTTCCAATTGTACTCTAGAATAGACCCAGACACCACAGAAGGTCAAGTGCTACTAAAAGTCCAATTTGTTACCAAATCTTGGCCAGATATATGGAGAAAACTAGAAAAAAAAATGAAGATTGGCAAGAGAAGGACAGAAATGAGTTATTAAGAGAAGCATTGAAAGTGTATTTAAGGAGAGACTGAGAAAAAGCAAAGGCCAAGGCCAAGATCATGGTTGCCATAGCTAAAGAAAGTGAGGGGTGGGTGGGTCCACCACCAGGAGGAGGCAAAGATAGGCCAGGACTGTCAGGTACAAGAGAGATAGAGAGACCTCAAGTCCCTTTGAGTGAATGACACTGCTATTATTGTGGAGAGGCAGGACACGTCAGGAAGTTTTGTAGAAAGCTCAGTCTCGATGAGGCAATAGCCAGGGAACAAGAAGCCTTGGAGAGGGTTCTTAGAGGTGATGATTAAGGGTGACAGGGGCTTTACACTTTAGGGGACCTGATGCAACATCTAGAAAAGCCCTTGGTAAACATTGAGGTGGGACCCCTAAATGAAGAATTTGAATTTTTGGTTGGATACAGGAGCAGATAAGTCCTGTCTCAACAAAGTACCAAAAAGTATAGTAAAATACCCAAAAACATCTGAGGTGAGACAAAAACAGCTAGGTAGAAGGATATCCAATAGCATTAGGACTGGACAGTAGCACTAAACTTGTAATAAGTGATGTGAAAGTAAAAGGTACCTTATTGTTGTCTGTTGTGTGTGTGAGAGTGAGTCACAAACAAAGTCAGCCTCAACTTCCCGGGCAGGTAGGAAGGGGGCAGTAGAAAGAGTGTGTGTGACCTGCAAACCAGACCAGTGTTCCCCGGTGTGTGAGGGGGCCGTAGCTGTAAGAGCGTGAGTGACACGCAGGCAGCCTCACAGGTGAACGGGCACCGGAGGCAGCAGAGCCAGGGCCCTTCCAGAAGGCCCGGAGATATTGAGAGCTGGAGGCCAACCCCAAGGCGAGGGGGGGCCACAGGGACCCGTGATTTTCTGGCAATGAGGATCCACTTTGTGTCTTGAGGGTGTGAAGGAATGTGTGAAGGTGAATGAGAAATAAAAGTGAGTGAATGTAGACGAATTAAAGTATAGGTAATGTGGATTGTGCATTGTAAGTTTTACCACATCTCCTTGGAGGGAGGTGTATTGTGTTGAAAAGCAGTGTGGGGAAAAAGTTTGTTTTAGATGCAAGGGGTTGAAAGAAAAGTGGTATTTCAGCTGTTAGTGAAAGTGAGAAACAGAGGCAGGGGATGAATAGATAAGATCTTGAAAATTGAACAGCAAACCAGTAAGTTAGTTGCCGAGAAAAATGGGAGAATAAAAGCATGCTAGAAAAGATACCCCCAAGACAGCCCTTTGGGAGTTAAGTTAGCTAACAGAAATACAACTCCTTGCAAAATACAGAGTAGGCAGAAATTGATGAGAGAAACATGCAAGCTATGGAAAAAGGGAAATTAACAAATTATACATAACATTAACCCAAGAAATTGGGTTTTGAGAAAATCATAGTAGACCATTAATGCCTATATTTGAAAGCCCCTTTCAGGTACTCCTCAGTGCTAATTCGACTGTGCGGACCAGAGGAAAACGTTGGACCCACATCATCAGATTCCACACCACTTTCACCCCCTGGCATTGGACCAAGATTCAACATCAGTTTCACGCCCTGGCATTGGACCAGACTCCACACCACTCTCCCTCTGGGATTGGACCGGACTCCACACCACTCACCCTCTGGCATTGGGCCGGATTCAATGTCAGTTTCACCCCCTAGCATTGGACAGGATTCCACATGACTCACCCCCTAACTCAGGACAGGAGTCAACCACATCACGAGTTAATTCACCTGAGTATACCATTATAAAAGGACCAAAAGACTTAAAGTTGACTCTCAAAAGGAAGAGCCCAAAAGACTGATGAACTGAATAAGAAAAGAGTTTGGTATCAGAACCATACCTTATCTTAAAGTGTTATAAGACAGCTCTGTGTTTAAAATAAGTTTGTAAAAAGTTAAAGACTGTTAATAAGTAACTCTGGTTAACTTCCCCCAATTTAGTTCCAAAGACTCCAGGTTAATCCTCTACAGACCACTCCCCTAAGAGAAAACAAAATTAGTAAGGAACGGACCAAGAGAAGTTTAACCAGAGAAGCGGGGAGAAGGGACTCTAAAGAGCTTGGAAGCTTCTTCTTGGTAAAGTTCCCCAAGAGGCAAGGCCGGGTGGGCCGGTCGTGCCAGATGACCCATACCAGATTCTTGGGAAGAGCAGTAATGATGGCTCTAATTGCTGGTGGTGCTCTGGGGAGCCCAAGAGAGCCATGCAGTGAGTGCTACCAACCCCTCTTTGAGGAGGAAGAAGTGAGCTCCTTGTCTAGAGTCCACACCAATTCTAACCCGAATTGTGTTAACCTCCCCCAATGTATTGGACAGTCCAGAATACCACCACTTTTAGGCAGCAACTCCTGTGAGAGTGCCCTGTAGGAGAAACCTGGTTGTGCCTTGAATGTGATGCTACTGAAGCAAGCCTGGTACATCAGGTCAAAGAGAAAGAGACAGTAAAAGCAATAAGAGAACAAGACCATTTAGAGATACCCCGAGGTAAGAACCTATTCATAGATTCAGTGAAAAAAGTTAGCCACAAACTAAATTTAACTGATTGTTGAGTTTGTACTCAGATGACCGAAATTTGGCCATGGGAGAAGATTAATCTAAGGCTATTAGAAATCTGTAACTGGATACAGAATAACTCAGAATTTAGTATTAATTTAGTATTAAGGGGTACAGTACACCAGTAAAAAGAATGGTCTGTAAATGGCATTTAGCAGTAAAGAACTCTGCTACCCAGCGGATCCCAAGAGATCCAAATAGATTTTGGTCTGTTGAAAGAAAAGAACAAGTGTATCTACCATGAAGCATATGAATTTTATGAGTATTCTGAAGAAGGGATAAACCCCTTTTGGGGAATGAAAGCCATTTCTAAATATTGGGAATGTCCAACAGAACCTAAGTATACATTTTGGGGGGCCCCTAAACACCTGTTTGGGATCTGTGGTACTACAGCATACACTAAATTGCCAGGAGACTGGTCTGGCAGTTGCACCATTGGAATGATAAAACCATCGCCCACCTGGGAGTGACATCCCTAAACATATCCAAAAATTTAAGCATTTTTCCTTATAAATAAAATTCAATTAATTAATAAAATGATAATTATATTATTCTGATAGTATTATTCAAATTAATTACCTAATTTGTATATTTATATTAAAAAGTCTATACACTTTTAGCAACCAAGAAAATTATTGGTCATTGGTTCCAAGTAACACAATTCCCTTCATTAATTCATTAAGCTCTATTGGGTATTTATTTCTTCCTCTTTATGGTAACTAATATTCTTTGTAGACCTTTTGCCATCATTTTTATCATCTTTTTTTTCGCATATGGTCAAGAGGAGGCACTTTGGGGTCCATGGAGACATTTCTGGGGCACATTTGGGGCAATTTTCGGTCTGGGGAGGGAATTCAGAGAGAACTTGAGGGTCTGGAGGACACTTGGGGCAGCCAGGTGGGCACTTGGACGGGGCACTCAGGGATTCTGAGGGACAGTTCGGGGTCCGGGACAGCACTTGGGGGTCCAGGGGGGCCCTTTGAGGTCAGGGAGGGGAATTCGGGGCCCTTCGGGGTCCGGGAGCGCCCTTGGGAAGCTCGAACGGGGCTCTCTGGGGCGCGGGGGCTGATGGGAGTTGTAGGCGCGGGTATCATACGGTTTAACGGGGCCGCAGAGCATCATGGGAGTTCGAGGCGCAGCTGCAATGGCTCTCCGAGAGTCGCGGGGCATGGCGGGAGATAAAGTCCCGGCTGGAATAGCGCTGGACGTGCGCCGCGGAGCATGATGGGAGCTGTAGTCCTGGAAGTGGTAGAAACGTGGCGTTTGGGGGTCCGGGAAGGCTCTTGGGGGACACTTTTGCGTCCAAGCCGTGACTTGAGGTCCTCGGGGGAACGTAAACGGCTCGGGAATCCTTGGGGGGAGCTCGGGGAGCTCTAACCGGGCTCTTTAGGGCGCGGAAACGGCAGGAGTTTTAGGCGCGGGACTGTGTTCTGAGGGGCTCTGGGGCCACGGGGGATGAGAGGAGACGAATTCCCAGAAGTGGCTGTACCGGGCATCTTTGGGGTTGGGAGCACTCAGGGGAACTGGGGACGCCTTTGTGGGCTCCCAGATAGGCACTGAGGGATCCTGGAGGGTCTAGGGGACACTTATGGGACAGATGGGGGCGGATCCCGGGGTTGTTGGGAGCGTGGGGCATGACGGGCGTAACAGTCCGGGCTGCAATGGGGCTGTATCCGGCCGCGGGGCATGATGGGAGTTGTAGGCAAAAGGAAAATATTGCAGCCGTCTAGGCACCGCCCCCAAGCCCCGATCTCTGGCGCTGATTGGCTGTGAGTGGTGATGGGCGGAAGCCTCGGCAAATGAGAGGCGGCGGAGGCGGGAACAGCCTCTCCATTCCCTCCCAGTACAGCCCAGTTCATCCCCAGTACTACCCCAGTACAACCCCAGTAAAACCCCAGTGCCCCTCTGATCCCTTCCAATACACACCAGTCCCTCCCAAAACACCTGAGTCCATTCCCATTCCCTCCAGTTCCACCCAATTTCAAACACAGGGTGCCCCTGTGTCCCCAGTCTTCCCCACAATGTTCCCAGTGTTCCCCAGTATGTCCCAGTCCTCCCCAGTGTTTCCAAGGACAGTTTAATTTCTCACAGTGGCCGTGGCAGCCAAACCCAGCAGTGGGGTCAGAGCAGTGCCCATGGCCACAGCCCCTTGCAGTGGCCCAGTGCAGCTTGGGCTGATGATCCACCCTCACAGCTGGCCCAGGGCAGCTCTGCAGTGGCTTTGGTGGCACCTGGGGCTGGCACGCACCTGAGCAGTGTGTCTGTTTGCAGTGGGGAAACTCAGGAGTTTCAGATTGCTTCAAAAAACCCCAAAAAGAGAAAACCCCTCTTAGGCTGAGTGCAGCCAGCTCTCCACGCACAGCAGGTGCCAGGGCAGTGAGGACAGACAGGATGGGGCTGGGCAATGTGGAGCAAGGTTGTCCACACTGGGTCAGAGCTCCAGGCACAGCTTCTGTGAGCAGGCCAGAGCTGCTGAGGAGAGACCCTGGGTCAATATCAATCACAGAATGCTGCAATCGTCTCTACTCTAAAGAGAAAGAAAATAAAATACATCGTTTAAAATAGGAATGTCTGTTTCTGATAAGTTTTTTGAAATCTTTCTCCATCACTGGACTAGGAAAACTTTAATGACTCTCTCAGAGCTTTGGTGTTGTTTACATCAGACTCAATCCCTGAGAGTGTCTTCAAAAAACCTCTCAAGACCTCAAACTTAAATTGAAACTGCAAAGTTTCTTGAAGTTTTAATGGATCCCACTGAGGGACACGACTGAGAAAATGTCCCCAGGTTCCAGTTAGAGCAGAACACTGTAGGCAATGATGACAGCTGGGAACAAACAAGGCCAAGGTGTCTCTGGTGCTGAGCAAAGCTGGATGTGTTTGAGGAATGCCAAGGGCCAAGGCCTGAGCCCCAGGGCCTGGCCAGGCAGATCCTGTCCCTCCCTCCTTGCTCAGGGCTCTTGCCAGGATGGGCTCTGGCATGTGGGGATGCGCAATGCCAAGGGCAGGAGCATGGGGCGGCCCCTGCCAGGCTGCTGAGCAGGGACAAGGAGGCCATGAGGCCCCAGGCCTGCAAGGGTCACTTGTCTCCTGCTCCTGCCTCAGGCCCAGGCCCAGCAGCCATGGCCAAAGTGCTGCCCAAGTTGGCTCTGGCAGGGCTGTCTTGCAGCTGCTGCCCATGCCTGTGCCCTGTGCAGCCCAGGCTGTCCTACGGTGTCCCTGCCCTGCGCCTCTGTCCCTGCAGGCTGTCGGCATCCCCCGCCTGCCCCACCTGGCTGGGCCCTTCTTTTGCTGACAGCTCTGCCTCCTGCCTGCCTCTGCCTGCCCACACAAAGCCTGGGGCTGATACCAAAAGGGTTCATTCCATTTTTACCCTGCCTGGGAAATTTCAGCACGGGAATAAGGCATGCAGGGGCTGCTTTCCCAGCAAGGGTGGTTGGAAGAGAAGAAGAAGACATCTGGCTCAAGGGTGCAGGGATAGAGAAAACAAGGAGTGAATCTGGGAACTTGGGGTGGGTTTTATGGAAATGGGTAAGTTGTAATTCGTATTTAGCCACTGTGTATAAGCAACACAGTGGTAGAATTACATGTCCTAATAAGGTTAGCAGTTATTCCATGTTGGACCTTAGGCCTGAATAAATGATACCCTCTGAAACAACAAATTAGTGTTATGGAGTCTTATTCTGATATTTTGGACATTTGGTGACAGCAGAGGCTGACAGAACCAAGGAGTCAGCTGTGACACTGTGGAACCCCATGGAACAAAGGGTCCATTGTGATGCACTGGAACCACATGGAACCAAAAGTCCATTGTATCAGAGCAAGGCCTCATGGAACCAAGGAGAGCATTGCTGACAGTGTGGAAGCTCATGGAGCCATGGGGTCATTGTGGCAGTGTGGGGCTGCATGGAACCAATGGTCCATTGGGACACTGCAGAACCTTCTGGAATCAAGGGGATCATGTTATGCTCTGGAACCTCATGGAACAAAGGATCCATGGTGACACTGCAGTGCTCAGACCATTGTTGACAGTGTGAAAGCTCCTGGAACCAAAAGTCCACTGTGACACAGCAAGGCCTCCTGGTACCAAGGGTCCCTTGTGGCTCTGTGGGGCTTCCCAGAACCAAGGAGACCATTTGGACACTGTGGGGCCTCATGGAACCACCTGGCACTGTGACACAGCGGGGCCACACGGAGCCAAGGGGCCACTGAGACACTGAGGAACCTCATGGAACCAATGGTCCATTGTTACACTGTGGGGCCCTGTGGAACCAATGGGACCATGGTGACACCGTGGTGCTCCATGGAACCAAGGGGCCATTCTGATTCTGCTTTGCCTCATGGAGCCAAGGGGCCACCATGACACTGCAGGGCCTTGTGGAACTAAGGCAGCCTTGTGACACTGCGGGGCCCTTGGAACCAAGGGTCCATTGGGAGATTGCAGGGCCTCATGGAACCATGGAGACCATTATGGCTCTTCAGAACCCATTGGAACCAAGGGGCTATTGTGACACTGCAGAGCCTCATGGAATCAAGGGGACCAAAGTGACACTGTGGGGCTCCATGGGACAAAGGGGCCATTCTGACACTGTGGAACCAAGGAGACCATTGCTATGCTACGGGACATCATGGAACCAAGGAGGCCATTGTGACACAGCAAGGCCTCATGGAACCAAGGGCACAATAGTGACACTGTGGGGCTCCATGGGACCAAGGGGGCATTCTTAAAGTGCAGAACCAAGGAGGCCATTGTGACACTATGGGGCATCATGGAACCACAGGTCCATTTTGACACAGCATGGCTGCATGAAACCATGGAGGCCATTTTCACACTTTGAGGCCTGGTGAAACCAAAGGGCACCTGTGGCACTTTGTGTCCCCATGGAAGCAAGGAGTCCATTGTGACACTATGAGGCCCTGTTGGGCCAAAGGGCAATTGTGGCCCTGTGTGGCACCATGGAACCAAGGGACCATTGTGACCCTACAGGGCCCCATGGAGCTAAGGATTCATGGAACAATGTGGGACTCATGGAACCAAAGGTCCATTGTGAGGTTGTGACACCCCATGAAATACAAGACACCATTTTGACATGGCAGGGATTCATTGAACAATGCTCCATTGTGATACAGCGGTACCAAGGGGAGCACTGTGACACTGCTGGGCCTCATGGAAGCAAGGGGGGCCAATTGTGATGCTACAGGGCCCAATGGAAGCCAGGGGCCAGTGTGACACAGCTGGGCCTCATGCAGCCAAGGGGCCACTGGGATCCTGAGGAGCTCAAAAGAACCAAGAGGCCATTGTGACACTCTGCGGCCTCATGAAACCAAGGAGGCCATTGTGCCATTGTACAGCTCCATGGAACCAAGGAAACCGTTTTGACACTGCAAGGCCTCATGGAAGCAAGGGACCATTGTGACACTGCAAGGCCCAATGGAAGCAAGAGGCCAGTGTGACTCAGCAGAGCCTCGTGTAGCCAAGGATCCAACATGACACCAGCATTTTGAAACTGTGGGGCCCTGTGGATCCAAGGGAACAGAGAACAGGTCTGGTTTGCTTGGCCTGACTGGCTGAACTGCCCTTGGCATGTTGAGGGTCTGTTCCCTTGTGCCCCTGAAACACTAGGGCTCTGGGCTTTCCTTACTGTGGGAATGAACTGGCCATCTCCTCCAGGTGCTCATGTCTAAAATCAGGATTCTGTCCCCAAAATTCTGTAAATCTGAGATACAGAATCCAAGATATTTATTTGGTTGCTCCTAGATGAAATCTGCCAGAACAGACAGCTCAGGCTGGCCTTGGCCTCTGGTGGCTGCTGTTCATCAGCCCCTGAAACACTGGGGCTCTGTGCTTTCCTTCATGTGGAGATCGTGGTAACAAAAAAAATCAGGGCATGAAGGAACCAAGGGGCAATTGTGACACTGTGGGGACCCCATGGAATCAAGGCAATCATTGTGGCAGTGTTGGGCTGCATGGTCCCAAGGTGCCAGTGTGAAGCAGCACTATGGAAAAGAACCACCCACCTTTCCAGGTGCCCACAGCCAAAATTGATACTCCCTCTGAAAAATTCCCTATATGCAAGATTCTCCCAGACAAAAGCTGCCAGGACAGAGAGCTCTGGCTGGCCTTGGCTTCTGGTGGTCACCTCTCATCTCAAGGAAGCTCTGGGGAAACTATTTGAACAGCTTTGACTACTGGAACATCAATGAGTCTCTCCTCCTCTGAAAAATTCAGATGCTCTTCTGATCATATATTTTTATTTTTTTTTCTCATTGTGTTTTATGCATGAAATAATATTTTCAGCCAGAGAATATTATTCTCCTCATTCTAGGAGTGTTATCTGTCACCAAGCACCTCCTCTACATATGGATCCAGGTGACCTGTAAAAGCAAACACAAGAAAGAATGCAGCTGGGATTCTTTGTCTCTGCTCCCATCTGTCCCATCTCCTCTGGAGCTGGAGGTGCAGCCCCAGCACTGGGCAGGGCTCAGGGCTCACAAACTCAGCTCCCACCCAGAGAACTTGCAGAGCCTGGGCTGCTCTTCTTGGCCCCTGCACGCTCAGCCAGGCTGAGATGGACACTGATGGTTTCTGGGCCAGGCTCTCTGAGCCCAGCCCAGCTCCCTGCAAGCTCTGCCAGCTGCCCTGAGCTCTGGGCAGCACCAAGGGCCTCTCTGAGCCCAGCCCAGCCCAGCCAGCTCTGGCCCCACAGCTCTGCTCAGGCCAGGCTGCTCTGGGCACTGCCCCACGGCCTCAGCCCCTGCCAAGGGCACAGCAGCAGCTGCAGCTGCCACAGGACTCAGCCCCACCATGGGGGAAGGTGCCTGGCCAAGGGAAAGGAGGCTCCCTGGGTGCCCTGCTCTCCTCTGCAGGAGATGCTGAGAGCTCTGCAGCCCCTGCTGCCATCCCATCTGCCCAGGGCAGCACAAGAGCCCCGGCCTTGGGGCCCTCAAGAGCTGCTCCTGCTCCAGGCCAAGGGCCCATCCCAGAGCTGGGGCAGCCACAAAGCTCTGCCCATTTCTGTTCATTCCAGCTCTGATCAGGATGGATTCTCAGCCTTTTGGAGTTTGGTGATGAACTTTACTTTTGCAGAGGCCTCTTCCTGCTTGAGCACTTCAGTTCAGGAATTCAGTGACAAAGGCTCATAAACATTTGTTCAAAACACCCAAACAAGACAAGCCCATGGGAATAATTCAAGTCTTGAATTCTTTTGTGGTTAATTAGAGATATTTCAGATGTGTATTCAAACTGAATCTACTAAATTGAAAAGAATGAAGAGAGAATTGCTTTGTCCTATTTAGTTTTCTTTCCCTGTTTATAGATTGCTATCAGAAATCCTCATTTGATATTGATCCCCAGCCCCTCCTAATGCAGTTTGAACAGATATGAAAATCAAGACCCTCCATGGCTGACAATCAATCAGACTTTGTCCCTACCCCCTCCCCACCATTTCCCTCATCCAACCCCTGGCACTCAGAGCAGCTGAGGAATGGAGTCACATCCAGGGGTGTCCCCAGGGCTCAGGATTGGGGCCAGGTCAGTGAAATCTCTTTATTGCTGATCTGGACGAGGCCATGGAGGGCACCCTCAGTCAGTTCCCAGGTGAGCCCAAGCTGGGTGGCAGTGTGGCTGTGCTGGAGGGCAGGGAGCTCCTGCAGAGGGATCTGGCCAGGCTGGAGCCATGGGCCCAGGACAATGGGATGAGGTTCACCAAGGCCAGGGGCCAAGTCCTGCCCTGGGCTCACAACCACCCCAAATCCCTGGCTGTGCCCTGCCCCTGATCCCCACAGCCTGCCCTGTTTCCTTCATCCCTGCATTGCCAGGGACTTTCTGGGACAAGGGAGCTCTGCTCTGGGGATGGAGGGAGGTGCAGGTGCCACCGCTGGAGTGGGAACCAGAACTCACCAGGTTTGTGTCCTTTGGGGGTTAGGAACTGGTGGGACTCAGAGGCACAGGAAGTTTCTCTTCATGGCCAACAGACCATGGTTGAACAGGACACAATTCAGTAACAATCACGCTCTTCCCTGAGCCATGTGCAATGTCCCAGCAGCCTCTGACATGTCCACCATCCACAAGTGATTTCCATACTAAAATTAATTTTAGAAAAATATGTTTCTGTGATAGATATAAGCACACTCAAACTCTTGTATCAGGATGCCCATCCTGGAGTGGGGGAAAAGCAGCCTGAACAATTCCCATTTTTTTAAGCTGTCAGTGGTGGACAGAGAAGGGAGTCAGGCTGCTTTTGGTGTTGAAGAAATGCTGAAACCTGCCTGACTCATTTCATCTCCTCCTGTCCTGGCTGATCTCCCCTCTTTTTCCCCTTCCACCCATTGTCTTTTGTCTCCCCCCAGGCCCCCCAGTGAAGAGCCTGGCTCTGAGTTCTCCATCCCCTCCTCGCTGGCACTGCCAGGCTGGGATGAGGAGCCCCTCAGCCTTCTCTGCTCTGGGCTGGACAAGCCCAGCTCCCTCAGCCTCTGCTCACAGCCCAAGGGCTCCAGCCCCACCTTGGAGGCCCTTCCCAGACCCTGCTCCAGCTGCCAGACATCTTTCCTGCCCTGGGCAACCCAACCCAGGCCACAGTGACCTGGGTAATCCCCGTCCTTGATGTCCTGGTCACACAGCCCAGCCCCTTGTCCCTGAGTCAGGTTTTGGGGTGGATCCTGTGGAACATCCTTGGGGGAGGCTGCAGCTCCAGGTGGACCAGGGGGATACCAGGGGACAGGGACCCTGCTGGGCATGAACAGCTTTGGACTTCTCGAGGGAAACTGTGAGGGGGGTCAGGGGCAGAGTGACCAACCCAGTGACCTCACACCGCCCTCCTGTGATGTCACAGCCTGCTCTGTGATGTCATAGCTTATTCTCTGATATCGCTATGCTGGTCTTTGATGCCACAACCCACTCTGTGAAGCCACACAGCCCTCCTGTGATGTCACACAGCCACCCCTCCCCCTGTGATGTCACAGCCTGCTCTGTGATGTCACAACCCATTTTCTAATGTCACACAGCTGGTCTCTGATGTCACAGTCAACACTGTGATGTCATAGTCTGCTCTGTGATGTCAGTCCTCTGCCCTGTGATGTCACAGCTGGCTCTGTGATGTCACAGAGACATCACCAGGTGAGCACACACAATGCTTGTTCTTCAAAACCCCAGGCCTATGGAAACCACACAATGCCCATTGTGTGAGAAGGGGAACTGAAATTCACCAGCCTCAGTGTCCTGCCAGCTCAGCCAGGCCCACTGGAACATTGGGGTCCACGAGCACCAGGGACCACCAGAGAGACCCCCAGGACAGAAGAACGCATGGATAAAGGGGAGGGGAAATATGTTAATGATTTTGGGGAAATGATTATCATATGCATCACAGTGAATGCAGCGCGACAAACCTCTCTGGTTCCCTGACTTCAGGGCGAGGGTGGCGAAAATGAAAAGGAGTGGATTCGATGGAGTTGTCTAAAAAGAACTTGAATAACAGGGTGAAAAACAACAAATGTGGAGAAGACGACCACAGTATGAGGGACAGGATCCAAAGACCTGAGGCAAAGGGGAAACAACAATATATACACTTGGGGGTGGAACACTCTAGAACAACAACCATCTAGGGCAAACAGGTAACCAATAGGGGAGCAGAACTGGGACAACTTAGCATAACAACACCAAAGGCTTCTGGGGGAACTCTCAAGCTCACCCCAAGTTAAACAAATGATTCTCAGGTCTTGAAGCTCACGCTCGGTGCTTTTGGGGTAAAATCCAGTTGAGTCTGAGTCACAGCTGGGCCAACTCCACACATATGTATGTTTAGTCTGGGACAATCAATGAAGATGTGTGCAAAATACAGAATGTAAACAGAAACATTCCTGTACTGAGCATGCACAGATTTGGGAGGAGCTATCCCCCTGTGCATCTGGCCAAATAAAGAATGCTGCTTCTTAATGCTACATTGGTGTTAAGGAGTTTTTATTTTACTGCATTTTTGGTAACAATCCCACTCCGAAGGAAAGCTCTGTCTGCTGCTGTTCACAAACAGAGAAGGGCTGGTGGGAGATGTGGTGGTTGGAGGCTGCCTGGGGCACAGCCACCATGAAATAATCGAGTTTTCAATATCCTGTGAAAGAAGGAAGGGCATGAACAAAACGTCTACCCTGGAATCAGGAAGGGCAAACCTTGGCCTATTCAGGATGCAGATTTGGAGAGTACTGAATCAGGTCCTGATTTTTTAAAGGGAAACAGCCTTTAAAAAAAGGTGTCCAGGAAGGATGGACACACCACAAGAAAGGAATCTTAAGGGGGAAGGAGCAGCCTGTGCCTCTGTGCCAAAGTTGAACCAGAGAGGAAAATTACTGTCCTGTCTGGGCATGAGCTTTTTGTGGGAACTCAGAAAAAATAGGTCAGGCAGCTCAGGAAGTGTTTAAGGATGCTGTTGGGTCATGCAGAAAGAAAAGTAGAGAGATGAAAGCTCAATTAGAGTTTCACCTGGCCACTTCTGTAAAAAGTAATAAAGAAAAGTTTTTATAAATAAACTAATAGCAAAAGGAGGAATAAGGAGAACCTCTACTTGAGAGTGGATGCAGTGGGGAACAGAGTAACTAAAGATAAGGAAAAGGCTGAGCTGCTTAACACCTTGTGTATCTCAATTTTCAACAATAAGACAGCTTGTCCTCAGGACAAGTGTTCTCCTGAGCTGTAGATGGGCACAGGGAGCAGAACAGCCCCCCTGTAATCCAGGAGGAAGCAGCTGGGGACCTGCTGAGCCACTCAGATGCTCACAGGTGTCTCTGGGAGCAGATGGGATCCATCCCAGGGGGATGAGGGAGCTGTGGATGAGCTCCCCAAGCTGCTCTCCATCATTTACGATCAGTCCTGGCTCAGCAGGGAGGTCCCAGAGCACTGGAGGTGCCAATGTGAGCCCATCCCCAAGAAGGGCTGGAAGGAGGAGCTGGGGAACTGCAGGCCTGTCAGCCTGACCTGGGTGCCCGGCAAGGTTATGGAACAGATCACCTTGAGTGCCATCACAGGGCACCCACAGGATGGCTGAGGGATCAGAGCCAGCCAGCGTGGATTTCAATGTCTGCACTGATGATCTGCATGAGGGGACTGAGTCCAGCATCAGCAAATCTGCAGATGACACCAAGTTGGGTGAGAGTGTGGATCTGCTGGAGGGTAGGAGGGCTCTGCAGAGGGACCTGGACAGGCTGGATCCAGGGCCCAAATCCAGCAAGGTGAGGTTGAACAAGACCAAGTGCTGGCTCCTGCACTTTGGCCACAACAACCCCTGCAGCGCTACAGGCTGGGGACAGAGTGGCTGGACAGCGGCCAGGCAGAAAGGGACCTGGGGGCACTGATGGACAGCAGGCTGGACATGAGGCAGCAGTGTGCCCAGGTGGGCAAGAAGGCCAATGGCTCCTGGCCTGGATCAGGAATGATGTAGCCAGCAGGAGCAGGGCAGGGATTCTTCCCCTGCATCAGCACTGGTGAGGCCACACCTTGAGTGCTGTGTCCAGTTCTGGGCCCCCAATTTAGGAAGGCCATGGAGGGGCTGGAGCATGTCCAGAGAAGGGCAACAAGGCTGGTGAGGGGTCTGGAGCACAAGTCCTGTGAGGAGTGGCTGAGGGAGCTGGGGTTGTTTATCCTGGAGAAGAGGAGGCTCAGGGGAGACCTCATCACTCTCTGCAACTCCCTGACAGGAGGGTGCAGCCAGGAGGGTCGGGCTTTTCTCCCAGGGAACAGTGACAGGACAAGAGGGGACAGCCTTAAACTGCATCGGGGGATATTTAGGATGGATATTTGGAAATATTCTTCACAGAAAGGCTGATTGGACACTGGAATGGGCTGCCCAGGGATGTGGTGGAGTCACCGCCCCTGGAGGTGTTTAAGCAAAGACTGGATGTGGCCCTCAGTGCCATGGTCTGGGTGACAAGGTGGTGTTGGGTCAGAGGTTGGACTTGATGATCTCCAGGGTCTTTTCCAACCTGGTTAATTTTGTGATTCTGTGGTGATTGTGACACTGCAGGGCCCTGTGAAACTAAGAGGATCACAGTGACACTGGGTACTGAAGGCACCATAGAACCAAGGCCCCATTGTGACACTGTGGGGCTGAATGGAAGCGAGGAGTCCAGTGGGACTCTCTGGGTCCTTGTGGAACCATGGAGGCCACTGTGACACTGCAGGGCCTTGTTAAACTGAGGGGCCATTGTGACACTACGGAACCAAGGAGATCCTTGTGAGACCCTGGGGCCCAATGGAACCAAGGGGCCATTGTGACACTGCAGGGACTGGTGGAACTAAGGGAACAATTGTGAAACTCTGGTGCCCCATGGAACCAAGGGGCCATTGTGACACTGCAGGGACTGGTGGAACTAAGGGAACAATTGTGAAACTCTGGTGCCCCATGGAACCAAGGGGCCATTGTGACACTGCAGGGACTGGTGGAACTAAGCTGTGGGGGGTTCAGTGCTGGCTAAATGCTAGTGCCCCCACTAGAATATACTTACTCATTTTCTGCTGTGAGATAGAATTAGAAGGAAGGCAAAGCAGGCTTTAGACTTTCAAAGGGTGTAAAGAAAACTTTATTAACAGTAACTAAATGAAAAAATTATGAGAATCAGAATAAAACTTTTGAAACACTTCTCCTCCCCCACAACCTTTTATTTCCCACTCATATGACACAGAAACAATTTAGTCAGTTTATCACAACTAGAATACTCTTTCTTCAGTACACTTAGGGAGAGGAGTCCCTCTTGTTATTTTATGGAGACTTCTCCACAAGAAAACAGTTCTCTCGTGGCTTTTAATTTCCATGAATAGTGACTGCCCTGGAATCTGCAATCGTGAAGTCCCTCCCATTATTTCACAGCCTTCCCATGGCTGTGTTTGTGGGCTATGTCAACTTATGAGGTATTAATTTAAGGTTAGGCTGTTCAAGAGCAATGATTCTCTTTATCTGCCTCTGACATCATCTTCATCTCTAGGAACAGAGATCTTTTTTCTTTCCCTGGCGGCAAAGGGTCTTCATCACTCTTCTCCTTCCCTCAGTTCAAAATTCTCATGGGATCACAGCTACTTCAAAATCTGCTTGCTTTAGCAGAAATGCCTTTGCTCATATCTCCAATTTGAACACTTCCATCCCCCCATACTTCAATGAGTTACAGGGAAAAAAGAGTCTGATGTATAAATTATATTTTCTCCATAGCCCTACAGGAAGATTTCAGCTCAGGACTGAGGCATCTCCTCAACCCTCCCATCTGGAACTTGACTTCCTCTTACTGACCTTCATGTCTCATGTTGTTCTGTACGTGTCTTCACTCTGTCCTTTTCTCTCACCCGAGGCAGGACTGAAGGTCTGTAAGCCTTATCTATGCACTGAAAGAGTTAATATCTCACCTGGGGCCTGCAGATGGTCATGTGCTTCCTGCTGTGTGGCAGCTCAATCGCGGTGATGGATTTTTCAGGCTGCCCTGGGGGCTGTGTCAGGATCAGCCCCATGGCCGGTCTCTGGCCCCTGCTGCGCTCAATTCCAGGCTCAGGGCCACTCTCTGTGTGGGCTACAAGGCCGCCTCTGGCCTCAGCCACACGATCTCGTGCAGCGGCCACACTGGGGGGAAATGGCTGAGATCTCAGCTGGAACACACCAGGGGCTGATGGCCTCTCCTCCCCCTGCCTGGCAGCTGCTGTGGCCCAGCTCTGCTGGGACAGGGCTTGGCAGGGTCCCTGAGAAGGGGCCCAGCCCTGCAACAGTGCCTACCTGGCCTGGCTCGGCTGAGACGGGAGCCAGGCCGGCCTTGTTACCTGTTCCCAGCCAGAAGGAAAAGAGCGCTTTTCCCAGGTCTTGGTCATTTTTAAAATGTGTATTCATGGAGGTGTGTTCAGCTTTCTAGTGGTTTAACAAGGTGTCAGTCTTCAAAACCAGTCACTGATTGGTGCTGTTAGCCACAGAGGAAGCTCTCAGCAGCTCTTCTCGAATAATCAATTCCATGGGTAGCTTCTTCCCTCCTCACCAAATGTCAGTTAATGCAAAACCAGCTCATAAAGGAACAATTGTGACACTCTGGTGCCCCATGGAACCAAGGGTCCCTCATGACACTGCAGGATCTTCTGTGAGCAGGGGTCCATTGTGACACTGCACCACCAGGGAATCCATTGGGGCACTCTGGGGCCTCATGGGACCAAGGGACGCCTGTGACACTGTGTGACCTTGTGGAACCATGGAGGCCATTGTGACACTGCAGGACCTCGTGCAATGATGGGGCCATTGTGACGCTGCATGGCCCCATGGAACCAAGGGGCCAGTGTTGCTCTGCAGGGACTCATGGAATGAAGGAAACATGTTTGACACCATGGTAGACCTTGGGACCAAGAGGCCATTGGGGCACTGTGGGACCAAGGAGAGCATTGCTGCACTGTGAGACCTCATGGAACCAAGGATCCATTGTGACACTGTGGGACCCAAGGATCCAAGTGAATTTTTGTCACCAAAGGGGTTCCATGGAACCAAAGGGGCATTGTGACACTGGAAGGCTTCATGGAATCATGGAGACCATTGTGACACTCTTTGACCTCCAGGAGCTGTGGTGACACCAAGCTGGGTGTGAGTGTGGATCTGCTGGAGGGTAGGAGGGCTCTGCAGAGGGACCTGGACAGGCTGGATCCAGGGCCCAAATCCAACAAGGTGAGGTTGAACAAGACCAAGTGCTGGGTGCTGCACTTTGGCCACAACAACCCCTGCAGCGCTACAGGCTGGGGACAGAGTGGCTGGAGAGCGGCCAGGCAGAAAGGGACCTGGGGGCACTGATGGACAGCAGGCTGGACATGAGGCAGCAGTGTGCCCAGGTGGGCAAGAAGGCCAATGGCTCCTGGCCTGGATCAGGAATGGTGTGGCCAGCAGGAGCAGGGCGGGGATTCTTGCCCCTGCACTCGGCACTGGTGAGGCCACACCTTGAGTGCTGTGTCCAGTTCTGGGCCCCCAATTTAGGAAGGCCATGGAGGGGCTGGAGCGTGTCCAGAGAAGGGCAACAAGGCTGGGGAGGGGTCTGGAACACAAGTCCTGTGAGGAGCAGCTGAGGGAGCTGGGGTTGTTTATCCTGGAGAAGAGGAGGCTCAGGGAGACAAGGTGGTTTCAGGGAACAGGTTGGACTTGATGATCTCCAAGGTCTTTTCCAACCTTGCTGATTCTGTGATTCTCTGGAACCACCCTTGGAGCAGTTGCAGGAGGAGCCCTGGGCCTCCTCTTCAGGAGCTCCAGCAGCCCAGGTCCCTCAGCTTCTCCTGGCAGCCCCAAAGCCCATTCTGTCAGTCCTGCAGAGCCTCTGCAGCCCCTCCTCACTGCCCAGAACAGGGAGCCCCAGAGCCAGACACAGCAGCCCAGATGTGCCCCCCTGGCCTGGGGTGCCTCTGGCAAGGGAGCAGCAGCAGGCACTGCAGGAGCCTGCAGACAATTCCTGCAGCACTTGTAGGATGATCCTGCTGCCCAAGGGACGTTCCCATGGTGCCAAGTCAGGAACTGCAATGGGGAGTGGGGCCAGAGAGGAAAGGGCAAACAGGGATGGGCTGTTTGCAGGGGAGGGGACAGTGATGGGCAATAGGAAGAAATCTGGATCAGGAAAGAGGAAAGAAAGCACAGGTGAAGCCAAGGAAATGCTCAGGGCTGTTTGGGGGTGGCTGCCAGGCAGCCCTGGCTCTGAGCAACAGCGTCTGCAGAGGCACAGGAAACTCCCAGCTGATGGGAACAAACTTTCTGGCTGACTGCAGAGGCCAGGACAAAGCTGAGTGGTTTCCCTGGTGTCCCCCAGCCCTTGCTGGCCCCAGGGGCTGATGGCATTTGTGCTCCCTCAGGTTCATGTTCCCACAGCAACAGCATGGGGGTGCTCTCCCTGCTGTGTGCAATGCAAACAGGGGCTGCTGAGCCAGTGCTGCCGTGTCTGTGCCTGCAAGGATGGGGCACCTGTGTGAGCTGGGGGAGAGGCCAGGGCTGCAGAGGGGGGATGTTGTTGGCAGCTGCATGAGGACGCTCTGGGACGCTGCCCTGGGCTATGCAGCGCATTGGGGATGGATCAGCCCCTGCTCTGCTGCTCCTTCCCATCTGCCCCAGGGCCCTTGCAGAGCCCCAGCCATGCTGTTTGCCCCCAGCCTGCCCACGGCCAGCCTGGGGCTGCTCACGGGGCTTTTCTGTGCTGAGCATTGGCCTGGCCGTGTTCTTGAGAGAGCCTGGGCAAGGAGCCTGGAGCCCCCAGGGCCTGGGCTGAGGCGTCAGCGCTGCCCCAGCAGTGCCCATGGCCTGTCCCTGCTGCAGCCCCGGCACTGCCACCCCCAGGGCTGTGCCCGGCCCCGAGAGCACTCAGGCCCTGCAGCAACACCAGGGCCACCAGGGCAGCGGGGCAGGGCCACGGCAGCAGCACTGGCAACACCAAGTGCTGCTGCTGCTGCTGGGCACAGCTGCTGGGCCAGCACTGATCTGCCCCAGCTCTGCACACAGACATTGCTGCTGCAGCTCCAGAGAAGGCAACAAAAGGGGGGTCTCCAGGGAAAACATTGCTGGACTGTGTCAGGGAGGAGCTATGCTCTTGATAGCTTCAAATGAAATAAATCCTTTATTTCATTTGAAGCTATCAAGAGCACAGCTCCTCCCTGACACAGTCTGTGGGTCATAGTGAAGGTGTGGAGAAACAAAATGAGATATGGCAGATTTGATGGGTTTAGTTTAAGGACAATATTAAAAAAGGAAAACAATGAAAAAGAAGCTCCAAAATGAAACCAACAAGAAGTATCAAAGACAACTTTTATTACAAATTATTTTCAGAAACTGCCCAGCAGTTTAATGTTTCCTAAATTGTCCAGTCATCAGTCTCCACACTGCAGCCTGGAGCTCCTGGTTCCTCAGGCTGTAGATGAGGGGGTTCAGGGCTGGAGGCACCACCGAGTACAGAACTGACACTGCCAGATCCAGGGATGGGGAGGAGATGGAGGGGGGCTTCAGGTAGGCAAACATGGCAGTGCTGACAAACAGGGAGACCACGGCCAGGTGAGGGAGGCAGGTGGAAAAGGCTTTGTGCCGTCCCTGCTCAGAGGGGATCCTCAGCACGGCCCTGAAGATCTGCACATAGGAGAAAACCATGAACACAAAACAGCCAAGAGCTAAACAGACACCATGTAATGAAATCCAAATTTTTCTGAAGGTGGAGTGTGAGCAGGAGAGCTTGAGGATCTGGGGCACCTCACAGAAGAACTGGCCCAGGGCATTGCCATGGCACAGGGGCAGGGAAAATGCACTGGCTGTGTGCAGCAGAGCATTGAGAAAGGCACTGGCCCAGGCAGCTGCTGCCATGTGGGCACAAGCTCTGCTGCCCAGGAGGGTCCCGTAGTGCAGGGGTTTGCAGATGGACACGTAGCGGTCGTAGCACATGATGGTCAGGAGGAAATACTCTGCTGAAATGAAAAACACAAACAGAAAGACCTGTGCAGCACATGCTGAGTAGGAGATGGTGCTGGTGTCCCAGAGGGAATTGTGCATGGCTTTGGGGACAGTGGTGCAGATGGAGCCCAGGTCGCTGAGGGCCAGGTTGAGCAGGAAGAAGAACATGGGCGTGTGCAGGTGGTGGCCGCAGGCTACGGCACTGATGATGAGGCCGTTGCCCAGGAGGGCAGCCAGGGAGATGCCCAGCAAGAGGCAGAAGTGCAGGAGCTGCAGCTGCCGCGTGTCTGCCAATGCCAGCAGGAGGAAGTGCCTGATGGAGCTGCTGTTGGACATTTGTTGTGTCTGGGCATTTTGACCTAGAGGAGGAAAGACCGGGCAATGGAGTGGAGATTTCTCACAGAAAAGTCAAAGCCCTTTCTCACAGACCCTTTCCTGCCACTGAACACCTCGCCCTGTCCACGTCTCAAATATCTTCCTTCAGCTCTGTTGCTGGAGCCCTGATTGCTGTTGGGCAGTGTTGTGTCAGGAGCTGGACCTTCAGCTGCAGGACACCTGGGAGTCAGCCCTGACCCCCAGTCAGTGCAGGGGAACAATGAGGGCAGGGGCCAGTCCTGGTGTTTGGACTTGGATAAAGAATGTTCAGCTAAGGCTGAGGAGCTGCCTGGGGGAAGGAATGGGGATTGCTCTGTCCCTCTCTCCTGTTCCAGCTGCCCTGCACTTGCACCTTTCTGAAATCCATTCCTGTGTTACCCTGGACAGCCAGGAGACACTGCTGAGAGCAGAGGGATCCTGGCACACAAAGTGGCTCCTGCCTTTCCCAGAGTCAGGAGAGTGGGCTCATTGCCAGCCTCCCAGGCTGCCCTTCCCAGAGCTCCCCGGGCACAGGGAGCTGGGACACCCCATTGCTGTGCTCAGCCTGCACAGGAGGAGCCCAAGGGCTGGGCCTGGCCCTGCAGCTGGAACTGCCATTGCAGAGAGCCCCTCAGCAATGCCAGCAGCACCTGGGCAAGGCAAGGGGAGAGAGAGCCGGGCCTGAGGAAAAGCCTTTCCCTGCCCAGCCCTGCCCAGCCCCTGCCAGGCAGCAGCAGAGCAGGACAGTGGCCCTCAGGCCCTGGTCAGCAGGGTATGGGCACATGGCCGGAGAGATGCCCTTCATCTCTGGGGCTGCTCTGCCGGCCCAGGAGGGACTGAGGGCCCCAAGCCCCCGGGCTGAGGGCTGTGCTGGCTGCGAGAGGACACAAGAGCTGTGCTGCTCAGGGCAGTGTCTGCCCTGCAGGGCAGGCCCGGCAGGTGCCACACCTGCCCTGCAGCAGGGCTGCCCTCAGCACTGCCTCCCTCCCTCCCTGCCCACGGCTCTGCTGCTGGAGCTGTCCCAGCCCCAGCTGCTCCTGTGGCCCCGGGCTCCTTCCCTGCCAGAGCTGCCAGAGCCCAGCCCAGCCCCTGGGCCAGCCCTGCCCTGCAGCTGCTCGGCCCTGCAGGGATTAAAGAACAGCTCCCCCAGCCTGGGCACCATGGAAAGGTGATGCTGCATGGATCTGGAGGCTGGGCAGGTGCAGGCACTTGGTGAGGTGCCTAGGAATCCTCAGGGTGATGGTTTAAGAGTCTCAGCCCCTGCTCTCCTATGCACAGCTGAGTTTCCATTGCCACCCAGCTGAGCCAGGGAAAAGTGGGAGCACGGATTCCAGAAAGCAGAGACCCAAGCAGGAAACTCCTGCCCTGAATGTGCTCTTGACAAGTCCCCTCAAAAATGACCTGGTCTTCAGCTATAGCTCTGAGCAGCCCTGGCTGCAGCCCCAGCTTCAGCCCCTGCAGCCGTCCCTGACAGCAGGAGCCGTCCTGCCCTGTCCCTCTGACGGTGCCCAGGGCAGCCCCGCTCTGCAGCACATCCTCCTCCTCCTGCTCCTCCTGCTCCTCCTGTGCCACAGAGAAACTGGGAGAGTCCTCCTGACACATCCCCCAGGCTCTGGGGTGTGCTGGCTTCAGGAGATCCCTCCAGGAGCACAGGGGACATTGCCCTGCACCCACACACTCACCATGCACAGGGCTGTGAAGATCTTTCCCCAGGTGAAGTCTCAGCTCAATGTCTTCCCAATCCTGATTGCCTTCAGCCTGTCTCTGCCTGGCTCCTGTCCCCTCAGTGCCTGCAGGCAGAGCCATCAGCCCTGCTGGGCTGGGAGAGGAGCTGGCCCTGGGAAGAGCTGTTCCTTTAAAGCTCAGCAGCACAGACACAGCACAAGGACTTTAATGAGCCTCTTGGGGATTTGGTGTTGTTTACATCAGACTCAGTCCCTGAGAGAGTGATCAAAAACTTCTCAAGAACTCAAAGTTAAATTGAAACACTGAAGTTTCTTGAAGTTTTAATGGGTCCCATAGAGGAACACCACTGGGAAAGTGTCCCCAGGTTCCAGGTAGAGCAGAACCCTGCAGGCAGTGCTGACAGCTGGGGACAAAAAAGGCCAAGGTGTCTCTGGTGCTGAGCAAAGCTGGATGTGTTTGAGGAATGCCAAGGGCCAAGGCCTGAGCCCCAGGGCCTGGCCAGGCAGATCCTGTCCCTCCCTCCTTGCTCAGGGCTCTTGCCGGGATGGGCACTGGCATGTGGGGATGGGCAATGCCAAGGGCAGGAGCATGGGGCGGCCCCTGCCAGGCTGCTGAGCAGGGACAAGGAGGCCATGAGGCCCCAGGCCTGCAAGGGTCACTTGTCTCCTGCTCCTGCCTCAGTGCTTTCCTTTTTATGGAAAAGAACCATCCCTCCTTCCCAGGCACCCTTGGTGGGAAAACAGGACTCCCATACAACTAACCAACATCATTAAGCTGTAGCCATTGATTGTTTACATTATGCACTTATTTATGCATTCTAACTCTACTGCATACACTGATCACGCATCTCTTCATTGGTGCCTCTCTCTTGTCCTTGTGTTCTGCACTCATTTCTCTGGGTATGTGATTGGTTACAGTCCAGGTGGTTCACAGCCCTCTGTTATCTAGTTCTTGTGCTCTTGGTATTCTGTTTCTCAGCATTTTCTTTCTTCATTTAGCGGAGTTTATGTCTTAGTAACCTTGGTGAATTCCAGAGGGCTCTGATAAGAAGAACTACAAGCAATAAGGCTGGTGCACAGTGTGGCCTAAGTTGTTCAGATACATTGCTACAACTCCCCCTTCTTTTTCTTGCACCAGCCAAACCCTTTTCACTGTATTTTCTATCAAGTGGGTCACCAATATCACTATGCATGGAATAGCTCAACGCAATATAATAATAACTACTAGTAATAACAAAGCTCCCTTTAAGGTATCTTTCAATCATCCAGTTCTTCCCCATCCCTCAAACCATTCATCCAAGCCCCAATCATTCAGAGTCAATTTCTTCAGGTTGTCTTGTAGTTGTATGAGTTTCCTGTGAATGGATGTAGACTGGCCAGAGAGATTCATACAACACATTCCTTCAAAATCCTCACACCTGTGCCCATGTGCTAACAGCAAAAAATCTATAGCAGCTCTATTTTGCAGTGTGCCATGTCTAATACTATCTACATCAGTGAGCATTTGATTTAAAATAGCTGAACTTGTGTTCAGTGTGGGAATCCACAAAATCAGAGGGTTTTTGGGAAAGCCGCAAAAGGCAGGCCTCAGAGACAGCAGGACTGTGATTAGAGCTAAGCAGTAGCCATGAGATTGGTCAGCAGAAAAATTATTTAAAAAGTAGAAAAGCAAGGACAAATAGAACAATAGTCTGTGTATTAACGCTTATCTAGAAAAACTCTCTAAGCTACAGAAAAGTTCTTCTAGCAAGATATTAGGAAGTTTGAAGCTTAATAATGGAGCTCTGTGCATTGTGTTTTAAGGCTTCCAAGCAGGTATTGTATTCAAAATAATCAAGCATTGTTTTAACCAAAGGTACCTGTGCTTATTGTGGTTGGATAGAACTACTGTCAATATGCTTTTGCTTTGTGGGATTGGTCAAAAAACTTTTAAAGTAAGTTGTAACATTGAGTTCTTTGTCTTCTGCCGAGGACACGAGCTGCTGGCATCTTCCCATTGTCACTACCATGTAATGAGACGGATGCTGGAAAATAAAACAGCTCAAGGCACGTTCCTCAGCAGCCCTGTCCCGTTTGTGATTTGTAGATAGCCCCTGGCTCTCTCTATACATAAAGACAGACTGTGCAAAGTACTTTATGCTATGAATTTCATGAATTGCTCTCAAAAAGAACCAAACCCCCTGTCTTAAGGCACTTTCATAACAACATGTACACACACCTCAAAGAAAGACCTCCAGTACTTGACCAGAATCATGAATCTAAAATTATTGAAGGGCCATACCCTCTCATTATGTGGGGGAGAGGATATGCTTGTGTTTCTACAGATACAGGACCCCGGTGGATTCCCAGAAGATTTATCAGTAGACCACAGATCTGACGATGACCCCTCGAATGAACACAAAGTCAGATCCCCTTCCCACCATGCCACAGAAGCAGCTTTCTCTTGGAGATGAAGAAAAAAGAAATTCATATATCCAAACATTGTGGCAAGGACACTCATCACACGTAGATACATCCCACTGGTAACATCCATGTCAATCTCAAATGCAGACACACCCCTGCCTTTTCCACCATCCCTCTACCAGTGACCTTTTATCCCTACCCCCTCCCTCTTTCCCCTCTTGAAACTGCTCCTTTTTCCCTCCCTCAAACTTCCCTTAAAAAAGAGAAAGGCGTGATTGGGAGGAGTTGGTAAGAACTATAGGGGGAACTTAAAAATATTTAAGAATGTCTTAAAATAAGTAAACTAATGTGTGTTTTTACCATACACAAGTGAAAACTACCCAGTGGGAAAGAAGAAGTATGATTCTTTCTGTCACACCCTCCAGGGCACCCCACAGCAGAACCAGTGCCATCGTTGTCATCGTCTTTAT
The DNA here is from genome assembly GCF_037042795.1 of Molothrus aeneus. NCBI lineage: Eukaryota > Metazoa > Chordata > Aves > Passeriformes > Icteridae > Molothrus > Molothrus aeneus. Next base: position 804,660 of record NW_027099005.1, read on the forward strand.
CAGCGCCCTCATCTGTATCCAAGTGACCACCGGCTGGATCGTCCCTCAGCCAAAACAAAACATCTGGGTCACTTTGGCAAAGTCATTAAAGCAAGACAGTCTTTGCATGGCCATTGGAAACGTAGACGGTCCACTCTTAACATGCCTGGTGGGAGTCCCCCTGTCACCAAACGACTGCCTGTATGTAGGTAAGAAACCCAACCCCATGGACACCTGGGACGAGTGGATGAAGATCCTCCCACACCATGTCTCCACAGGACTTGCTTTTCCAGGCCCAGGATGGTGTTCTGGGCAGTGGTGTGAGGCACAGGGTCGGTCTCCAGCCATCCCGTGGCAGCTTCCACCATGGTCAGCACGTAGCGCTTGCCCTGGCGTGTCTGGGGCAGTGGGATGGAGTCAATCTGCCAGGCCTCCCCATACTTGTACTTGCACCACCGCCCACCGTACCACAGGGGCTTCACCTGCTGGGCCTGCTTGATGGCAGCACACGTCTCACAGTCATGGATAACCTGAGAAATACTGTCCATGGTTAGATCCACCCCTCGGTCTCGTGCCCACTTACAGGTGGCATCTCTGCCCTGATGACCTGAGGCATCATGGGCCCATTGAGCTGGGAACAACTCCCCCGTATGTTGCCAATCTAAGTCTATCTTTGGCACCTCTATCTTTGCAGCCTGACCTACCTGCTCATTGTTTTAGTGTTCCTCACTAGCCCGACTCTTGGGGACATGGGCATCTACGGGGCAGACTTTCACAGGCAGCTTCTCCAACCAAGAAGCAATGTCTTTCCATTCATCAGCAGCCCAGATTGATTTTCCTCTATGCTGCCAGTTGGCCTTTTTCCACCTTTCCAGCCAACCTCACAGATCATTGGCTACTATCCATGAATCGATATAAAAGGTATCATTTTGGCCCCTTGTCTCTTTCAGCAATGTCCAGGGCCATCTGAATGGTTTTGAGTTCAGTAAATTGACTTGATCCACCTTCTCCTTTGGTAGCTTGTGCAATCTGTTGTGTGGGGCTCCATACAGCTGCTTTCCATTTCCAGTTCATCCCTACAATGCGACAGGAACCGTCAATGAAAAGAGCGTAGCGTGTTTGCTCTGCTGGTACTTGGTTGTACGGTGGAGCTTCCTCAGCCCGTGTCACTTGTACCTGCTCCTCTTTGTCAGTGAGACCAAAGTTTTCACCTTCCAGCCAGTTTGTATTTATCGCCAAAATCCCAAGGCGATTCAGGTTTCTAATACAGGCACGCTGTGTGATCAGAGCAATCCATTTGCCCCATGTGGTGTCAGTGGTGTGGAGGGTACAGAGAACCTTTCTTTTAAACATCCGCCCCAGCACCGGTAGTCAGGGTGCCAGGAGGAGTTGTGCTTCTGTGCCAATCACCTCCGAGGTCCCTTGAACTCCTTCATAGGCAGCCAAGATTTCCTTCTCAGTGGGAGTGTAGTTGGCTTTGGATCCTCTGTAACTTTGGCTCCAGAATCCCAGTGATCGGCCTTGAGTCTCCCCAGGCACCTTCTGCCAAAGGCTCCAGGACAAGCCATTGTTCCTGGCTGCAGAGTAGAGCACGTTCTTCACCTCTGTTCCTGTCCTGACTGGGCCAAGGGCTACTGCATGAGCGATCTCCTGCTTGATCTGAGCAAAGGCTGGTTGCTGTTCAGGGCCCCAGTGGAACTCGTTCTTCTTGCAGGGGACCAGGTGGAGAGGGCTCACAATCTGGCTGTACTCAGGAATGTGCATTCTCCAAAAACCTATGGCTAAGAAAGCTTGTGTTTCCTTCTTGCTGGTCGGTGGAGACATTGTTGTGATCTTACTGATGACCTCAGTGGGAATCTGACACCATCCATCTTGCCACTTCACTCCCAGAAGCTGGATCTCTCGGGCGGTCCTTTGACTTTGCTCTTCTTGATGGTGAAGCCATCTTCTAGCATAATCTGGATGATGCTCTCTCCTTTCTCAAACACTTCCATTGCCGTGTTCCCCCACACAATGATGTCCTCAATGTACTGCGGGTGTTCTGGAGCCTCACCCTTTTCCAGCGCAGCCTGGATCAGTCCATGGCAGATGGTGGGGCTGTGCTTCCACCCCTGGGGCAGTCGGTTCCAGGTGTACTGCACGCCCCTCCAGGTGAAAGCAAACTGAGGCCTGCATTCGGCTGCCAGAGGAATGGAGAAAAACACATTAGCAATGTCTATAGTGGCAAAGGAGTTAGCTGCCTTGGACTCCAGCTCGTACTGGAGCTTCAGGATGTCCGGCACAGCAGCGCTCAGCGGTGGAGTCAATTCATTCAAGGCATGATAGTCCACAGTCAATCTCCATTCTCTGTCAGATTGTGCACAGGCCAGATGGGACTGTTGAAGGGTGAGTGGGATTTGCTGAGCACCCCTTGGCTCTCCAGCTCACAGATCATTCTGTGGATGGGGATCACGGCATCTCAATTCGTTGCTATTTCACCTTGACTTGGCATTTTCCTATCTTTAAGCCTCTTCCCTCCGTCGAGCCCTAGCAGGCTCGGAGCCTGCTACAGATCACGGCATCTCAATTTGTTCAACACTGCCAGTGGTGCACTGTCGAGGTGTCAATTGGTACTCATTGCTCTTCCACCCTCAGGAGTCCTACTGCAGATGAGTTTTCTGATAGTCCAGGCAAGGTGTTCAACTGCTTAATGTCCTCTGCCTCTACCGCAGCTATTCCAAAAGCCCACCCGAGTCCCTTGGGGTGTTTGTGAAGCCATTCTGGAAGAAGTCTATGCCCAGAATACACGGGGCCTCTGGGCCAGCCACAACAGGATGTTTCTGCCACTCCTTCCCAGTCAGGCTCACCTGGGCTCCCAGCAGGGTCAATTGCTGTGATCCCCCCATCACCCCAGCAATGGAAACAGGTTCTGCCCCCCATGTCCTGATGGCATTAGGGTACACTGCACACCAGTATCAACTAAGGTGTTGTATTTTTGTGGCTCTGATGTGCCAGGCCATCGGATCCACACCATCCAGAAAATCCGGTTCTACTGTGCCTCTCCCTGGCTAGAGGCAGGACCCCCCTAGCTCTGGTTATTATTTCTTTCCTGGGCATACATGGTAGAGGTTCCTTCAAGGGGATCTGACAGATCACACCTGGCAGCTCGGTCATGGGAGGTTGGGGCTGCCTTCACTTTAGTGGAACTCCCTCAGTTAGTGTTTCCCTCCTTGAGCTGATGCACCCATGCTGCCAGGAGAGAAGTGGATTTCCCATCCCACCTTCCCATGTCTTCCCCATGGTCACGCAGGAAGAACCACAGGTTGGCTCATTGGGTGTACCCTCTCTCTCTAGCTGGGGGATGTTGGGCTCTGACTTTGGGGCCTGTAACCTGCTCTGTTGCCAAATTGATCTTCCTCACCTCCTCCTTCATCTCTCTCATTGTAGGAAACATATGTTTGTGCTGTTCTTGTGAGCCAGCAAAGGCTTCCTGAAGATCAGGAAAGCCCCGTATCTCTCTGGAGGAAGGTACCAAGGCTATCACCATGACACCATGGAGAAAGAGAGAGAGTTAGAAGATAGGGACTTTAGTTGGTTCACAGAGTGACCTGGCTCCTTGTTCACCTACTGAGAACTTTGTTTCTTTCTTATGACCAATGGGCAGTGAATGTGTCTGTTCAGTAAATGTAAATATCTTGACAGAGTATAACAGCAACATGTTGCTATAATAAATCTCTCTTGCACCCTTCTGATGGAGTCCTGGCACTTTGTGCTGTGTCGTGCTCTATATCGGCATCTGGTGGCCCTGCCATGATTGCAACAGGACTGTAAAAAAGGAAAGACAAAAGAGAGAAAAAGTTGAAAGGTACCCTAAAAATGAGTGAAGGCAGCAAGGACGCTGCGAAAGTCCGGACCTAATTCAGACATCTGATTCGAGGTAAGGGATTTGGAAAAATAATGGGAAATAATTTATTAAATGAGAAAAAGGCTGTTTTGTCCACGTGGAAGGCTTTATTGAAAAGGAAAAATGTTCAAGCTTCTGATTATGCTCTTGGTAGTTTACTGACATGGTGTAAACCACAGGACTTTGAAGCTGATGCCGACACTGCCTTCAGTGTCCGGGCATGGAAAAAGGTTGGGAAGAGACTATGGGAAGAGATATCTAAGGGGTATAAGACAGTTGTTGATTTGGCTGCTACCTGGAGACTGTTGTATGAGGTGTTGAAGGTGTAATATATGTTATGAAATAATTCATGCTTATAGAGAGAACATATTTTATGACTGTGAAATCCAAACGAGTCTCTGACCACAAGCAGCCCAGAGGCAGACGTCTACTTGGAATCTCAAGGTTCCTGAAGGCAGCAGGAGAACAATACCTAGTTAACTTATGAATAGACGTGTCCAACACGATGATTGCTGCTATCCCGAGTGATCGGAAGACGCCCAAGGACGATCATTGCCCAACTGATACAATCGATCGGAATAGCAGAAGTTGCCAGAAAAATACATCTGAATAGACGACTTCCCTGGACGCAATTAACGCCGGCTATTGACCAGGAAACAGCGATTGTCCAGCTCTGCACAGTGAAACTGTCTGGAATATGCAGTTACAAAATAAATTGGGACTCCTCTGCCTCAGACATAACAAACTGTATAAAACAGCCCCACAAGAAGTGCTGCTCGTGAACAGGGGAAGGTGTGATGCGATAGAGGTCAGATCCAGGTTCACCCAGCGCCGACCCCGGGCTCGACACTTTCTCTTTGGCTGTGGGGTTTTTGAGGACCATATTTTGGTCATGGAAAAAAAGTAACAAAATCTTTTTCGCATTTTGATAAATTTGGCTTTTTGATTGATCATTTATAACAAAGGAACGGGAAGCAGAACAAGATAGAGGGGAGGAATTGGAGGAAGAGGAATTAGAGCAAGAAACTGAAGTAGAGGAACAGGAGGAAGTTGAGGCTGAGCCTGTCCATGTATCTCCCCCTGAAGAGCCTGCTGCAGTTGCTGGGGAGGTTCCCCCAGGGTTTGCTATCGTGAGAATCAAACGGCAGGCTGAGACTGCTCCTTGGTACTCATCTCCAACAGACTGCTGAGTGTATGTTAAACCTGTGTTAAACTGCTCAGCAGTTGGTTGAACTGAGTACCAAACCAAAGTATCTTGCGCCTGCACAGCAATTAGCCAAAATGAAGTTCCAGAAGAAGCCAAGTGAAAAACAGGCTGGGTCCTTGGCCCTTATGTCTCTCCCTGGGCCGTTTGCTCCCCTGCTCCCCTCTCACCCTCCCATGGATCAGTTGCTCCCCACCACCCCCAGCTTTCCCTTGAGCCGTCTGCCCCTCCTCTGCCCTCCTTCGAGTCCTCTGCCTCCACTCCAGCCCCAGCTGAGCCATCTGGCCTGCCCCTCCCTCCTGAACTGGTTGAACAAAAGCAATTTTTAACATTGTGTCCTTCTTTCTCTAGTGATAGTTCTGACGGTGGACTGCCCATTATAAGTACACCTAAAAAGACGCAGGAATCTGTTTCTGTTAGAACTCGGAGCAGATCCAGGCCTGCTGTTTCTTGGACTCTGCCTCCCTGCCAGGTGGCTGTGACTCCTTGACACCCTTTGCAATTCTGGGAGCATGTGAGAATGAAAGCAGCTGAAATGAGAGATTGGAATCAATTAGAGAAAATAGGTGCATCTAAAAGGATGGAGATGGCTTCTGCTGCTTCTGGTGGGCCTGTGGCTTTTCCTGTTTCCAAAGCTGTTCCTAATTCAGGACAAGAAGATAGCCATCAGGGTTTTGCATGGAGGGATCTCCAGTCAAAAGTAGATCAGTATGGTGTTAACTCTTCGCAGGTGATGCAAATGATTCGTGTTCTAAATGCTGATGTACTTGCACCTTATGATATTGTTCACCTTGCTACGATTCTGTTTCAGCCAGTGCAGTATGGTGTGTTTCAAGCTACCTGGAAACAAATGGTTGAAAGAGCAGCATTGGACAATGTGCAGTTACCCCAGCAGGATCCAGGTCACGCTGTGGGAGCTGATGCCTTGCTGGGCAATGGACCATTCTCTAACCCGGATTTGCAGGCAAGATGGGACCCCCTGGTTCTGGCACAGGCCCAGCAGCTGGGTATGAGTGTCACCATGATATTTTCTGAAAATTCCTCTTTGCCCAGGATTTTCTCCTGGGAAGCTGAGAAGCCTCAGAGAGGAATGAAAACAATAATTATCTGAATGATGCTCCTGTGTTTGCTGCTTTGGAATGTGGCTTGATCATTGTTTACCAACAGGTGAATGTTTGATTGGTTCCATGTGAATTGTTTTAATTTAATGACCAATCATGGTCCAGCTGTGTCGAGGCTCTGAGGAGTCATGGGGTTTTATCATCATTCTTTTCTAGCCTTCTGATGTATCCTTTCTCTATAGTTTACTATAGTTTTAGTATATAATTTCTTTTCATAAAATATAATGTCATAAAATAATGAATCAGCCCTCTGAGAACATGGAGTCAAATTCTCATCTCTCACCTCGTCCTGGGGACCTCACAAACACCACACATGAGTGCTTTACTCCAAACAATGGAAATGGCAGCTCCTAAACCAAGGTTTATTACCATCCAGCAAGGGGTGAAGGAACCTTTTCTGCAGTTTGTGGAGAGGGTTGCTGCAGCCCTTGAGAAGCAAGTAGAAGATGATAAGCTCAGGCAAATTTTATGCAGACAGCCTGGGACAACGCAAACAAAGACTGCAGGTGAATTATTGATTCTTTAGCGGGAGATCCCCCACTGTCTGATCTTGGAGTTGCTTGCTCAAAGGTTGGTTTGGTTGAGCATAAAATGGCTGCTTTGGCTGAAGTCATGAAGTCTTCACCCAGATGTTCTGCTTGTGAAGAATCGGGGCATGTGAAGACACAATGCCCTCCAAGTGCTGGACGATGTGTACACTCCAGTTGGTTTGGTTATCGCCCCAGAGAAAGTTCAAAGGCAGATGCCTTGGAAATATTTGGGGTTGATAATCACCAATACACAAATTGTGCCTCAACCTGTAAAACTGGACATTGATATTAAAACTGCTGTTGACGTACAGAAATTAGTTGGTGCAATAGATTGGCTTAGGCCATACTTGGGGATAACTAATCATCAACTTCAACCTTTGTATGACTTACTATCCGGGATAACTTCCTCTACCAGTGAGAGACATTTGACTCCTGCAGCAAAAAAGGCTGTAGAAGTTGTTGAATTGCCCTTGACATCTAAATTTGTTACCAGGACAGAGTTTCTCTTGGTGTGCAATTATTTATTTTGAGAGATGATGAAATACCACGCAGATTGTTGTGACAATTGAATGATAAATGGGAAGACAAAGTGCATATTTTGGAGTGGATATTTTTTGTCTTTCAGGTCCTGAAAAACAGCTCCAGGCCTGTATGAGCTTTTTGCAGACATCATTATCAAAGGTCGCAGACGCTGCCATGAGATCTTAGGCCGTGCTCCTGTAACTATTGTCACACCGGTACAACAATGGTATTTTGAGTGGTGTTTTCAAAACAATCATGAGTTGCAATCTGCCTTATCTTCCTTTACAGGTCAAATAGCATATCATTTACCTTCTCATCCTATTTTGGATTTCACTAAGAAGATTCCCTTTCAGGGGAAACAATTTTGCTCTTCTGTGCCAATGGAAGGTGCAACAGTTTTTACAGATAGATCAGGGAAAACTGGAAAAACTGCTGTAGCCTGGAAGAAGAATGACTGCTGGGAATATGAAGCAATGGTTCAACAAGGGTCTTTTAATTAGTTGAACTTTGTGTCATACTTTTGGCCTTTACCTTATTTCCTAATTCCATCAATACAGTTGCTGACTCTGTTTATGTTGCTAATTTAGTGAAACAGTTGGATCAAGCTGTGTTGTATAATGTATGGAGAAACCATTATTTGTTATGTTGTTAAAATTGTGGACTGTTATTCGTAATTGAAAGCATTCTTATTTTATTATGCATATCCATAGCCATACATTGCTACCTGGATTCTTTGTTGAAGGTAGCGCCTATGTGGATTCCCTTGTGGCTGCCTCAGCAGTAAAAACTGTGCCTAATGTGTTACAGCAAGCTGTTCTATCTCACCAATTTTTTCATCAGGGTGCTCAGGCACCACGGCAGCAATTTAAGTTATCACACAGCGAAGCAAAGTCAATTATTTCTTCTTGCCCTGATTGTCATCTGGCTCATGTTTCACAATATTACAGCACTAATCCTAGAGGCTTACTCCCTTTGCAAGAATGGCAAACAGATGTTACAAAAATGCCTGAATTTGTCAGTCTAAAGTACGTTCATGTTAAAATTGATGCTTTTTCTCATGCCATGGTTGCTTCAGCATTGGCAGGTGAACCAGCTCGGGGTGTTATTCGTCATTTTTGCCACGCCTTTTCCATCTTAGGCGTTCCATCACATGTAAAGACAGATAATGGCCCGGCGTGTGTTTCAAAGAAATTGCAAGTGTTTTTTCGTGCCTGGGGTGTTGATCATTCCACTGGTATTCGACAGGCCAAGCAATTATTGAACGTGCTCATGGTGTGTTGAAACGACAGGTACAAAAAAAAAGGGGGAATGCAGAGGGAGTCGCCTCAAGTGAGATTAGATAAAACCGTTTACGTCTTAAACTTCCTACATCCTTTACCTGACTTAGAATTATCCCCTATATTCTACCATTTTTTGTCTTTGAATTCAAAACAGCTAACCTTTCAGAAAGGTATTAATGTATGGGTAGAAGATTTAATCACGGGAAAGTGGACTGGCCCAGTGGAATTAGTAACATGGAGAAGAGGATATGCATGTGTTTTAACAGGAAATGGCTCTCGTTGGGTCTCTGCCCGTTGTGTTAAACCTTATTTGGAGCACACAGGAAAGGACAGGATGGGTGGTTCTACAGCGGAAGCAAAATGAGTAGGCAATTGCATTGGTTATTAGGTGGATGGAAGCATGGACCCTCAAGGAATGTGTGGTAAAGATGGTAATTCGAGACAGAGTAAAGGGAGTTACAGGCTTACCCTGAAAATACAAAATTTATGTTAGTGGGTGTTACTTTTGCTTCTTTTCCTTGAATTCTCTTACAGAGAGGTTGGTAGTACTGAGAAATGTGTCTTGTACCATTTCCTTTTGCATGGCACCGACAATGCCAAAAATAGGGGAATTTGATGTACCTAAGGGAGAAGTGTTGCCTTTGCAGAGGGGTTGAATTAGTAGCTGAACTCCAAACTTTGAGCAACTAGGTTGGTTGCCCATTATGACAGCAGAAACCAGTTGTAAAGTTAAGTGGATGCTACTTGGTCCTAAGTGGTGACTAGGCAGATGACTTGGTCTCTGACTCTGTGTGGGTGAAAGTTATTTGACTAGAGGTGAAGGTGTCATTCTGCTACAAATGTGTCACCTGGAAATTGTGAGGTCTGTAATGGTATTTGAAGATCTATTTTTTATGTGCCGTGTTTATATATGAATGTTAAGTTGTGAGGGTGTGTGTTGTGGATTGGGTAGAAGTTGGTTAGTTGTAAGAGAATGAAGAATGGATCCTCTGTCTGCTTGGATTTTTGCAAGGGCCCTGCAGAAGTCCTTAGCAGTTGTTTTTGTGGGTCAAATACAAAAAGGGGGACTTGTAGGAAAGACACTTTTGTGCTGTTGCCGTAAGCCAGCGAAGGCTTCCTGAAGATAAGGAAAGCCCCATATCTCTCTCGAGGAAGGTACCAAGGCTATCAGCATGGCAAGGTGAAGAAAGAGAGAAAGTTACAAGATATGGACTTTAGTTGGCTCACAGAGTGACGCGGCTCCTTTTCACCTACTGAGAACTTTGTATATTTTTCATGACCAATGGGCAGTGTATGTGTTTGTTAAGTAAATATAATAATCTTGTAAAGCTATAAAGGCAACCTGTTGCTTTAATAAATCTCTCTTATACAGCCTTCTGATCTGAGTCCTGGTGCTTGTGCCATGTCGTGCTCTATAGTGATACCTCATCTCCTCTTTAGGTCCTTGATTACAGCAGAGACAGGAGCCTGCATGGGGCCATTGATCACACTCTCACAATTTCTAAGCTTGTTGGTGACAGAGCCCACTGTCTCTCGGTTGTTATCAGCATTAATCATTGCAATGAAGGTGGTGTATTGAGATGGCCCCAGATTTGCCAGACTCCACAGCATTTGCCCTGTGCACTGACCTTGTCAGGGTCATTATCATGCTGTCCATCCCTCCCAAAGAGTACCTCCAACACTGCCACTTCTCTCAGCTGTTGGATCCTTTCCTCAAGGATCTTCCAGCACATTCTATGGTGCTGCTCCTGCATTCTCTCCCTGTGGACAAACCTCTCTCTGACACTCAATAAAAGCTGCTCCCAGAGACAAAGGGACCCTAGATCCCTTACAAAAATCTGATTCATACCTGAGTCCTGGGTCAAGGGTCCCAAATTCCTTGCCTCACCACCATCCAGTTGCAGGCCTGTACCCATAAGGTCCAGACCCGGAGTAACCAGGTTGTATAAGCCTCACATCCCTGTCATACAATGTCTTTGTGCAGATTACAGAGACTTTTGTACATCAGGGACTCGGTGATGATCTCAACCGTTGGCTCCCTGCGGGTTATGAGGGGCCTCCATTTTTACCCTTATCTAAGGTGATCTGATTTCATCTTAGACCTCCTTGTTTCCACAGGGGCGACTGCTGCTGGCTGTGACTGCCCTTGCAGTTCAGCTGGAACCTGGATGGTTGTAACATCTGTGGGTTCACTGCTGCACCATCAGACTCTCCCTCTTTGAGGCAGGGGGAGTGTTTCTCACCAGCTGGGGAAATGTGCTCCTTCAGCATCTGGCCCATCTCCTTCACCAGAGCCCCCACCCAGTCTGGGTGGTTCATTTCTGAGCTGGGCTGTGGGGCAGGGTCAGGCTCTGGGGCAGCAGCATCCCTTGTCTCTGGGGTAGGTGCCAGGGTGGTTATCCAGGTTAATCTTCCCTTATCTCTGAATGCTAAATAGAACAGGCCTATCAGCAACACCAACCACTGTATGATATCATTAGCATTTAGAGTGGATCTGAACCCTTTGAAAACTGGTGGGGCAGACCCAAAGAGCTGGGTGAAGGGTTGGGAGAAAATTTCCTCTGGTGTAATCTCCTTACAGTGGGTACCATTATTAAAGTAACCCCAAAACCATACAGTTAGTGTGTGATAGCTCTGAATCCATGTGCCTGCATTCCAACGGAAGTTAAAGATCCATGAATTCCTCACCTTATTATGATATATGTTATGGAATAATTCGTGCCTGTGTAAAATATACATGAAATAAGTTGTGCTTGTACAAAAAATTCTTAAAGATTTAAAACCACAAGCTGCAGCCGGGGAAAAGATTGCTTCACAAATTGAGAAATCACAGATGGCAGTGGAGACAAAAAACTAATTAGCAAACAAAAAGACCTGGCTCTGTGCAGAGATGGGCCCTTTCCCAGGACAGTCCAGAGACACCCAAGCGATGAATACTCAGTAAGTATCTATGATCAAGACAGTCAGAGTCTTCAAGGGTGTGCATCCCAATGCCAGGTTCCCATAACTCGACGATCAGCATTCATCACTTCCCAGAAACAGTTTTGTCCAGCCCAGCACAGAGAAAAGGAAACTAGGTAAATATGTGAAGCAACAAGAAGAATAGGAGCAACTCTGCCCCAGGTGGAAAAATCTGTATAAAACCAACCCGAAGGAGGCAACATTTGTGAGCAGAGGGGATCTGAAGCGATAGAGTTTAGATCACCCAGTGCCAATCCCAGGCTCGAAGGTGTCCCTTTGATTGTGGCTATTGGAGACCAAATCTTGGTTGCGAAATAAAAACCCCTTTTTTATTGATTATTGATTGGCTTTATCATTTATTACTTATAATATTATTAAGCCATAAAACAAACTGGATTGCTGGGGAAGATGAAACAGGAAAGCCTTATAAATATGATTGCCTGGCAAAAGATTTTGAGAATATAGAAAGTATAAGCGAGATTGAAATGAAAGCAAGCTTTGAGATACCTCAGTTACTGAACAACTTGAAAACAATGGTATGGCCAGCTGAAGGTAATCCCTTTTTGATCAAACAATTCCCTCTGCTTGCAGACAGCTCCAAGGGTCAGAGCAGACCCCACTAGCTTGGCAGAAGGGGTCCAAAGAGGAGTTTTTAGGGTTTAAAATGTAACACAGTGTGGTAATGTAATGGTTCTTATACTCTGTATGTAAATGCTATAGGATTTGTATCTTGTACTAGATTGTTAGTGAGAATTAGCATATTCAGCACAGAAGATGATTTATCGTATTGTAACGAGAACCTCGCCCTCTCATTCTCTCTCTCTCTCTCTCTCTCTCATCTCTTACCACGCTCTTGCCTTCTCTCTCTTTACCACTCTATTTCTCTTGGGCCTGCTCCAGCTGCGTCTGGCAGCTCCAGTCAGGGCCCTGCACCCAGGCCCTTTGCAAAAAACTGCATGTTCCACAACCTGGCTTCAGAGATCTCTCCAGATCCCTTGGAAGGTGAGACCACCTGGAGACCAGAGGAGACCAGCTGGAGCTCCAGGCACAGCTGATGATTGGCACAGCTGAGCCTGGGGAAGCTCCCATAGCTCCTGCCTTCTCCCTCCCTGTTGACAGCTCCCTTCCTCCTGCCCCCAGACCCTGTCTGTGGTAGTTGGTGTTTTACAGTTGTTTTAATACAAAAGATAGATTTCCATGTTAGTTATAATGGTTTCTCCCATGTACCCCATTTTGTTCCTCCTAATGGTTCAGTCCTAAGTTGTTCACCACAAAGTTTTCTGCCACTTGTCTGCCCATCAGTGTGTCAGTCTCCCTGCTCCTCCCCTCATTCCCTTAGAAGCCCTTGTCAATCTCAGTTGTACTACCCCTTACTCTTGTCAGTCTCTGTAGTCACTCCCTTTGTATTCTCGAATGTTCTGTGTCAGTTAGCTTTGTCTCGATGGTTGATTGCATTGTGAGGCTTCTTCCCTCCCCGGAGAGGAAAGAGGGAGCTGGAGAAAGAGCTGGCCAGGCTGCTCTGGATCCTTTCCCAGCAGCCCTGGCTGAGTGGAGCAGTGCGAGCTGAGCGCAGAGGTGCCCATGGAACAGCCGTGCCCAGGAAGGCTCGGTGGGAAGGGTGATCCAGGAACCACAGGCCTGGCAGACTGAGCTGCCACCGGGGAAGGCCTTGGAGCAGATCCTCCTGAGTGCCAGCCCACGGCACGTGCAGGGAGCCAGGGCATCTGCTGGAGGCTGGGAAAGCTCTGCGGAGGGACAGGGACAGCTGGGGGTCCTGGTGGGGTGTTGAGGGCTTCTGTGTGGGAGTTTGGGGGGTTGGTGTTGCTGGGTGTTGGGGAAGGCGTTGTCTGGAAGGTGAGAGGTCTAGGCTGGAATTTGAGTCAGTCTGAAGGCAGCATCTGTGCTTTGGCACAGCTTTGGTTACAGAGGGCAGAAAGAATATCTGTGACTTTTATTCTTCATGGTCCTGATTCTCCTGCAGGGAACAAGAGGGGAGAGCTGTACTTTACTGGCCACTTAGATATCTGTACCAGGGGGAGGATTAGCCCCTTTGCCATCTACTCATTTGCTTGGGCTACTTTTGTAACACTGAGTGGACTGTAATTTCTTGAGAGCTTTTATTCCTTAAGAGACTTAGGATATTATCATCCCTTCATAGGAAACTGTTTGCAAACCAAAGAATGGCCTTTTGTTTGCCTCTGTGTAGTGTTATGTTCTGTAAAGTGACTCTCAATGGATGATGTTAAGGCAAATGCATTGCTGCTTTGAGAAGGGAAGCAAAATTCCAACTCCTCACCTTCTCAGGCTATCCCAATGGATTTGGGAAGTTTGCAACTTTTTGGAACTACTTGAGTTGAGCAATGGGAAGTAAAACTTTCCTGAACTGAGGAGTCTTAAATGCCAGGTTCTTCTGTGCCTTCGCCACTAAGGTGTTTCTGTGCTGAAGGAAATGACTTCAATGAGAAAATAATTTCAACAATGGAAAATAACTTCAGCATTTCTCTCTCATAAGACACCAAGTGTTGCCAGCAGTTGCTCCAGGTGCTGCTGCCAACAGCCCCTGCAGGAAGGAGCACAGCCCCCAATGCACGTGGGCTTTGGCTCCCTGTGGCACAGAAGCCCCCCGGGGGCACAGGTCTCTGGGGCAGGAGATGGGCACCAGCGCTGCCAGGGCTCGGGGGGTGGCAGCTCTGCTTGGGCAGGGACTCTGCCACACCTGCTGATGTCAGCGCTGCCCGGGCCCCAGGGCTCAGAGCAGCATTCGTGCCCTGGCCCACACGTTCCCTGTCCGTGTCACACCCGTGGGTTTAGGATGGCCACCAGCTGGGACGTGTCCCAAGGAGGCCGTGCCAGCTTCTGTGGAAGGTCCTGTGCCCTTCCCAGTGCGGCTGCATTGGCAGCCCTGGGGCTCCTTCTACTGCCCTGAGCCTGCAGAGCAGGGCAGTGTTTGCTGATGGTTTGAGCTGTTCCTAAAGACCCTGTTGGGCTGTCTTAGACACTTGGTGTGAGTGATTTCTTCCAACCTGAGCCCCTTTGGCTGGGCTGGGGGCGGCCCCAGGGCAGAAGGCAGTGTGTGCAAGGGCCCTGGCTGGCACGCTGCAGGACGGTCACCGTGCCATGGAACAGAACCCGGTGACCAAGGCCCCTTTGGGACACGTGGGAAATAGAAGTTTGCCCGGCTGCTGGGAACAGGCCACGGGGCAGAACGGGACAGAGCGGTGCCGTGAGGAGCCCCCGCACAGCGCACTCGTTCCTGTCTGACCCGCAGCCTTTCCCAGGCGTTATTCCTGCAGCTGAGCTCGAGGCCAGACCATGGGACTTGGTGACCCGTGGCCTTGCCGAGGCTTCTCTTCTGCAGCTGCTCTCGAGGGCAGAGCGTGGCACTTGGTGCCCCAGAGGCATCTCCCATCCCTGCCACCAGTGCCCTCGAGGCCCGACCACAATCCTTGACAGGAATCTCCTGTCCTTGTGGCAGGAGCCCTGGAGACCAGAGTGCAGGACTTGCTGTCCTGTAGCCTTCCTGAGGCTTCTGTCTTGAAGGTGCCTTCCAGACACAACTGCAGGACGTGCTGACTCGGAGCTTTTCCCAGGCATCTCTCCTGCAAGTAGCCACAAATCCAGCCACTAACATGGAGCAGAGACCCCTGAGAGTGCCCAAGGTGGCCTGGGGGGAACAGGAGGAAGAAGGCCCTGCAGCTGCCCCAGCATCGGAAACCAAAGAGGTGGTGCCGTTTGAGCTGCCGCAGGAGGGTGAGTGCCAGAGCTGGGCCACAGGCTTGGTGCCTGCAGCCAGCTTGGCACCTTTGCATCCCATCCCATCCCATCCCATCCCATCCCATCCCATCCCATCCCATCCCATCCCATCCCATCCCCTTGGCCATGCCCATGGACAGAAAAGGGGCAGGGCAGACACCCCACAAGGGCCGTGCTCCATCCCCTGGGGCATCCCGGGGCTCTCCCTGCCTGGGGAGCGCAGGGCTGGGCCCTGTTCTCCAGCCTCTCCCGCAGCCCCTCAGCTCTGGCTGTGCTCGCTCTTTGCCAGGTGCAGCCCTGGAGCACACACAAGAGCAGGAGCCCGCCCGTGGCCTCTTCCGCAGAACAGCGCAGGTACCTGCAGCCAGCCCCACCTGGGCTGGGCCTGCTGGCACCACGCTTGCAGCATTCCCTGCAACATCCCTGGCTTCTTGCCCTTCTCCTACAGATGGTTTGCAAATTCATCAAGAAAATTCGGGCAGAAGAGACCAGCACCATGGGCACTGGGCTCAGAGCCTATTCGCACATCTTCAAAACTAAGACCTGTGCTGATCCATTGAATATGCTGGTAGAGGAGGGCTTTTCCAAGCCAAAGCAAGTAAGCAGCCTGTGGCCAGGGTTTGATCCTCCCAGGAATTGCTTGCTCTCCCAAGCCATGCCTGCTGGTCACTGGAACTCTTGGAGGCCATGGCAGCGTGGTGGCAAGGGAAGCACTTGTCTGGAGAAGCTGGGCACATTCCTCCCTCTGGCCGCTTTCCAAGTGTCCCTGTGCCTTCTCCAGGTGCCCGCCCTGGTCAGGTACATCCACCAGTGGCTCCTGGCCAATCAGTTTGCTGAGCACAGGCTGAACAGGAGCCTGCTGGATCTGACGGAAGCACAGCCCGCTGATGTAGTCGTGACGCTCCTGAGTGTGGCCCCGTCCTGTGACAGGTATCGGGCCCACCTGCCCAGAGGGCTCAGGGCTCCCCAGCCCATCAGCCTGTACAGCCTGGCCCAGGTGTCCGAGCAACAGAGAGTTCCAGGGCCCTCTGGCTGCTCCCTTTGCAAGCCCTGGCACGTCAGGCCTCGAGCCTGCTGCCATGCTCCCTTGCTGCCCCTCAGGGGCCTGTCCCCACAGGCCTGGGCTGCCTGGGTGCTGCTGGCCAGTGGCAGTGGACAGAGGCAGAGCTGGCAGCCAGCTCAGCTCCCCACTGCTGCCCAGGCCCCCGTGCTGTGTCTGAGACCCCCCTGAGACAGAGCTCTAACCCCACAGAGCTGCTTTCACCATGTGGAAGAGCATCATGTGCTCACCCAGGACTGCAGAGGCAACGCTGCTGATCCTCCTGCACGTGCTGGGCAGCTGGCCCAAGCACAGCACGTGCACCTCCGACGGGGACAAAACGGGTGTCTTTGTCCTGGCTGTGAGTTTCTCTAACTGGCCTTTGCTGGCCCCAAGGCCGCCTCTCCAGCAGCTCTCCATCCCCGTTCCCCCACTGCATCTCCCTGCTGCAGGCGCTGTGCTGAAACCTGGCCCAGGGGCAGCTCCAGGCCCAGCAGGCCCCGTGCTCCCCCTGCCAAGGTCTCTCTGGGCTTCTCCCTGCCAAGCTTGGGCCCTGCCACACGGACACCTGGGCACTGAGCGCTGTCTCGGGGGGCTTTGTCCTTTGCAGGCAACCGTGGTGATGTGGAAGATCCTCCAGGTGCCCTGTGTCCCACATATGGTGACGGTCTATTTCCCCCGCCTCTTTGTGCATCTGCTCTCCCAAATGTTCTTCAGCACTCTGGATATGCCAGAGGAGGTCGATGCCTTCTGGAAGGGATGCCAGGAGGAATATGGCCTTGCCACCAGCCCCAACAGGTGCTCCATCCCACTCCTCCTGTCCCTGCCATGTCCCTGGCCAGGAGCCAGTGCTCCCAGCGTCACCTGGCCTTTGCTGTGCACGCAGGTTTGCAGTGCGGACCCTGAAGTCCCTGCTCTGCTGCATGCAGAACGAGGATGTGGTGGTGGCAGCGGAAGGCAACTGTGGCTGGGACACGCTGCTGTGTGCTGACACCCACCACTATGCCGTGGCTCTGCTGGCCAGGTGAGAGCCCCTTCTCCCCACAGCCTCTGACATTTGTGCTCCGGGCCCAGGGAGCTCCACAGAGTCCCCGAGTCATGGGCCAGAGGGCCTTGTCACCAAGGAATGGCCAAGCAGACTGGAAAAGGCTGGCAGAGGAGGGTGCCCAGCAGGAGCTGCCTCCCAAATAGCCCAGGGCCCCTTGCAGGATGCTGGGGAAAGAGCAGAGCTCTGGCTGTCAGTCCTGGCAGAGCTTTGTCCCCCAGGCTTGGCTCCTTTTTCTCCTGCCAGGGAGATGTGCTGTGTCTCCATCCCCTTGTGCTCCCGCATCGCTCGCTACCTGCTGCGGCTGCTCAGCACACAGGAGCCACGCTGGGAGCTGCCCGCCCTGGCCTTCCTTGTGGAGGTGAGCCTGATGGCCAGCGCTGCCTGGCTGAGCTGCCTCCCAGCTCTCTGCCCTCTCGGAGCCGCAGCCGCCTGGGACGGTGCCCGCGCCCTGTGCTGCTGCCCAGGCCCAGGCCTGTGCGGCTCCGGGCTCCTGCCGGCCGGCTCCCCTGTCACTGCCCTGTGCCTTTCAGGTCCTCCAGTTCCTGGACTTGAGTAAGCGTGGTGCTAACAGAGTCCTGCAAATCTTGTCAAGGCAGCTGCAGAGCGAGTGCAGAGAGAGGCGTCGCCTGGCGCTCAGGGCCCTTCTCGAGCTCATTGAGGAGCCCTTCATGGTGAGAAGGGGGCAGCGGCTGAGGCTGAGCTGGGGAATGCAGTCACTTGGGCTTGGCAGGGCTTTGGGTGCTGGGGCAGCTGCTCCCAGCTCTCCTGCCTCCCACTTCAGCTGCCCCAGTCCTTGGGGACAGGCTTTTGGCCTCTGGGCCCTGCGGCAGCAGGATGGCATTTCACAAACTTGTCTTCCGCACAGACCAAAAAAATGTGGAGCCTGACTGAAAGTCTTGTGCACTTCCTGTGGGATGCAGATGGAGAGATAGTTAGCATGACAGTCATGCTACTGAGCTTTATCATCTTGGACAAGGACACGCTGATGCCTGGCCCCATCACACTGCAGCTGCTTGAGGTGCTCCTGCCACTCTTTGAGCACGTAAGGCTCACTGCCCCCAGCCACAGCCACTGCCTGCTGCCCGCACACTGTGTCCTGTGCATTTGCAGGCCTGCGCCAAGCTGAGCCCCGTGCAGCCGCAATGCTGAGGTCTTGTCTTCTTGCTTCCATACAGAACAGTTGGCAGGTTCAGCTGATCTCCATCCTGTTCTTCCGAACGTTGGTGACTCTTCCAAAGCAAGGGGAAACAAAGGCCCTGAAGACACCCCTGCGCCAGAGCCTGCTGCCCCTCTTCTTCCACTGCCATGATGGCAATCAGCTTGTGGCACAGGTGAGGACCCGTGGGCTGCTGCTGTCCCCCTGGCAGGGGGCTCGGCTGCCTCCTGGCCTGGCGCCTGCCAGGCTGCAGCCTCCTGCAGGCCTTGGCACAGGGACGCGGGTCCTGTGCCCTGGGCTGTGGGGCCATCTCCGCATCTCTGCTTGCTCTCCAGGCTTCTGGGAAAACGCTGTTTTGTGTGGCCAAGTTCCAGAAGAGGAAGGATTTTTAAAGACTGGTGAAGAGCCAGAATCTGTGGAAGTTGAGCGAGTGCCTGGTAAGGAGGGCCTGGAAGCCCCAGCCTCAGCCCAGAGAAGCCCCCTGAGGGCGGTGCAGGCAGCGCCCGGCCCAGGGGCTGAGCCCGCGCCAAGCCTTCCCTCCTGCCGCTCTCTCCAGCTGACAGAGGACAGCAGCAGAGTGGCCGAGCACCTGCGCCAGGCCCTGCGCTACCTGAAGAGCCACAGGAGTCCCTGAGAGTGGCGGCTATCTGGTTCACGGGTGATCCACGAGCCCGGGCACCCTCCCCGGCCCGGCCCGGCCTGCCGCAGCTCGGCCCCGGCCCCTCCTGCTGTCCCGGCAGCGCCAGCCGGGCCCGGCGCCGTGGAGCCCCGCCTGGCCTGGGCATTGCTGCTGCTGCCCTCTGGCAGCCGTGCCCTGGGGCGGCAGCGTGCGCCAAGGGCCGGGCTGAGCCCTGCCAGGCCAGCAGCCCGTGTGGCCACAGCGCCGGCAGCGCCGCTGGCAGGGAGCTGTGCCGCTGGTGCCCTCACAGGCTCTGTGTTCACAGGGATGGCCGCGCGGCACCTGAGGGGGAAGAAGGAAGAGCTCTGGCTCATCTGCAACGGTGAGTGAGGCCAGTGGGGCCTGCCGGGCGAGCTGCAAGCCCTGCCCCGGCTGCCGAGGGCTATGCTCCCTGTGCGCACCTGGGCCAGCGTTGGCAGAGCACACACATATTTCAGGGCCACCCAGGGCATTCGTGGCCAGCAGCTTCGGGCTGGTCCCGTTGGTCCCTGCTCCCTCCTGGCCATGGCTAGAGCCGGCTGCCATGGCCCTGCCAGGGCGCTCTCCTTGGCTCCCCGCAGATGCGGCATCTGACCATGGCTCTGTCCCTCTCTCTTTCAGGCCTTCATCACCTGACAGAGGACACCAGCAGTGCCGTGTCAGACGTGGCACTTGCAACATTGCATGTCCTCCAGGCTCTGCAGAGTGAGCCATATTCCGTCTTCCAGAGGCTGCAAGATCAGCTCCGCAGGGCATGGAGGACTCGGCCTGGTCTCTCGGCGCTCGGCTGGCTGCGCTGCTGCAGCTCTGCAGAGAGCTGATCCCAGAGGCTCTGTCTGCTGGGACCACCTGAGCCAGGGGGAATTTTCCTTTTCTTTCAGATTGCTCTTTTCTTCTTTTTGGTTTTTCTTTAGTATATGAATATAGAGTTTGTTAGAATACACAGACTCCCAGGAGCTTTCTTTTGCTACCCGGGCTCTTCAGGGCTTAGGGGAAGAGGGGGACAAGGGTGCCTGGGCTGGGCCAGCTGCCCATGCCTGCAGTGTTGCAGGGAAAATGGCCAGAAGCCCCTTGGCCTTTGATGGTTCAGCGGAAGCCTTTGTGCTGGTGACAGAGCGGCTGGGCAGGGCCCGGAGCTGTGGGGATCCCTGTGAGAGCGGTGCCTGGAGATGGCCACAAGCCCTGTGCCAGGCAGGGAGCGCTCTCTGTGTCCTCCTGCCCGCGTGCTGCTGGCTGGATTGCTGAGGGCTCCCGGCTGCCTCTGGATGGGGCTCCTCTGGAGCTGCTGTGGGGCTGCGACGCTGCTGCCGGGCAGCTTGGCCGGGCTGGGGCAGCCCCTGAGGGGACGGGGCCATGAAGTAATGAGGGGCTGTCAGAAGCCCTGACAGGACCAGGCAGTAGGAAGGTATTGGTGTTTGTGTTTGCTTTACAGTGGTTTTGTCTCTTTATCCCCTTATTTTCCCCAAATGGTTTACCCCAGATTGTGTCCCCTCCCTCTACCTGTGTAATCGCTCTCCTTTGCTGAGATCATCCCCAGATCCCCACCCTGGCTCTTCCACAGTCTCTCGGCATCCTATCCTCTCTATCTAGAGCTTTTGGTCCAAGACGTTGAGTGATTAGCCAGAGGCTCGGGATCAACTCCCCAAATATTTCCCCATACGCTGTCTTAAATGTCCATTCCCCCAGTTTCCATCCCTTATTGGTCAGTAAATGTTATCTACTTTTGGTTTCCACATCTGTTTAAATGTTACCTTGGCCCTTCTCCTGGGGCTGTCACCAGCAGGGCCCCTGAGGTTTGTAGAGGCTCCCCGGAGCTCCTGAAATAAACCTTGGATTAATCGCTGCTAAGAGTCAGCCCCTTTATCTTTCGCTGTCGTCACCAGCGTCCCCTCTGCTGCAGGCAATGCAGCCCTGCCCAGCCCCATCCTCCGGCTTCCTCCCTGTCCATCCCCTCCTCCTGTGGCCGCCGCCAGCCCCACCGCTCACCGGGGCGCCGTCCAAGAGCCGCGTGGCCGCGAAGACGCTGCCGAAGCCGCCGCGCCCCGGCAGCGAGCCCAGCCTGTCCTGCTCCTTCAGGCCCTGCTGCGCCTTCCCTGCTGGCGGGATGCAGCTGTCAGCGCTCGGCCCGGGGCCAGCAAGGGCCCCCGAGCACCCCTCAAGCGCCCCGGGCCGGCCATGCCCAGGCGTTAGCTCCCGGGAACGGGACAGCAGCGGCTCGGGGCTGGCAGCCGCACTGCCGAGCGGCAGAGCTCGGGCCGGGCAAGCCACAGCAGAGGCGGCGGGAGCGGCCGCGCCGCCTGTGTCCTCCATGGGCCCTGGGAGGAGCTGGGGCCGGGGCTGGGGCCGGGCTGGGGCCAGGCGGAGCCAAGGGAGGCGATGCCGCCACAGCCCCAGGCTCTGATGCCCGCCCGGCAACGCCACCGCCAGCATGGCCAGAGCCGGCCGGAGGTGAGACCGCGGCGGGACGGCCAGGGCTGGGCACGGGGCAGCCCTGCTTGGGGCCAGGGGGGGTCTGAGGGCATGGCCCGGCCGGGCATGGAGAAAGAGAGAGACTGGGAGAGGAGGGGACACCGGGAAAGGGAGAGCGGGACAGGGTGCGGGACTGCGGGAGAGGGAGAGGCGAAGCGAGAGGGAGTCGATAAAGTCGCTTCTTTCGCTGCTTTCACCGCTGCTGCCGCTGCCACTACTTTCGCTGCTGCCGCTGCAACTGAAGCTCTGGGGCCGTTTGTTCCTGTGTCCGTTTCTCCATTGCCCGCTCGCCCCCGCGCCAAGCCCCGCGCTCCCCGGGGGCAGCCCCTGAGCCTGTCCAAACACGGGAACTTTGCCGAGTTCAGCCAAGACCCAGAGTCTGGACTCCTGCTCAGTGGCACAGGAATCCCCTTGGTCGCTGCTGTGCATTGTCCCTGCTGAGTGTCCAACACTATCGGAGCGCATTCCCTGAATGCAGAATTTGTACCTGAACCAAGCACTGCACTTATCTCGCCAGCAGTGCTTTCCATAAAAAAAAAAAAAAAGCAGAGGAAGGCAAACTGTGTATAGTTCATGGTATTTGACAGTGTCGTAAACATGCCAAGTCATGGATCTTAGAGGTGAGATCCATTTGGAATTAATGGGATGGAGAAATAATGCAAAGGGGAGCACAAAAATAAACAGAGAAAACATCTTGGTTTGTTTCTTTCTGTTTTCATTTCATTTCCTAAAAACTGTTCCAGTTCTTCCAGAATCTTCTCCACAGTCCTGTTTGCTCTTTCCAAGAACCTTTCCTGGAGAACCAGGTGCAGCTTCTGTCACAAGATGTGCCACCAGCTGCAGCTTCTCTTGGCTTTCCACACCGTGCGTGCAGCACGACTCCTGCAGCAAAGCAGGACAAATGTTTGAAGAACTTTACAGCTTGTTCTTTCTTTTCCTTGTGGGCTGGGCAGTTGTGCCATTGGTGAGGTTTTCATTGTTACTGTTCTACCCTAAGAAACCATGACGGGCTACCAGGAATTGTTAGGCAATGCAAGCCTGACTGAATGCAGAGAAAGAATCTCCAGAGCCTGCAGCCAGAAATGGAGAGCTGTGTGATAATCATTCCAACATCCCCATGGACATCTTGAAAGTGATGTAGAAGATGAAAATGGGTTGACAGAGGGAGTTTGTTTCAGTGTTCAGTTCAGATGCTTCTACATCTCCAGCACTGATATGAATCAAGAGTACAATCAGTTCATGAAAGGCAGCAGAACAAGCTGGACCTCTGAGGAGATGACTGAAAGAATGTGAAAAGGAGAAATGCAGGGAATGCCTTGGCGAACTTTGGCTGTACAAAGGATCATTTTTCCTAAATACTTTCCAATCCATTCCCTCCACTTTTGTCCTTCCTAACAAGGCCATTTTCATCCCAGATTCCCCATGAAATGGGAACCCTGAGCTTGTGGAAGTGCCTGAAAGATGCCCTGTTCCTCTGCAGGGACACTGAGGCTGAGGCAGGAGCCTGAGCCCTCTCTGGGGCAGCCTCCTCCGAGCTGGAATTTGTGCCGTGCTGGGAGAGAGAGGAGGAGGAGGGGGAGAGCACTGGCGCTGTGTGGCAGGAGCAGGAGGTTTGGCCCGCAGGACATTCCGTCTGCACCGCTGCCCCGCAATGGGCGGCCGTGCCCGGGGCTCTGGGCCTGGCCCCGCGTGCGCTGAGCTCCCGACACTGCGGGAGCTCCCCGGGCTGGGCTCAGCTTCCCGCTAGGCCTGGGCAGCAGGCTGGGCTCCAGCTGGGACCAGCAGCAGCTGGAAATACCTCTGGGCATCTCCATTTGCTGCTCCTGCTCGGAAGAAACAATGGAGGGAGTCAAGAAGTTCTGGTTTCTCTTTCTCCTGGTGGATTTTTTCATTTGATTTGACACTTGAGAGGCAATTTCTGTGATGGCCTCTCTCAGTTGATTCTATTTCAGCAGCAGCAGCATCAGGACTGTGTTTGAGCACTGCATATGTGGCTTGTGTGGCTGCTTTATTCTCCTTGACTTTGTGCTCAGGGACTTGAGAGCATTTCAAGATCTGCTAATCATGATGCCTGTGACCAAAAGCCTGAGTTCACCAATTCCCGGTCCGGGGCTATGTACAAATCACCAACAGGATGGGGCTGTTGAGGAACGTGTCTCGAGCTGTTTATTTTCCAGCATCAGTCTCATTACATGGTTATGAGAATGGGAAGATGCCAGCAGCTCGTGTCCTCAGCAGCAGACAAAGAACTCAATGTTACAACTTACTTTAAAAGTTTTTTGACCAATCCCAAAAAGCAAAAGCATATTGACGGTAGTTCTATCCAACCACAATAAGCACAGGTGCCTTTGGTTAAAACAATGCTTGCTTATTTTGAATACAATACCTGCTTGTAAGCCTTAAAACACAAAGCACAGAGCTCAAGCTTAGAACTTCCTAGTATCTCGTTAGATATACTTCTCTGTAGCTTAGGGAGTTATTCTACCAAGTGTTAATACAAAACCCATTGTTCTATTTGTCCTTACTTTCTACTTATATAACATTTCTGCTGACAAATCATATGGCTACCGCTTAGCTCTAATCACAGTTCTGCTGTCTCTGAGGCCTGCCTTTTGCAGCTTTCCCAAAACCCTCTGATTTTAAGGTTTCCCACACTCACTGTCACAAAAGCACTCTGGGTAGCTAAGATAAAAAAAGGCAATTTCAGTTTTAAAGATAAATTTCAAGTGGCAAGCAGGAGAGTGGCAAGAGCAGCCATGATCTCCAATTTCCAAGGCAAAGGCAGCAGCAGCCTCCTGCTACCACATCAGGGTGAGTAAAACAGTGCTGAAAACAGCGCTGGAACCCGATCCTTTCTTCCTCTGAGGGCTGGCTCAGGACAGCACAGGCGGGCCCTGAGGAATCAGGGCTGTGTGTGGGTGATTGCTGCTCTAGTCCAGAATTGAGCTGGAAAAAGCCCTTGGCAGCCGAGGCAGGAGCAGGTGGGAAGGGGCCGGCGCTGCTGCTGCTCCTGGCCAGGAGCCCCGGCTGGGCCGGGCCGGCGCCCCCTGCGCTGTGGCTGCTGCTGCTGCCAGAGCCGGGCGGGACTTGGGGACAGGGAACGGACACGGGGGGACAGCAAAGGCCTGGCGGCTGCAGGGATGGTGGCGCTCAGTCCAGCGCCAGCACAGAGCTTCAGCCCGCAGGTAACCCCGAGGGAAAGGCTGGGGAAAGGCTCCATTTCAGCCTTTCTGCACTCGTGGCTGTGAAGGGACCGAAATAAAAGGAGAAAAAGCAGGGCCCAACCCCTCCTCCTTTGGGAGGAGCCCGAGGCCTGGGCTGTGAGGGGCCATGAGGGGCTGCGAGGAGCTGTGGGACGCTGTGAACGGCTGTGATGGGCCATGATGGAACTGCAAGGGGTTGTAAGGGGCCATGAAGGGCTTTTGATGGGCCATGAGGGGCTGCTGGGGACCTTGAGGGGGAGAAGGTCTCTGAGAAGCTATGGGAGGCCAGGCACCTCATGGAACAATGGATCCATTATGACACTGTGGAGACAAGGAGACTGTTGTTGGCTGTACAAAAGCTCATGGAACCAAAAGTCCATCGTGACATTCTGGGGCCTCATGGAATCCTGGAGACCATTATGGCACTTTGAGCCTTGTTGAATCAAGGGGCTCTGCAGGGCCTTGTGGAATCAAGGAGATCTTTGTGACACTACAGGGACTTGAGAAAGCAATGAGACCATTCTGGCACCCTGAGTCCCCATGGCACCAAGGGGCCATTGTGACACCATAGGTCCTCATGGAAGCAAGGGGCCAGTGTGACACAGCCAGGCCTTGTGGAACCAAGGGTCCATTGTGATCCTGGGGAGCCCAATAGAACTAAGGGGCCATTGTGCCATTGTGCATTTCCATGGAACCAAGGGAACCATTTTGACACTGCAAGAATTCAGGGAAGCAAGGGGCCATTGTGCCGCTGCAGAGCCAAAGAGACCATTGTGGTATTGCTGGGCCTTATGGAAACAAAGATCTCTTGTGATGCTACGGGGTCTCATGACACCAAGAGGCCATTGTGATGCTGATGGGCCCCAGGGATCCAAGAACATGGGAAAGTTCTGGTTGGCTTGGCTCAACTGGTCCAGCTGACCTTGGCATGTTGCGGGTTGCTTCTCATCTAGCTCATCTAGCCCCGGAGTCCTGTGGTTTCCTTCCTGTGTGAAAGAACTCTCCTTGTCCTCCGGAGGTTCATGGCTGAAATTGGGATTCTACCTCCATATCTGATTAAATCCACAGATTATCCCATATGAAACCTGCCAGCACAGACAGCTCAGGATGGCCTTGGCATGATGGGGGCCACCTCTCATCTGTCCTCAAAACAATGTGGGGGGGAGGGTGGGTGTGCTTTTCTTTCCATAGAAAAGAACATCTTTCAATGGATGTGTCCATAACCAAAATTGGAAATCTGCCTCCAAAATTCCATATATCCAAGGATAGCTCCCAGACAAAAGCTGCCATACAAACAGGTCTGTCTGGCCTTGGCCTCCTTGGGGCTGCCTCTAATCAGCCTTTGAAACACTGGGGCTCTGCCCTTTCCTTCCTGTGGAGAAGAACTGTCATTCTGGTCCAGGCACTCATGGCTGAAATGGAATTCCACCTCCAAAACTCACCAAATATCCAAGGGTTGCTTTCAGACAAAAGCTGCAAGGACAGACAGGTCTGGCTGGCCTTGGCCTCTGGTGACTGCCTCTGATCTGCCTTCAAAACCCTGGGCTCTGTGGTTTCCTTCCTGTAGAAAAGAACCGTCCTTCCTGTCCAGGCACCCATGGCCTCAAGCACATTAGCAGTGTACAGGGACAGAGGAGCTCTGTGCTCTGTGGGGTGGAGACTGAGGACAGCAGAGGAGAGCCCTGGGAGGGACTGAAGGGTGGATCATTTTAACATAGTAGAAAACAGACAGAGAAAGAAAAAAATCAAAGCTAAGGGAACCGGGGGAAGACCAGAGTAGGAAAAAAGAGAAAGGGATTTCCCTCACAGGGTAGGGCTGTGGAGCAACACATCCCCCAGAAGGAGTCTGGGTATCAGCCCCAGGCTTTGTGTGGGCAGGCAGAGGCAGGCAGGAGGCAGAGCTGTCAGCAAAGGAAGGGCCCAGCCAGGTGGGGCAGCCGGGGCATGCCGACAGCCGGCAGGGACAGAGGCGCAGGGCAGGGACACCGTAGGACAGCCTGGGCTGCACAGGGCACAGGCATGGGCAGCAGCTGCAAGACAGCCCTGCCAGAGCCAACCTGGGCAGCACTTTGGCCATGGCTGCTGGGCCTGGGCCTGAGGCAGGAGCAGGAGACAAGTGACCCTTGCAGGCCTGGGGCCTCATGGCCTCCTTGTCCCTGCTATCCCGCACGCTGCCCAGCATCGCAATAAACATAGACTTTCCAACTTTAAACTGTTTGAGACTGTTTGTCTGTCACAGTTGGATATCAGTACTAGATCAATATCCATATATTTTTATTAAATCACATCACTGCCTCCAGTGTTCTGCTCTAACTGGAACCTGGGGACTCTTTCTCAGTCGTGTCCTTCAGTGGGACCTGTTAAAACTTTGAGAAACTTCAGAGATTCAATTTAATTTTGAGTTCTTGAGAAGTTTTCTGAAGACTCTCTCAGGGACTGAGTCTGATGTAAACAACACCAAATCCCTGAGAGGCTCATTAAAGTCCTTGTGCTGTGTCTGTGCCGCTGAGCTTTAAAGGAACAGCTCTTCCCAGGGCCAGCTCCTCTCCCAGCCCAGCAGGGCTGAGGGCTCTGCCTGCAGGCACTGAGGGGACAGGAGCCAGGCAGAGACAGGCTGAAGGCAATCAGGATTGGGAAGACATTGAGCTGAGACTTCACCTGGGGAAAGATCTTCACAGCCCTGTGCATGGTGAGTGTGTGGGTGCAGGGCAATGTCCCCTGTGCTCCTGGAGGGATCTCCTGAAGCCAGCAGACCCCACAGCCTGGGGGATGTGTCAGGAGGACTCTCCCAGTTTCTCTGTGGCACAGGAGGAGCAGGAGGAGCAGGAGGAGGAGGAGGAGGATGTGCTGCAGAGCGGGGCTGCCCTGGGCACCGTCAGAGGGACAGGGCAGGACGGCTCCTGCTGCCAGGGACGGCGGCAGGGGCTGAAGCTGGGGCTGCAGCCAGGGCTGCCCAGGGCTGTCCTGCAGAGCAGCTCCTGCAGCCCTCAGGGCTCTTGGCCAGCCCAGGGCATGTGCCACCTGCCAGGGGCAGCTCTCAGCCTGCCCGGCAGCTCCCCATGGACGCTGCAGGGGAGAAGTTCCAGGTGCAAGGAGCCACCCCCATCAGGGCAGATTCCTCCTGCTCTGGAGATGGTGCTGCATGGCCAGGGCTGCTCTCAGCTTTCTCCTAAAGGGAAGGGAAAGGAGCTGTCAGCTTTGACTGTGTCACTGAGCCTCCTGCACTGTCACCCTGGGCATCAGCAGATGGGCCTCAGATCTCCCTCAGAAAGTGCCTCCTCAGCCTCCTCTCCCTACAGACAGCAGCAGCAGCACCTTGGCTTGCAGCATCTCTGTTTGTCTGGCCTGCCCTTAAGGCCGTGCTGCCAGGGAGATGCCCCTGGGAGATGCCCTGTGCTGGGAGGGGTCTGCAGGGCAGAGCTGAGCCCCCAGGGCTGGGCTGGGCTCTGGCAGCACTGGCAGGGACAAGGCTTGGATAGAGAGAAACAGCTCCCAGCAGGCACAACTCCAGGCAGCAGAGAGCCAGACCAACCCTTGGTATCCCTCCATGTTCAGCTGCACTGGGAAAGAGAGAAGGGCTTAGAGAAATCGACTTTAAAGCTGGAGTCTT
Organism: Molothrus aeneus; assembly: GCF_037042795.1. Taxonomy (NCBI): domain Eukaryota; kingdom Metazoa; phylum Chordata; class Aves; order Passeriformes; family Icteridae; genus Molothrus; species Molothrus aeneus. The sequence continues at coordinate 833,076 of NW_027099005.1, forward strand.
TAAAAACTCCACTTTATTTTTCAAGCTCATTTTATGTTCGATCACCCTGAATTAGAGGGAGGTGAAATATGCAAAGGGCACCTGTGTGGGGACCAGCAGGTCTGACTGCACTGGGGCACAGGGAGCCCTGTTTTCCTTCTGGGCTTCCCTGGGGTTCAGGCTGAGAGCAATGCTGAAGATGAATCAGTAACTCAGGAGCATAAACCCAAGCTCAAAAATAAAAATGTTGAGTGAAGTTCTCTGACAGGTAGAGAAGTAGTTTTGAGGGAATTCCTACAATAACCCCATAGGATTGACTCAACGAGCTTGTCAATGTCTTGTTTCAACAGTCCACCATGCCCAGAGTGAAGGAATGTCCAACAGCAGCTCCATCAGGCACTTCCTCCTGCTGGCATTGGCAGACACGCGGCAGCTGCAGCTCCTGCACTTCTGCCTCTTGCTGGGCATCTCCCTGGCTGCCCTCCTGGGCAACGGCCTCATCATCAGCGCCGTAGCCTGTGGCCACCACCTGCACACACCCATGTTCTTCTTCCTGCTCAACCTGGCCCTCAGCGACCTGGGCTCCATCTGCACCACTGTCCCCAAAGCCATGCACAATTCCCTCTGGGACACCAGCACCATCTCCTACTCAGCATGTGCTGCACAGGTGTTTTTCTTTCTCTTCTTTATGTCAGCAGAGTTTTCCCTCCTGACCATCATGTGCTACGACCGCTACGTGTCCATCTGCAAACCCCTGCACTATGGGATCCTCCTGGGCAGCAGAGCTTGTGCCCACATGGCAGCAGCTGCCTGGGCCAGTGCCTTTCTCAATGCTCTGCTGCACACAGCCAATGCATTTTCCCTGCCCCTGTGCCATGGCAATGCCCTGGGCCAGTTCTTCTGTGAGGTGCCCCAGATCCTCAAGCTCTCCTGCTCACACTCCACCTTCAGAAAAGTTTGGATTTCATTGCTTGGTGTCTGTTTAGGTTTTGGTTGTTTTGTGTTCATTGTTTTCTCCTACGTGCAGATCTTCAGGGCTGTGCTGAGGATCCCCTCTGAGAAGGGACAGCACAAAGCCTTTTCCACCTGCCTCCCTCACCTGGCCGTGGTCTCCCTGTTTGTCAGCACTGGCTTTTTTGCCTACCTGAAGCCCCCATCCATCTCTTCCCCATCCCTGGATCTGACACTCTCAGTTCTGTACTCAGTGGTGCCTCCAGCCCTGAACCCCCTCATCTACAGCCTGAGGAACCACGAGCTCAAGGCTACAGTGTGCAAAATGATGACTGGACAATTTCAGAAACATTAAACTGCTGGAAAATTTTCTGTAAATCACATTTAACAAAAGTCATCGTTAATAGTTCTTGTTGGTTTGGTTGTTGGGTTATTTTTTCCATTGTTTTAGATTTCAATGATGGTCACAAATCAAGGTCATTGCTTCTGCCCTTTATCGTTTTGTTTATCTCCACCTTTGCTGTGGCTCCAGATTGTATGAATGAGGAGCTACACTCTTGGAGGCTTTAACGGAACTAAAGGATCTCCCAGCAGAGTTTTCTGCAGAGATGCCCTTTTGTTGCCTTCTCTGGAGCTGCAGCAGCAATGTCTGTGTGCAGAGCTGGGGCAGATCAGTGCTGGCCCAGCAGCTGTGCCCAGCAGCAGCAGCAGCACTTGGTGTTGCCAGTGCTGCTGCCGTGGCCCTGCCCCTCTGCCCTGGTGGCCCTGGTGTTGCTGCAGGGCCTGAGTGCTCTCGGGGCCGGGCACAGCCCTGGGGGTGGCAGTGCCGGGGCTGCAGCAGGGACAGGCCATGGGCACTGCTGGGGCAGCGCTGACGCCTCAGGCCAGGGCCTGGGGGCTCCAGGCTCCTTGCCAGGCTCTCTCAAGAACACGGCCAGGCCAATGCTCAGCACAGAAAAGCCCCGTGAGCAGCCTCAGGCTGGCCGTGGGCAGGCTGGGGGCAAACAGCATGGCTGGGGCTCTGCAAGGGCCCTGGGGCAGACGGGAAGGAGCAGCAGAGCAGGGGCTGATCCATCCCCAGTGCGCTGCACAGCCCAGGGCAGCGTCCCAGAGCCTCCTCATGCAGCTGCCAACAACATCCCCCCTCTGCAGCCCTGGCCTCTCCCCCAGCTCACACAGGTGCCCCATCCTTGCAGGCACAGACACGGCAGCACTGCCTCAGCAGCCCCTGTTTGCATTGCACACAGCAGGGGGAGCACCCCCATGCTGTTGCTGTGGGGACATGAACCTGAGGGAGCACAAATGCCATCAGCCCCTGGGGCCAGCAAGGGCTGGGGGACGCCATGGAAACCACTCAGGTTTATTGTGACAAACCTTTGAGTTCACCAATTCTAACCTTCACCCTAACACCACCTTGTCTGCCCTGAGCCTCCAGATTATACAACTGCAGCTCCCTCATGTCCTCTCAACCAGATTTCTCTTCCAGACCCCTCACCAGCTTTGTTGCCCTTCTCCAGACACGCTCCAGCCCCTAGATGGCCTTCCTAAATTGGGGCCCAGAACTGGACACAGCACTCGAGGTGTGGCCTGGCCTCACCAGTGCTGATGCAGGGGAAGAATCCCTGCCCTGCTCCTGCTGGCCACACCATTCCTGATCCAGGCCAGGAGCCATTGGCCTTCTTGCCCACCTGGGCACACTGTTGGCTCATGTCCAGCCTGCTGTCCATCAGTGCCCCAGGTCCCTTTCTGCCTGGCCGCTCTCCAGCCACTCTGTCCCCAGCCTGTAGCGCTGCAGGGGTTGTTGTGGCCAAAGTGCAGGAGCCAGCACTTGGTCTTGTTCAACCTCACCTTGCTGGATTTGGGCCCTGGATCCAGCCTGTCCAGGTCCCTCTGCAGAGCCCTCCTACCCTCCAGCAGATCCACACTCACACCCAGCTTGGTGTCATCTGCAGATTTGCTGATGCTGGACTCAGTCCCCTCATGCAGATCATCAGTGCAGATATTGAAATCCACGCTGGCTGGCTCTGATCCCTGGGCCATCCTGTGGGTGCCCTGTGATGGCACTCAAGGTGATCTGTTCCATAACCAGTTTCCAAAAGAAGAAAGATGAATCCCATCTGGTGGAGTCCAGCTCCCCAGATGTGGGTCCACCTTTTAATTGCAGAGAATATAAATCTAACAACAGTGATGTCCAGCTTCCCTTTGGTCGAAACCATAAATCCTTGAGGTGATGTTCATCTTCCTTTCTCAAGCTGTTTTTCTCTGCTTCTATAAGGCGTGAGAGAAGCATATTTCCTATATATATTCCAAAGCTATAGTTTCAAGGATACAAGCAATATTTTAAAATTATACTTCAAAAGGTTATTATTGCAGACCTTTTTTATGGATTAAATGCAAGCAAAAAGCAACATCTTTAACACCTTAATTCCAATGCTCTTAAATCAACTAGGGTTAATTGCAAACAAAAGATAGGTTCAAAGGCTTTTTTCCATGCTTTATTTTCCTCAGTTATTATTAGAATTCAGAGCTCTCCCATTGTCGATGTCCACACATTTCGCATTCGCAAGTACACATTTCGCCTCTTTGTACCTGACACGAAACACAGCTTTGCATCTCACAACAGCTGCAGCCTAATTAATGACATTGCAGCTGCAGCCCATCAAAGACAACCAAGACCTCCCGGAGCAAAGTCTATATACAGATATTCAAGTACAATACATTTCCTCTACTATACCCTGGGATGGATCCCATCTGGTGCTAGAGAGACCTGTGAGCATCTGAGTGGCTCAGCAGGTCCCCAGCTGCTTCTTCCTGGATTACAGGGGGCTGTTTGCAGGCGGTGAGGGAAGACAAGCAATCAATCAATATGATTGGTAAAGCAAGCTTCAGTTTATTTTGAGTACACCGGTACTTTTATATTGTTTCCAGTAATTATGCATACTTGTTGTTAGTTCATTGGTTTAATTACTCATACTTGTCGTGAGTTTATTGGTTTAAAGCAAGAGATTACGTTTACATATTCCTTGTACTTTGTGGTTATGCATACTTTATGTTTTCTATTCTTGTGTCTGTACTTGCCCTTTCGACCTTGTGAGCAGGCAGGACACAGCATCTTCCTATCATGGCCTGCAGCCTGGTTATGCTAAGTGCGGCCCGCTTATGCTAAGCTGCTAAGTTAACATGTATGCTAAGGTAACATGGGGTTTGTTTGTACAACATTTCCACGGATCCATGGTCCTTTTCCTCCAGCCATTCTTCCACAGCTGTTCTTCTCCCTGTCCTCATCTACCAGCTCAGGAGAACACTTGACCTGAGGACAACTTGACTTATTCTTGAAAACTGAGGCAAAGAAGGGGTTAAGTACCTCAGCCTTTTCCTCATCTTTGGTAACCATATCCCCTCAAAAAGGAATGGAGGTTGTCCTTTCCCCTCCTTTAGTCATTAATGTATTTATGAAGTAATTTTTATTATCCTTCACAGAAGTGGCCAGGTTAAGTCATAATTGAGCTTTCACCTCTCTAATTTTCTTTCTCCATGACCTAGCAACATCCTTAAACATTTCCTGAGTTGCCTGCCTATCCTGCGCTTGGCATCATGATGACTGTATCATATAATTTGTATCATAAAATTTGGTCCCTGCCAAGCCAGGCCCAGTCCTTTTCCTCGCTAGCGCACTTTTCAGCTCAGAGGGACAGGCTGTTGCTGCCCCTTCAAAATTTCTTCCTTGAAGTGTGTCCACCCTTCCTGGAATCCTTTGTTTTTAAGGGCTGTTTCCCTTTAAAAAATCAGTATCTGATTTGGTACTCCCTAGATCAATCCTGAACAGGCCAAAGTCTGCTCTCTGTAACTCCAGTGTAGAAGATTTGTTGATCTTTCACAGAATATTTAAAGACTCAATAATTTCATGGTCACTGTGCCCCGAACAGCCTCTGACCACCACATCTCCCTCCAGCCCTTCTCTGTTTGTGACCAGCAGGAGACAGAGCTTTCCTTGGCAGTGGGAATTGCAGGAAACCTCCTCAAAGCGCAGCTTGGAAGGTTCAGGCTGGAGCTGAGGAGAAAGCAAAGTCCCTCGCAGGGCAGAATGTTGGCGCTGGAGGTGTGGCAGCGTGAGGCTGGGCCATGGCCGGGCTCTGTGTGCCAGGAGCCGGCAGCGCTGGGTGCAGGGAGCCCAGGGAGGGCACAGAAACGCTGGGTGAGAAATGCTGGGGCACAGCGAGATGGGCGAGTGCGGCCGGCCAGGGCAGAGGAGCAGCACGCCCAGGGGCCACAGCCTGCAGGACAGATGGCCAAGGGCTGGGCAGGGCTGGCAGGGCCACAGGCAGCCAGGCCTTTGTGCCCTGGGCTCGGGCAGCGCCTCTGGAGGCCCCACAGGAGGAACTTTCCTGGCAGGGGCTGCACTTTGCTTCTCCCTCGGCCTCCCTGGGGAGGCTGGCAGGGGCTGCAGGTTGATGCCATTTGTCCTTGCTGCCCCTCACATCCCCCTGGCCCACCAAGAGCCCCGAGGCAGCCGTGAGGGACAGGCCCTGCTGGCCCAGGCTGGGCTCAGGCCTTGGCCTTTCTGCTTCCTGCAGCCAAGCCAGGCCTTGCTCAGCACTGCAGTTCCCTGCTCAGAGCCTTGGGCTCCCTGCAATCCTGGCCTCAAGGATCTGCTCTCACCAGGCCCTGGGCAGCCTTTGGCCCTCCCTGCCCTCACTGGGGCCCAGCCATGCTCCAAGGCACTTGGAGTTTTGCTGCTGACTCCTTGAGCAGCTTCTTCATCCTTCTCTCCGTGCCTGAGGCTCCTGGACCCAGCCCCAAATCCACCGTGGGGCTGATTAAAATCCAGAAAGCCCTCAGGAGCTCTTTGTCTCCCTTCCATTGCCTTTGAGTCTCCAGGCCTTGTGCAGTGTTTGGAGTCAGTTTGGAGTTCTCTTCAGGAGGGAGATTTCAAAGTGCACCTCCTGATTTTTGGTTTTAGACAAGGGAATATTTTTTTACTTTTCATTTCAGAGAAGAGGGGATGGAAGCATTCCCCAGGTGATCTTGATGCTGAATGTCTCCTTAGGACGTCTGGGCAATGAGAAAAATGAGCCCCTTGCAGGCTGAGCCTGTTTGGACAAGCTGCTCCTCACCCCCAGCCTCACCATGTCTGACATCGCCCACCTGGGACTGACATCCCTAAACATATCCAAAAATTAAGCATTTTTCCTTATAAATAAAATTCAATTAATTAATAAAATTATAATTATATTATTCTGATAATGTTATTCAATTTTATTACCTAATTTGTACATTTATATTAAAAAATCTATACACTTTTAGCAACCAAGAAAATGATTGGTCATTGGTTCTAAGTAACACAATTCCCTTCATTAATTCATTAAGCTCTATTGGGTATTTATTTCTTCCTCTTTATGGTAACTAATATTCTTTGTAGACCATTTTTATCATCTTTTTTTCGCATATGGTCAAGAGGAGGCACTTTGGGGTCCCTGGAGACATTTCTGGGGCATATTTGAGGCAGTATTGGGTCTGGGGAGGGAATTCAGAGAGAACTTGAGGGTCTGGAGGACACTTGGGGGAGCCGGGTGGGCACTTGGACGGGGCACTCAGGGATTCTGAGGGCCAGTTCGGGGTCCGGGGCAGCACTTGAGGGTCCAGGGAGGCCCTTGGGGGTCAGGGAGGGGAATTCGGGGCCCTTCGGGGTCCGGGCGAGCCCTTGGGGGGGCTCGAACGGGGCTCTCTGGGGCGCGGGGGCTGATGGGAGTTGTAGGCGCGGGATCATACGGTTTTACCAGGGCCGCAGAGCATCACGGGAGTTCTTGGCGCAGCTGCAATGGCTGTCGGAGGGGCGCGGGGCATGACGGGAGATAAAGTCCCGGCTGGAATAGCGCTGGATGTGCGCCGCGGAGCATGATGGGAGCTGTAGTCCCGGAAGTGGCTCCAACGTGGCGTTTGGGGGTCCGGGAAGGCACTTGGGGGACACTTTTGCATCCGAGCCGTAACTTGAGGTCCTCGGCGTGAACGTAAATGGCTCGGGAATCCTTGGGGGGAGCTCGGGGAGCTCTAACCGGGCTCTTTAGGGCGCGGGAACGGCAGGAGTTTTAGGCGCGGGACTGTGTTCTGAGGGGCTCTGGGGCCACGGGGGATGAGAGGAGACGAATTCCCAGAAGTGGCTGTACCGGGCATCTGTGGGGTTGGGAGCACTCAGGGGAACTGGGGACGCCTTTGTGGGCTCCCAGATAGGCACTGAGGGGGCACTGAGGGATCCTTCAGGGTCGGGGGGACACTTATGGGACAGATGGGGGCGGATCCCGGGGGTTCTGTGGAGCGCGGGGCATGACGGGCGTTGCAGTCCCAGATGCAATGGGGCTGTATCCGGCCGCGGGGCATGATGGGAGTTGTAAGCAAAAGGAAAATATGGCACCCATTTAGGCACCGCCCCCACGCCCAGATCTCTGGCGCTGATTGGATGAAACTGTTGATGGGCGGAAGCCTCGGCAAATGAGAGGCGGCGGAGGCGGGAACAGCCTCACCATTCCCTCCCAGTACAGCCCAGTTCATTCCCAGTACTACCCCAGTACAACCCCAATAAAACTGCAGTGCCTCCAGTCCCTCCCAGTACAGCCCAGTCCCTCCAGTTCCTCCTAGTTTCAAACACAAGGTGCCCCAGTGTCCCCAGTCTCCCCCACAATGTTCCCAGTGTTCCCCAGTATGTCCCAGTCCTCCCCAGTGTTTCCAAGGACAGTTTAATTTCTCACAGTGGCTGTGGCAGCCAAACCCAGCAGTGGGGTCAGTGCAGTGCCCATGGCCACAGCCCCTTGCAGTGGCCCAGTGCAGCTTGGGCTGATGATCCACCCTCACAGCTGGCCCAGGGCAGCTCTGCAGTGGCTTTGGTGGCACCTGGGGCTGGCACAAACCTGAGCAGTGTGTCTGTTTGCAGTGGGGAAACTCAGGAGTTTCAGATGGCTTCAAAAAACCCCAAAAAGAGAAAACCCCTCTTAGGCTGAGTGCAGCCAGCTCTCCAAGCACAGCAGGTGCCAGGGAAGTGAGGACAGACAGGATGGGGCTGGGCAATGTGGAGCAAGGTTGTCCACACTGGGTCAGAGCTCCAGGCACAGCTTCTGTGAGCAGGCCAGAGCTGCTGAGGAGAGACCCTGGGTCAATATCAATCACAGAATGCTGCAATCACCTCTGCTATAAAGAGAAATAAAATAAAATACATCCTTTAAAATAGGAATGTATATTTTTTTACAAGTTGTTTAAATCATTCTCCATCACTGGACTAGGAAAACGTTAATGACCCTCTCAGGGCTTTGGTGGTGTTTACATCAGACTCAGTCCCTGAGAGAGTGATCAAAAAACTTCTCAAGAATTAAAATTTAAATTGAAACTCTGAAGTTTCTTGGAGTTTTAATGGGTCCCACTGAGGAACATGACTGAGAAAGTGTCCCCAGGTTGCAGTTAGAGCAGAACACTGGAGGCAGTGATGACAGCTGGGGACAAACAAGGCCAAGGTGTCTCTGGTGCTGAGCAAAGCTGGATGTGTTTGAGGAATGCCAAGGGCCAAGGCCTGAGCCCCAGGGCCTGGCCAGGCAGATCCTGTCCCTCCCTCCTTGCTCAGGGCCCTTGCTGGGATGGGCACTGGCATGTGGGGATCTGCAATGCCAAGGGCAGGAGCATGGGGCGGCCCCTGCCCGGCTGCTGAGCAGGGACAAGGAGGCCATGAGGCCCCAGGCCTGCAAGGGTCACTTGTCTCCTGCTCCTGCCTCAGGCCCAGGCCCAGCAGCCATGGCCAAAGTGCTGCCCAAGTTGGCTCTGGCAGGGCTGTCTTGCAGCTGCTGCCCATGCCTGTGCCCTGTGCAGCCCAGGCTGTCCTACGGTGTCCCTGCCCTGCGCCTCTGTCCCTGCAGGCTGTCGGCATCCCCCGGCTGCCCCACCTGGCTGGGCCCTTCCTTTGCTGGCAGCTCTGCCTCCTGCCTGCCTCTGCCTGCCCACACAAAGCCTGGGGCTGATACCAAAAGGGTTCATTCCATTTTTACCCTGCCTGGGAACTTTCAGCACAGGAACAAGGCATGCAGGGGCTGCTTTCCCTGCAAGGATGCTTGGAAGAGAAGAAGAAGACATCTGGCTCAAGGGTGCTGGGGTAGAGAAAACAAGGAGTGAACCTGGGAACTTGGGGTGGATTTTATGGAAATGGGTAAATTGTAATTCGTGTTTAGCCACTGTGTATAAGCAACACACTGGTAGAATTACATGTCCTCATAAGGTATAGGAGTTATTTCATGTTACACCTTAGGCCTCAATAAATGATGCCCTCTTTAATTACAAATTAGTGTTATGGAGTCTTATTCTGATATTTTGGGCTTTTGGTGACAGCAGAGGCTGACAGACCCAAGGAGTCAGCTGTGACACTGTGGAACCCCATGGAACAAAGGGTCCATTGTGATGCAGTGGAACCCCCTGGAACCAAAAGTCCATTGTATCAGAGCAAGGCCTCATGGAACCAAGGAGAGCATTGCTGACAGTGTGGAAGCTCCTGGAGACATGGGGTCATTGTGACAGTGTGGGGCTGCATGGAACCAATGGTCCATTTGGACACTGCAGAACCTTCTGGAATTAAGGGGATCATGTTATGTTCTGGAACCTCATGGAACAAAGGATCCATGGTGACACTGCAGTGCTCAGACCATTGTTGACAGTGTGAAAGCTCCTGGAACCAAAAGTCCATTGTGACACAGCAAGGCCTCCTGGTACCAAGGGTCCCTTGTGGCTCTGTGGGGCTTCCCAGAACCAAGGAGACCATTTGGACACTGTGGGGCCTCATGGAACCACGTGGCACTGTGACACAGCGGGGCCACACGGAGCCAAGGGGCCACTGAGACACTGAGGAACCTCATGGAACCAAAGGTCTATTGTTACACTGTGGGGCCCTGTGGAACCAGTGGGACCATGGTGACACCGTGGTGCTCCATGGAACCAAGGGGCCATTCTGATTCTGCTTTGCCTCATGGAGCCAAGGGGCCACCATGACACTGCAGGGCCTTGTGGAACTAAGGCAGCCTTGTGACACTGCGGGGCCCTTGGAACCAAGGGTCCATTGGGAGATTGCAGGGCCTCATGGAACCATGGAGACCATTATGGCTCTTCAGAACCCATTGGAACCAAGGGGCTATTGTGACACTGCAGAGCCTCATGGAATCAAGGGGACCAAAGTGACACTCTGGGGCTCCATGGGATAACGGGGCCATTCTGACACTGTGGAACCAAGGAGACCATTGCTCTGCTATGGGACATCACGGAACCAAGGGGGCTGTTGTGACACAGCAAAGCCTCATGGAACCAAGGGCACAGTAGTGACACTGTGGAGCTCTGAGGGACCAAGGGAGCATTCTTAAAGTGCAGAACCAAGGAGACCATTTTGACACTGTGGGGCATCATGGAACCAAAGGTCCATTGTGACACAGCATGGCTGCATGAAACCATGGAGGCCATTTTCACACTTTGAGGCCTGGTGAAACCAAAGGGCCATTGTGGCACTTTGTGTCCCCGTGGAATCAAGGAGCCCATTGTGACTCTATGAGGCCCTGCTTGGCCAAAGGGCAATTGTGGCCCTGTGTGGCACCATGGAACCAAGGGACCATTGTGACCCTACAGGGCCCCATGGAGCTAAGGATTCATGGAACAATGTGGGACTCATGGAACCAAAGGTCCATTGTGAGGTTGTGACACCCCATGAAATACAAGACACCATTTTGACATGGCAGGGCTTCATTGAACAATGCTCCATTGTGATACAGCGGTACCAAGGGGAGCACTGTGACACTGCTGGGCCTCATGGAAGCAAGGGGGGACAAGTGTGATGCTACAGGGCCCAATGGCAGCAAGGGGCCAGTGTGACACAGCTGGGCCTCATGCAGCCAAGGGGCCACTGGGATCCTGAGGAACCCAAAAGAACCAAGAGGCCATTGTGACACTCTGCAGCCTCATGAAACCAAGGAGGCCATTGTGCCATTGTGCAGCTCCATGGAACCAAGGAAACCGTTTTGACACTGCAAGGCCTCATGGAAGCAAGGGACCATTGTGACACTGCAGAGCCTCATGTAGCCAAGGATCTAATGTGACACCAGCATTTTGAAACTGTGGGGCCCTGTGGATCCAAGGGAACAGGGAACAGGTCTGGTTGGCTTGGCCTGACTGGCTGAACTGCCCTTGGCATGTTGAGGGTCTGTTCCCCATGTGCCTCTGAAACACTGGGGCTCTGGGCTTTCCTTACTGTGGGAATGAACTGGCCTTCTCCTCCAGGTGCTCATGTCTAAAATCAGGATTCTGTTCCCAAAATTCTGTAAATCTGAGATACAGATTTCAAGATATTTATTCGGTTGCTCCTAGATGAAATCTGCCAGAACAGACAGCTCAGGCTGGCCTTGGCCTCTGGTGGCTGCTGTTCATCAGCCCTTGAAACACTGGGGCTCTGTGCTTTCCTTCATGTGGAGATCGTGGTAACAAAAAAAATCAGGGCATCAAGGAACCAAGGGGCCATTGTGACACTGTGGGGACCCCATGGAATCAAGGCAATCAATGTGGCACTGTTGGGCTGCATGGTTCCAAGGGGCCAGTGTGAAGCAGCACTATGGAAAAGAGCCACCCACCTTTCCAGGTGCCCACAGCCAAAATTGATACTCCCCCTGAAAAATTCCCTATATGCAAGATTCTCTCAGACAAAAACTGCCAGGACAGAGAGCTCTGGCTGGCCTTGGCCTCTGCTGGTCACCTCTCATCTCAAGGAAGCCCTGAGGAAAGTATTTCAACAGCTTTGACCACTGGAACATCTGTGAGTCTCTCATCCTCTGAAAAATTCAGATGCTCTTCTGATCATATATTTGTCCTTTTTTTCTCATTGTGTTTTATGCATGAAATAATATTTTCAGCCAGACAATATTATTCTTCTCATTCTACCAGTGTTATCTGTCACCAAGCACCACCTCTGCATATGGATCCAGGTCACCTGTAAAGGCAAACACAAGAAAGAATGCAGCAGGAATGATTTGTCCCTGCTCCCATTTGTCCCATCTCCTCTGGAGCTGGAGGTGCAGCCCCAGCACTGGGCAGGGCTCAGGGGCTCACAAGCTCAGCTCCCACCCAGAGAACTTGCAGAGCCTGGGCTGCTCTTCTTGGCCCCTGCACGCTCAGCCAGGCTGAGATGGACACTGATGGTTTCTGGGCCAGGCTCTCTGAGCCCAGCCCAGCTCCCTGCAAGCTCTGCCAGCTGCCCTGAGCTCTGGGCAGCACCAAGGGCCTCTCTGAGCCCAGCCCAGCCCAGCCGGCTCTGGCCCCACAGCTCTGCTCAGGCCAGGCTGCTCTGGGCACTGGCCCATGGCCTCAGCCCCTGGCAAGGGCACAGCAGCAGCTGCAGCTGCCACAGGACTCAGCCCCACCATGGGGGAAGGTGCCTGGCCAAGGGAAAGGAGGCTCCCTGGGTGCCCTGCTCTCCTCTGCAGGAGATGCTGAGAGCTCTGCAGCCCCTGCTGCCATCCCATCTGCCCAGGGCAGCACAAGAGCCCCGGCCTTGGGGCCCTCAAGAGCTGCTCCTGCTCCAGGCCCAGGGCCCATCCCAAAGCTTGGGCAGCCCCAAAGCTCTGCCCATTTCTGTTCATTCCTGCTCTGATCAGAATGGATCCTCAACACCTTGGAGGTTGGTGATGAAGTTTACTTTTGCAGAAGCCTCTTCTTTCTTGAGCTCTTCAGTTCAGGAATTCAGTTACAAAGGCTCATAAACATTTGTTCAAAACACCTAAACAAGACAAGCCCATGGGAATAATTCAAGTCTTGAATTCTTTTGTGGTTAATTAGAGATATTTCAGAAGTGTATTCAAACTGAATCTACTAAATTGAAAAGAATGAAGAGAGAATTGCTTTGTCCTATTTAGTTTTCTTTCCCTGTTTATAGATTGCTATCAGCAATCCCCAGTTGATATTGATCCCCAGCACCTCATAATGCAGTCTGAACAGGTATGAAAATTAAGACCCTCCATGGCTGACAATCAATCCCACTTTGTCCCTACCCCCTCCCCACCATTTCCCTCATCCAACCCCTGGCACTCAGAGCAGCTGAGGAATGGAGTCACATCCCGGGGTGTCCCCAGGGCTCAGGATTGGGGCCAGGTCAGTGAAATCTCTTTATTGCTGATCTGGACAAGACCATGGAGGGCACCTTCCGTCAGTTCCCAGGTGAGCCCAAGCTGGGTGGCAGTGTGGCTGTGCTGGAGGGCAGGAAGCTCTGCAGAGGGATCTGGCCAGGCTGGAGCCATGGGCCCAGGACAATGGGATGAGGTTCACCAGGGCCAAGGGCCAGGTCCTGCCCTGGGCTCACAACCACCCCAAATCCCTGGCTGAGCCCTGCCCCTGATCCCCACAGCCTGCCCTGTTTCCTTCATCCCTGCATTGCCAGGGACTCTCTGGGACAAGGGAGCTCTGCTCTGGGGATGGAGGGAGGTGCAGGTGCCACCGCTGGAGTGGGAACCAGAACTCACCAGGTTTGTGTCCTTTGGGGGTCAGGAACTGGTGGGACTCAGAGGCACAGGAAGTTTCTCTTCATGGCCAACAGACCATGGTTGAACAGGACACAATTCAGTAACAATCACGCTCTTCCCTGAGCCATGTGCAACGTTGCAGCAGCCTCTGACATGTCCACCATCCACAAGTGATTTCCATACTAAAATTAATTTTAGAAAAATATGGTTCTGTGATAGATATAAAGACACTTAAACTCTTGTATCAGGATGCCCATCCTTGAGTGGGGATAAAACAGCCTGAACAATTCCCATTTTATTAAGCTGTCAGTGGTGGATGGAGAATGGGGTCAGGCTGCTTTTGGTGTTGAAGAAATGCTGAAACCTGCCTGACTCATTTCATCTCCTCCTGTCCTGGCTGATCTCCCCTCTTTTTCCCCTTCCACCCATTGTCTTTCGTCTCGCCCCAGGCCCCCCAATGAAGAGCCTGGCTCTGAGTTCTCCATCCCCTCCTCGCTGGCACTGCCAGGCTGGGATGAGGAGCCCCTCAGCCTTCCCTGCTCTGGGCTGGACAAGCCCAGCTCCCTCAGCCTCTGCTCACAGCCCAAGGGCTCCAGCCCCACCTTGGAGGCCCTTCCCAGACCCTGCTCCAGCTGCCAGACATCTTTCCTGCCCTGGGCAACCCAACCCAGGCCCCAGTGACCTGGGTAATCCCCGTCCTTGCTGTCCTGGTCACACAGCCCTGGCCCCTTGTCCCTGAGTCAGGTTTTGGGGTGGATCCTGTGGAACATCCTTGGGGCAGGCTGCAGCTCCAGGTGGACCAGGGGGATACCAGGGGACAGGGACCCTGCTGGGCATGAATAGCTTTGGACTTCTCGAGGGAAACTGTGAGGGGGGTCAGGGGCAGAGTGACCAACCCAGTGACCTGACACAGCCCTCCGGTGATGTCACAGCCTGCTCTGTGATGTCATAGCTTATTCTCTGATATCGCTATGCTGGTCTTTGATGTCACAACCCACTCTGTGAAGCCACACAGCCCTCCTGTGATGTCACACAGCCACCCCTCCCCCTGTGATGTCACAGCCTGCTCTGTGATGTCACAACCCATTTTCTAATGTCACACAGCTGGTCTCTGATGTCACAGCCAACTCTGTGATGCCATAGTCTGCTCTGTGACGTCAGTCCTCTGCCCTGTGATGTCACACCTGGCTCTGTGATGTCACAGAGACATCACCAGGTGAGCACACACAATGCTTGTTCTTCAAAACCCCAGGCCTATGGAAACCACACAATGCCCATTGTGTGAGAAGGGGAACTGAAATTCACCAGCCTCAGTGTCCTGCCAGCTCAGCCAGGCCCACTGGAACATTGGGGTCCACGAGCACCAGGGACCACCAGAGAGACCCCCAGGACAGAAGAACACATGGATAAAGGGGAGGGGAAATGAGTTAATGATTTTGGGGAAATGATTATCATATGCATCGTGGTGAGTGCAGCTGTGACAAACCTCTCTGGTTCCCTGACTTCAGGGCGAGGGTGGCGAAAATGAAAAGGAGTGGATTCGATGGAGTTGTCAAAAAAGAACTTTAATAACAGGGTGAAAAACAACAAATGTGGAGAAGACGACCACAGTAGGAGGGACAGGATCCAAAGACATGAGACAAAGGGGAAACAACAATATATACACTTGGGGGTGGAACACTCTAGAACAACAACCATCTAGGGCAAACAGGTAACCAATAGGGGAGCAGAACTGGGACAACTTAGCATAACAACACCAAAGGCTTCTGGGGGAACTCTCAAGCTCACCCCAAGTTAAACAAATGATTCTCAGGGCTTGAAGCTCACACTCAGTGCTTTTGGGGTAAAATCCAGTTGAGTCTGAGTCACAGCTGGGCCAACTCCACACATATGTATGTTTAGTCCAGGACAATCAATGAATATGTATGCAAAACACAGAATGTAAACAGAAACTTTCCTGTACTCAGCATGCACAGCTTTGGGAGGAGCTATCCCCCTGTGCATCTGGCCAAATAATGAATGCTGCTTCTTAATGCTATATTGGTGTTAAGGAGTTTTTATTTTACTGCATTTTTGGTAACAATCCCACTCCGAAGGAAAGCTCTGTCTGCTGCTGTTCACAAACAGAGAAGGGCTGGTGGGAGATGTGGTGGTTGGAGGCTGCCTGGGGCACAGCCACCATGAAATAATCGAGTTTTCAATATTCTGTGAAAGAAGGAAGAGCACGAACAAAACGTCTACCCTGGCATCAGAAAGGGCAAACCTTGGCCTATTCAGGATGCAGATTTAGAGAATACCGAATCAGGTACTGATTTTTTAAAGGGAAACAGACTTTAAAAAAAGGTGTCCAGGAAGGATGGACACACCTCAAGAAAGGAATCTTAAAGGGGAAGGAGCAGCCTGTGCCTCTGTGACAAAGTTGAACCAGAGAGGAAAATGACTGTCCAGGCTGGGCATGAGCTTTTTGTGGGAACTCAGAAAAAATAGGTCAGGCAGCTCAGGAAGTGTTTAAGGATGCTGTTGGGTCATGCAGAAAGAAACGTAGAGAGATGAAAGCTGAATTAGAGCTTCACCTGTCCACTTCTGTAAAAAGTAATAAAGAAAAGTTTTATAAATAAACTAATAGCAAAAGAAGGAATAAGGAGAACCTCTACTTGAGAGTGGATGCAGTGGGGAACAGAGTAACTAAAGATAAGGAAAAGGCTGAGCTGCTTAACACCTTGTATATCTAAATTTTCAACAATAAGACAGCTTGTCCTCAGGACAAGTGTTCTCCTGAGCTGTAGATGGGCACAGGGAGCAGAACAGCCCCCCTGTGATCCAGGAGGAAGCAGCTGGGGACCTGCTGAGCCACTCAGATGCTCACAGGTGTCTCTGGGAGCAGATGGGATCCATCCCAGGGGGATGAGAGAGCTGTGGATGAGCTCCCCAAGCTGCTCTCCATCATTTACCATCAGTGCTGGCTCAGCAGGGAGGTTCCAGAGCACTGGAGGTGCCAAGGTGAGCCCATCCCCAAGAAGGGCTGGAAGGAGGAGCTGGGGAACTCCAGGCCTGTCAGCCTGACCTGGGTGCCCGGCAAGGTTATGGAACAGATCACCTTGAGTGCCATCACAGGGCACCCACAGGATGGCCCAGGGATCAGAGCCAGCCAGCGTGGATTTCAATGTCTGCACTGATGATCTGCATGAGGGGACTGAGTCCAGCATCAGCAAATCTGCAGATGACACCAAGCTGGGTGTGAGTGTGGATCTGCTGGAGGGAAGGAGGGCTCTGCAGAGGGACCTGGACAGGCTGGATCCAGGGCCCAAATCCAGCAAGGTGAGGTTGAACAAGACCAAGTGCTGGGTCCTGCACTTTGGCCACAACAACCCCTGCAGCGCTACAGGCTGGGGACAGAGGGGCTGGAGAGCGGCCAGGCAGAAAGGGACCTGGGGCACTGATGGACAGCAGGCTGGACATGAGGCAGCAGTGTGCCCAGGTGGGCAAGAAGGCCAATGGCTCCTGGCCTGGATCAGGAATGGTGTGGCCAGCAGGAGCAGAGCTGCTGTTCCACCCATGACATGCCCTCAGCTCTGCACACAGACATTGCTGCTGCAGCTCCAGGGAAGGCAGCAAAAGGGGAATTGCCAGGGAAGACATTGCTGGGAGATGGTTTAGGTCACTTAAAATCACTGAGGGCAGAGGTCCTCATGGACACAGTCTGAGGTCACAGCAAAGGTGGAGAAAAACAAATGGAATATGACACAAACAATGCCATTTTTGTAGACAAGATTAAAAGACTAAGACGAAAGAAAGAAAAGAACAAATCAAATACCAAATCCAAGTATTATCAAAGACAAAATTTATTACAAGTGACTTACAGAAACTGGCCAGCAGTTTAATATTTCTGGAACTGTCCAGTCATCAGTCTCCACACTGCAGCCTTGAGCTCCTGGTTCCTCAGGCTGTAGAGGAGGGGGTTCAGGACTGGGGGCACCACCGAATACAGAACTGACAGGGCCAGATCCAGGGATGGGGAGGAGATGGAGGGGGGCTTCAGGTAGGCAAAAAATGCGGTGCTGAGGAAGAGGGAGACCACAGCCAGGTGAGGGAGGCAGGTGGAAAAGGCTTTGTGCCGTCCCTGCTCACAGGGGATCCTCAGCACAGCCCTGAAGGTCTGCACATAGGAGAAAAAAATGAACACAAAACAGCCAAATCCTAAACAGACACCAAGCAATGAAATCCCAATTTTTCTGAAGTTGGAGTGTGAGCAGGAGAGCTTGAGGATCTGTGGGATTTCACAGAAGAACTGGCCCAGGGCATTGCCATGGCACAGGGGCAGGGAAAATGCACTGGCTGTGTGCAGCAGAGCAATGGGAAAGGCACTGGCCCAGGCAGCTGCTGCCATGTGGGCACAAGCTCTGCTGCCCAGGAGGATCCCATAGTGCAGGGGTTTGCAGATGGACACGTAGCGGTCGTAGCACATGATGGTCAGGAGGGAAAGCTCTGCTGAAATGAAAAACACAAACAGAAACACCTGAGCAGCACATGCTGAGTAGGAGATGGTGCTGGTGTGCCAGAGGGAATTGTGCATGGCTTTGGGGACAGTGGTGCAGATGGAGCCCAGGTCGCTGAGGGCCAGGTTGAGCAGGAAGAAGAACATGGGCGTGTGCAGGTGGTGGCCGCAGGCTACGGCACTGATGATGAGGCCGTTGCCCAGGAGGGCAGCCAGGGAGATGCCCAGCAAGAGGCAGAAGTGCAGGAGCTGCAGCTGCCGCCTGTCTGCCAATGCCAGCAGCAGGAAGTGCCTGATGGAGCTGCTGTTGGACATTGCTTCACTCTGGGCATGGTGGACTGTTGAAGCAAGACATTGACAAGCTCTTTGGGGTTATTTTAGGAATTGCGTCAAAACTACTTCTCTACCTGTCAGGAAAATTCACTCAACATTTTTATTTTTGAGCTTCGGTTTATGCTCCTGAGTTCCTGCCTCATCTTCAGCATTGTTCTCAGCCTGCACCCCAGGGAAGCCCAGAGGGAAAACAGGGCTCCCTGTGTCCCAGGGCAGTCAGACCTGCTGGTCCCCACACAAGTGCCCTTTGCCCATGACACCTCCCTCTAGCTCTGGGTGATCAAACTTTAAAAATGCTTGAAAAAAAAAGTGGAGTTTCTATAGACTCCTTTTTCACAGTTAGTGTCTCTAAGCCCTTCTCTCTTCCCAGTGCAGCTGGACAGGAATGGATACCAAGGGTTGGTCTGGCTCTCTGCTGCCTGGAGTTGTGCCTGCTGGGAGCTGTTTCTCTCTATCCAAGCCTTGTCCCTGCCAGTGCTGCCAGAGCCCAGCCCAGCCCTGGGGGCTCAGCTCTGCCCCGCAGACCCCTCCCAGCACAGGGCACTGCCCAGGGGCATCTCCCTGGCAGCAGGGCCTTAAGGGCAGGCCAGACAAACAGAGATGCTGCAAGCCAAGGTGCTGCTGCTGCTGTCTGTAGGGAGAGGAGGCTGAGGAGGCACTTTCTGAGGGAGATCTGAGGCCCATCTGCTGATGCCCAGGCTGACAGTGCAGGAGGCTCAGTGACACAGCCAAAGCTGGCAGCTCCTTTCCCTTCCCTTTAGGAGAAAGCTGAGAGCAGCCCTGGCCATGCAGCACCATCTCCAGAGCAGGAGGAATCTGCCCTGATGGGGGTGGCTCCTTGCACCTGGAACTTCTCCCCTGCAGCGTCCATGGGGAGCTGCCCGGCAGGCTGAGAGCTGCCCCTGGCAGGTGGCACATGCCCTGGGCTGGCCAAGAGCCCTGAGGGCTGCAGGAGCTGCTCTGCAGGACAGCCCTGGGCAGCCCTGGCTGCAGCCCCAGCTTCAGCCCCTGCAGCCGTCCCTGGCAGCAGGAGCCGTCCTGCCCTGTCCCTCTGACGGTGCCCAGGGCAGCCCCGCTCTGCAGCACATCCTCCTCCTCCTCCTGCTCCTCCTGTGCCACAGAGAAACTGGGAGAGTCTTCCTGACACATCCCCCAGGCTCTGGGGTCTGCTGGCTTCAGGAGATCCCTCCAGGAGCACAGGGGACATTGCCCTGCACCCACACACTCACCATGCACAGGGCTGTGAAGATCTTTCCCCAGGTGAAGTCTCAGCTCAATGTCTTCCCAATCCTGATTACCTTCAGCCTGTCTCTGCCTGGCTCCTGTCCCCTCAGTGCCTGCAGGCAGAGCCCTCAGCCCTGCTGGGCTGGGAGAGGAGCTGGCCCTGGGAAGAGCTGTTCCTTTAAAGCTCAGCAGCACAGAAACAGCACAAGGACTTTAATGAGCCTCTTGGGGATTTGGTGTTGTTTACATCAGACTCAGTCCCTGAGAGAGTGATCAAAAAACTTCTCAAGAACTCAAACTTAAATTAAAACTCTGAAATTTCTTGAAGTTTTAATGGGTTCCACTGAGGGACAGAACTGAGCAAGTGTCCCCAGGTTCCAGTTAGAGCAGAACACTGGTGGCAGTGATGACAGCTGGGGACAAAGAAGGCCAAGGTGTCTCTGGTGCTGAGCAAAGCTGGATGTGTTTGAGGAATGCCAAGGGCCAAGGCCTGAGCCCCAGGGCCTGGCCAGGCAGATCCTGTCCCTCCCTCCTTGCTCAGGGCCCTTGCCGGGATGGGCACTGGCATGTGGGGATGTGCAATGCCAAGGGCAGGAGCATGGGGCGGCCCCTGCCAGGCTGCTGAGCAGGGACAAGGAGGCCATGAGGCCCCAGGCCTGCAAGGGTCACTTGTCTCCTGCTCCTGCCTCAGTGCTTTCCTTTTTATGGAAAAGAACCATCCCTCCTTCCCAGGCACCCTTGGTGGGAAAACAGGACTCCCATACAACTCACCAATATGATTAAGCTGAAGCCATTGATTGTTTACATTATGCACTTATTTATGCATTCTAACTCTACTGCATACACTGATCACGCATCTCTTCATTGGCGCCTCTCTCTTGTCCTTGTGTTCTGCACTCACTTCTCTGGGTATGTGATTGGTTACAGTCCAGGTGGTTCACAGCCCTCTGTTATCTAGTTCTTGTGCTCTTGGTATTCTGTTTCTCAGCATTTTCTTTCTTCATTTAGCACAGTTTACCTCTTAGTAACCTTGGTGAATTCCAGAGGGCTCTGATAAGAATAACTACAAGCAATATGGCTGGTGCACAGTGTGGCCTAAGTTGTTCAGATACATTGCTACAACTCCCCCTTCTTCTTCCTGTACCAGCCAAACCCTTTTCACTGTATTTTCTACCAAGTGGGTCACCAATATCACTATGCATGGAATAGCTCAAAGCAATATAATAATAACTACTAGTAATAACAAAGCTCCCTTTAAGGTATCCTTCAATCATCCAGTTATTCCCCATCCCTCAAACCATTCATCCACGCCCCAATCATTCAGAGTCAATTTCTTCATGTTGTCTTGAAGTTGTTTGAGTTTCCTGTGAATGGATGTAGACTGGCCAGAGAGATTCATACAACACATTCCTTCAAAATCCTCACACCTGTGCCCATGTGCTAACTGCAAAAAATCTATAGCAGCTCTATTTTGCAGTGTGCCATGTCTAATACCATCTACATCAGTGAGCATTTGATTCAAAATAGCTGAACTTGTGTTCAGTGTGGGAATCCACAAAATCAGAGGATTTTTGGGGAAGCTGCAAAAGGCAGGCCTCAGAGACAGCAGGACTGTGATTAGAGCTAAGCAGTAGCCATGAGATTGGTCAGCAGAAAAATTATTTAAAAAGTAGAAAAGCACGGACAAATAGAACAATGGTCTGTGTATTAACGCTTGTCTAGAAAAAGTCTCTAAGCTACAGAAAAGTTTTTCTATCAAGATATTAGGAAATTTGAAGCTTAATAATGGAGCTCTGTGCATTGTGTTTTAAGGCTTCCAAGCAGGTATTGTATCCAAAATAGGCAAGCATTG
The DNA here is from genome assembly GCF_037042795.1 of Molothrus aeneus. Lineage (NCBI taxonomy): Eukaryota > Metazoa > Chordata > Aves > Passeriformes > Icteridae > Molothrus > Molothrus aeneus. Next base: position 854,425 of record NW_027099005.1, read on the forward strand.
TTTTAACCAAAGGTACCTGTGCTTATTGTGGTTGGATAGAACTACTGTCAATATGCTTTTGCTTTGTGGGATTGGTAAAAAAACTTTTAAAGTAAGTTGTAACATTGAGTTCTTTGTCTGCTGCCGAGGACACGAGCTGCTGGCATCTTCCCATTCTCATAACCATGTAATGAGACTGATGCTGGAAAATAAAACAGCTCAAGGCACGTTCCTCAGCAGCCCTGTCCCGTTTGTGATTTGTACATAGCCCCTGGCTCTCTCTATACATAAAGACAGACTGTGCAAAGTACTTTATGCTATGAATTTCATGAATTGCTCACAAAAAGGACCAAACCCCTCCGTCTTAAGGCACTTTCATAACAACATGTACACACACCTCAAAGAAAGACCTCCAGTACTTGACCAGAATCATGAATCTAAAATTATTGAAGGGCCTTACTCTCTCATTATGTGCGGGAGAGGATATGCTTGTGTTTCTACAGATACAGGACCCCGGTGGATTCCCAGAAGATTTATCAGTAGACCACAGATCTGACGATGACCCCTCGAATGAACACAAAGTCAGATCCCCTTCCCACCATGCCACAGAAGCAGCTTTCTCTTGGAGATGAAGCAAAAAGAAATTCATATATCCAAACATTGTGGCAAGGACACTCATCACACGTAGATACATCCCACCGATAACATCCATGTCAATCTCAAATGCAGACACACCCCTGCCTTTTCCACCATCCCTCTACCAGTGACCTTTTATCCCTACCCCCTCCCTCTTTCCCCTCTTGAAACTGCTCCTTTTTCCCTCCCTCAAACTTCCCTTAAAAAAGAGAAGGGCGTGATTGGGAGGAGTTGGTAAGAACTATAGGAGGAAACTTAAAAATATTTAAGAATGTCTTAAAATAAGTCCACTAATGTGTGTTTTTATCATACACAGGTAAAAACTACCCAGTGGGAAAGAAGAAGTATGATTCTTTCTGTGACACCCTCCAGGGCACCCCACAGCAGTACCAGTGCCATCGTTGTCATCGTCTTTATCAGCGCCCTCATCTGTATCCAAGTGACCACCGGCTGGATCGTCCCTCAGCCAAAACAAAACATCTGGGTCACTTTGGCAAAGTCATTAAAGCAAGACAATCTTTGCATGGCCATTGGAAGCGTAGACGGTCCACTCTTAACATGCCTGGTGGGAGTCCCCCTGTCACCAAACGACTGCCCGTATGTAGGTAAGAAACCCAACCCCATGGACACCTGGGACGAGTGGATGAAGATCCTGCCACACCATGTCTCCACAGGACTTGCTTTTCCAGGCCCAGGATGGTGTTCTGGGCAGTGGTGTGAGGCACAGGGTCGGTCTCCAGCCATCCCGTGGCGGCTTCCACCATGGTCAGAACGTAGCGCTTGCCCTGGCGTGTCTGGGGCAGTGGGATGGAGTCAATCTGCCAGGCCTCCCCATACTTGTACTTGGACCACCGCCCACCGTACCACAGGGGCTTCACCTGCTGGGCCTGCTTGATGGCAGCAGACGTCTCACCGTCATGGATAACCTGAGAAATACTGTCCATGGTTAGATCCACCCCTCGGTCTCGTGCCCACTTACAGGTGGCATCTCTGCCCTGATGACCTGAGGCATCATGGGCCCATTGAGCTGGGAACAACTGCCCCGTATGTTGCCAATCTAAGTCTATCTTTGGCACCTCTATCTTTGCAGCCTGACCTACCTGCTCGTTGTTTTAGTGTTCCTCACTAGCCTGACTCTTGGGGACATGGGCATCTCCGTGGCAGACTTTCACAGGTAGCTCTTCTACCTGAGTGGCAATGTCTTTCCATTCATCAGCAGCCCAGATTGATTTTCCTCTATGCTGCCAGTTGGACTTTTTCCACCTTTCCAGCCAACCTCACAGATCACTGGCTATCATCCATGAATCAATATAAAAGGTATCGTTTTGGCCCCTTCTCTCTTTCAGCAATGTCCAAAGCCATCTGAATGGTTTCGAGTTCAGTAAATTGACTTGATCCACCTTCTCCTTTGGTAGCTTGTGCAATCTGTCGTGTGGGGCTCCATACAGCTGCTTTCCATTTCCAGTTCATCCCTACAATGCGACAGGAACCGTCAGTGAAAAGAGCGTAGCGTGTTTCCTCTGCTGGTAGTTGGTTGTACGGTGGAGCTTCCTCAGCCCGTGTCACTTGTACCTGCTCCTCTTTGTCAGTGAGACCAAAGTTTTCACCTTCCAGCCAGTTTGTATTTATCTCCAAAATCCCAAGGTGATTCAGGTTTCCAATACAGGCACGCTGTGTGATCAGAGCAATCCATTTGCCCCATGTGGTGTCAGTGGTGTGGGGGGTACAGAGAACCTTTCTTTTAAACATCCGCCCCAGCACCGGTAGTCGGGGTGCCAGGAGGAGTTGTGCTTCTGTGCCAATCACCTCTGAGGTCCCTTGAACTCCTTCATAGGCAGCCAAGATTTCCTTCTCAGTGGGAGTGTAGTTGGCTTTGGATCCTCTGTAACTTCGGCTCCAGAATCCCAGTGATTGGCCTTGAGTCTCCCCAGGCACCTTCTGCCAAATGCTCCAGGACAAGCCATTGTTCCTGGCTGCAGAGTAGAGCACGTTCTTCACCTCTGCTCCTGTCCTGACAGTTCCAAGGGCTACTGCATGAGCGATGTCCTGCTTGATCTGAGCAAAGGCTGGTTGCTGTTCAGGGCCCCAGTGGAACTCGTTCTTCTTGCAGGGGACCAGGTGGAGAGGGCTCACAATCTGGCTGTACTCAGGAATGTGCATTCTCCAAAAACCTATGGCTAAGAAAGCTTGTGTTTCCTTCTTGCTGGTCGGTGGAGACATTGTTGTGATCTTACTGATGACCTCAGTGGGAATCTGACGCCATCCATCTTGCCACTTCACTCCCAGAAGCTGGATCTCTCGGGCAGGTCCTTTGACTTTGCTCTTCTTGATGGTGAAGCCAGCTTCCAGCAGAATCTGGATGATCCTGTCTCCTTTCTCAAACACTTCCATTGCCGTGTTCCCCCACACAATGATGTCCTCAATGTACTGCAGGTGTTCTGGAGCCTCACCCTTTTCCAGCGCAGCCTGGATCAGTCCATGGCAGATGGTGGGGCTGTGCTTCCACCCCTGGGGCAGTCGGTTCCAGGTGTACTGCACTCCCCTCCAGGTGAAAGCAAACTGAGGCCTGCATTCTGCTGCCAGAGGAATGGAGAAAAACATGTTAGCAATGTCTATAGTGGCAAAGCACTTTGCTGCCTTGGACTCCAGCTCGTACTGGAGCTCCAGCATGTCCGGTACAGCTGTGCTCAGTGGTGGAGTCACTTCATTCAAGCCACGATAGTCCACAGTCAATCTCCATTCTCTGTCAGATTGTGCACAGGCCAGATGGGGCTGTTGAAGGGTGAGTGGGATTTGCTGAGCACCCCTTGGCTCTCCAGCTCACGGATCATTCTGTGGATGGGGATCATGGCATCTCAATTCGTTGCTATTTCACCTTGACTTGGCATTTTCCTATCTTTAAGCCTCTTCCCTCCATGGAGCCCTAGCAGGCTCGGAGCCTGCTACAGATCACGGCATCTCAATTTGTTCAACACTGCCAGTGGTGCACTGTCGAGGTGACAATTGGTACTCATTGCTCTTCCACCCTCACGAGTCCTACTGCAGATGAGTTTTCTGATAGTTGTTGCCTTCTTGTGAAGGCCGCGGTGACCTGGTTTCGGAGTCCAGCACGGCGATCCCCTCCTTGGGATCCCTCGGGGCCAATAACGGACGCTGACACCAATGTGGTGGACGGTTAAAGGCCTTTATTGAGGGGTCTCGAGGGTATTTATGGACTAAGGGGCTTCTCTACGTCAGACAGGGGTTTGGCTATACTTTCTAGGGTTAGTATGGAGTGGAAAGTTACTGGCATGCATAGGTTAGGGGGGCTACACGTCTGGCTACATTCCAAGGGTGATCCTTATCTATGGGGAGAGGGGTAGAAGGATTCCTGTAATTTTCCGTCACAGCCCGAAATCTTCCGAACACCTGTCCCTATGCCTACTACACTTCCCCCCCCTCTTTCACAAATGAACGAGGTAGTCTTATACATAGGTACTGAAATGAGGTAGGAGGTTGAGATCTGACTAGGGAAAAGGGTCTTGGGAAACCTGAGTAAGTTTCTGCCAGGCAAGTCTCTCGTGACTGGCAGTGTTCCCTGTTGAGTTCACAGTAATTGTTGCTGTCCCACGAACAGGATGTTAGTCCATTCTAGGCGGGCCTGAACGAATGAGACTAGCTTGTTCAGCAGGCATGGCCCGAAGGTAATAGCTAAAAGCAGCATTGCCAATGGACCTATTAGGGTAGAAATTAGGGTGGTTAACCATGGTGATTGATTGAACCAGGATTCGAACCAGCCCTGTTGGGCTTCCCTGTCTTTCTGTCTCTGAGCCAGTCTGTTTCGGAGTTCTGCCATGGAGTCTCTAACGACTCCTGTGTGGTCAGCGTAGAAACAACATTCTTCTTTCAAGGCAGCACATAGGCCCCCTTGCTGCATGAACAGGAGATCCAGTCCTCGCCTGTTCTGCAGGACCACTTCTGAGAGCGAGGAGACTGACTTTTCTAGAAAGGAAATGGATTTCTCGATCCTCTGCAGGTCCTCATCGATGGTCATCTGCAGCTGAGACAGTCCTTGGTGTTGAGTTGCTAGGGCTGAGACACCTGTTGCCGTTCCAGCCGCTCCTAGGCCGAGCAGCATTGCGATAGTTATACCTGTTAGTATTTCTCTCTTGTGGAGCCGGCTGTTTTCCTCGAAAAGGTGGTACACCTCCTCGTCTGAGTGGTACAGGATCCTAGGGATGATCAGAACTTGAACACAAAAGTCGTTAGAGTTATCGAATTTGGCAAGAGACACGCAGGGACTCACTCCAGATCTCTGGCAAACCCACATTCCAGATGCGGATGGGACTACCCACTTATTATTCCTCCTGTCAGGCTCAACTACTTCGGTGCAGACGTCACCTTTCCGCTTAGCTAGGGTTGCATTGCCAAAGCATCTGCCCTGACCTGTGACTTGACTCAGGGTAATTCCTTTGCGGGGTGTGTCCCATCTGCACTGGCGAGGGGCATCGGCTGTGGAATAGCTGAAGGGGGTATCTAAAGCGATTCCTTCGTAAAAGGGGGGTTTAACATCGTAACAAAGCCAGCAGGAGTCGGTTAGGTTAGGGTTAGATTCATTCAGGGATAGAAAGGTAGCTTCTAACACGCGAAGGATTGGGTCCGGGTCTGACCTGGCTGAGCGGCCTATCTGGAAGGCTTCCTCATCGCCAGTCGGGACCTCGGTGACCCTTGTGGGCAAGGGTTTGGGGTAGGTCATGTTTCTCCCTTTCTGTGTGCTTTTGATCACTTTGTTGGGTCCAACTGCTCTGGGTGCTGACGGTTGGAGTCTGATAATTCGCACATTCACCCATTTTCCTGACCCTTGAAGGACTACTGTCCACGTTTTGCCTACGGCTCAGCTAGGGTGATTTGGCTGCAAGACTGTCATGTTATAGTGAGTGCATTTCCGGAATTTGGGGACTTTATGGTGGTTTCGATAGAAACTTCCCTGAAGGAAGACGGGTGTTTTGCACCCTGCGGGTGCCCAGGTGAACTGTAGGAATCTGTCGGGCTCTTGTGGGTCCCACCCAGGTCTTGATGGCCTGGCGTCTGTAACTATCGTTTCGCAGCCCCAGTGCCCACAGTATCCCCACCCTGGGCGATTGCAATAACTTTTTCCTGGGTTTGATGCTGGGCACCAGTAAGTTAGGTACATGTGTGTGGCGTGTGAAGAATGGGGGTCTACCTTTGGCTGTTCCGGAAACAGGCTGGTGATGCTAAGCACAAAGGACGGGGCGTTTGGCGTGATGATGTCTCTGAGCATCTTGTCACCATCAAGATGCTGCATGACCCACCTGAAGGGCTGGTGAGGGTAGTGGTCTGGGCTGGCTTGTCCTCTGGCAACAAGCCCCAATAGCATAATCACACAGAAACACCGTTGTAGCTTGGGTCTCGCCCGTGTGGGTCTCTCGGGTGCTGTCCGGCGGCTTGGTGGACTGTCACTTTCCTCTGGGAGGGGAACATATGCATCCCGGAGACGACCCATAAGCATGTCCTGTAAATCTTGTCCCGCCCAGTGTGAAGGTCGGGCTTGATTGACCTAAGCGGACACCACCTAATTTCGCCGTCCTTTTTGACAGCTGCGTACCCTCGTCCCGTGAGCATCAACCTCCAGCCCTGTTCCCATTCGCCTAGCTCATTTCTAATTGCAACCTGTGGGCCTTCCTCTAGCGCCTTGGTGGCCCAGTGTTTCTGGATGGGGCTGTTTGTTTCATCCCCCCTAGGGAATTGATTCAGTGCTAGCAAGGCGGTTGCTAGTATGTGTGCCTGATCTCCTGGGGGAATAGAATTGGCAAAACCCTCTGCTTTTGCCAACACCTCCAGCCTGGTTTTCAGGGTTTGATTCGCCCGCTCGACTATGGCCTGCCCGGTACTGTTGTACGGGATACCCTGTACTAATGTGATGCCCCATTTCGAGGCGAATTCTTGTACTGGTTTGGAGGTGAAATTGGAACCGTTGTCAGTTTTGATCTGTTTGGGGATGCCAAGCCATGCCATGGCCGTCAGCCAGTGCTGAATTGTGGCTTTAGAGTTAGTTTTGGGGTGCTGTGTGGCCACGATCATTCCGCTGAAAGTGTCCACCGTCACGGCAAGCCACGCTCGGGGCTTCAGCAGTTGACACAAGGTGAAGTCTGACTGCCAGATTTGTGAAGGCTTGAGACCTCTCGGGTTGACTCCACTGGTCCACAGGGGTGATTTCTGGCAGTAAGGACAGGTCGCCACCACATGTCTTGCGTCTGCTGTAGAAATCCCACACCTCTTCGCCAGGGCCTTGGCCCCGATATGGAGTGATTCATGCAGCTGACGAGCTTCCTGCAACGTCCATACGCCTTTTGCTGCGGCGTCCGCCTTGTCGTTGCCTATCTGGAAGTAACCTTTGATTGGGTCGTGGCTGTTGGCGTGAATGATGGACACGGTGCCCTGTCGTGAGGAGAGCGCTTCTTCCAGCATTAGGGCTGCTGTAGATGTTGACACACCTGGTCCTGCCATGGCTAGGCAAAGCCTCGCCACGAATATAGAGTCCGTTACTATATTGAGGTGTTCATCTTTGAAAAGTCCGCACGCTAAGACCACTGCTGTCGCTTCCAGTTGCTGCACTGACAGTGTGGGGTCACACACTTTAATGCAATGCCATCGTTCCCCTGCCTGCCACACTGCCGTCGCAGTAGAAGTCGTGGAGGAAGCGTCTGTGAAGACCGTTGGTCCTGGCTGCGGTCGGTCCTTGACCTTTAGTGGTATGTCTATGTCGACGATGCTCAGCAGCCGAGTCCAGGGTGGTTTTGCAGAGTAGGAGATTTCTCCTCCGAAGCCGGTGAGAGCAAGGGCTAGGTGCTCTGAAATTGCGGGTGACTCCACAGACGGTTGCTTGCGAAAGGGAAGGCGTATTCTCGTTGGCTCAGTTCCTAGGTGCCTCAAGGCCAGTTTCCTGCCTTTTCTGATGAGGTTGGCGACGCATTCGATTCCCGGGGAGAATGCACGAGCAGGTCTCCCGAGAACTACCCATTGGATCGGTCGGGATTTTTCGGAAGGTCCTTGTGCTAGTGCTCCCACTCCGCCCTTTGGTGTGAAGTGAACGTATAAGTCCAGGGGCATGGCCGGGTTCCACCTGGCTAGCGTGCTAGTGGACAACTGCTGGTCGATGAAATCGAGGGAGCTCGCCGCTTGTGGTGTCAGTTCCTTGGGTTCCCAGGGGTGTTGTCCCTTCAGGAGGTCATATAAAGGGTCCATGACCTCGGGGGGGATCAGGACGACGTTGCGGACCCACTGCAGCGATCCCACCAGGCGTTGCACATCGTGAAGTGTCTTGATATCCCGGTTGATCTTTACCTTGGGAGGAGTCACGTAGGAACTCGTGATTCCCACTCCTAGGAAGGTCACGCAGGGTCCTCTCTTGACCTTTGCGCTTGCGATCTCGAAGCCGTTGGCCCGGAGGGTTTCTGTGATTGTAGACACCAGGTGGTCCACCTGGCTCGTCGATGGTGCAGCGACTAGGATGTCGTCCATGTATTGGATGATGGTTGCGGCAGGGTAGGAATGTCGGACCGGCATCAGTGCTCTGTCCACGGTGATCTGGCAGATAACAGGACTGTCCACTAGGCCTTGTGGAAGCACCCTCCACTGGAAACGGAGGTTAGGCCGATTACCGTTCGGAAATGCCACGGAAAAGGCAAAGCGTTCTCTGTCGTCCGGATGCAGGGGTATCGAGAAGAAACAGTCTTTGATGTCCAGCACTGCGCACGGCTGTCCTTCAGGGATAGCTGAATTCATGGGTAGCAGTGTCTGGACTGGACCCATGGGTCGAATCGTCTTGTTCACTTCTCTCAGGTCGTGGACGAGACGATAACCCTCTCCGGACCTTTTGGGGATTACAAACACAGGGGTGTTCCATGGACTGGTGGAGGGTTCTATGTGACCCTTTTGCAGTTCGCGGTTGACCAGTTCCAGCAAAGCTGCCACTCGAGGCTCTGACAAAGGCCACTGCTCCCTCCAAATAGGATCTGACGATTTCCAAGTCAATTTGATTGGCAGCTGAGGGTGTACAGCAGTGGCCCTTATGATAAATTTGTGATCTTGACTCCTAGCATAGCAAGGACATCCCTCCCTATTAGTGGCGGAGAGTTTTGCAAAATGTAGGGGTAAATTGCTACTGTCTGTTCTGGTCCCTTGTTCGTGTGAAGTGTTATAGCCACCAGCTGGGTGCTTTTCCACGCCCGGGTTTGTCCCCCCACCCCGTTCACTGGAGGGACTTCCTTAAACTGCCAATGTCTGGGCCAATGCGATTGGGGGAGAATCGTGCAGTCTGATCCCGTGTCTACCCAAAACTGAAGTCCTATGATGTGGGGGTCCCGACTGCCATAGAGGCGGCATGTCCCCCACACCCTCGGGGGTTCCTTCCCTATTTTCATGGCCAGGGCCACCCAGGGGTCACGGTTTGGGGCGTCCCCTGCTGGTCCTGTAGCGCTTGCTTGGCTTGTGATGATGGGTGGTGTGAGGGTACGGTTGGTGGTACTGCATAGCTCTGCCATTGTATCGCTGGCGGGGGTGTGATACTGACTGCCTCCTGTGGGAGCATAGGGGATGAAGGTCCCCTGCTCCACTGTGGGTTGGCATAGATGGGCCGTCTCGCCTCCATAGCGGGAGGGGGCCGAATATGGCCCGCACGCCCCCCCCCCTCTCCCGTTTCCCCGGGGCCGGGATCTACAGTCCCTAGTGAGGTGACCTCTCTTCTCACAGTTCCAGCAGGTCCCTTTGGGGCGCTGCTGGGGCGAGGGTGTCGCCTGAGGAAGCTGTGCTGGCTGGGGGCAGCTGGCCGCGACATGACCTGACTGGCCACATCTGAAGCAGGCCATCGCACTGGTTAGGGTGTGGACGGCTGCTTGGAGTGGGGTCAGCTGTTCTTCCCTCACAACATGCTTAATCATGTCAGCCAGGCTGGCCCCGGCTGGCAGGGAACGCAATATATCTTTGGTTACGGTGTTACATTGCTGCCGAAGGCAGTCGGTTATCACCGGACCTTTAGCAACAGCGGGTAAGTTAGAAGAGTCCACTGCAGCCTGAAGGCGGTCAACAAATTGTGTAAAGCCTTCACTCTCCCCCTGTTTGATGGTCGACCATGGTGTCGGTCTGTCCACAACCCTGGATGCGGCGCGTATAGCTTCTCTGGCCGCCCGGGAAGTCGCCCTGACTTCCTCAGTCCGAAGCTGCGCAGCTTGTTGCTGGGGTGTGGCTACTTCGTCATGCTTCCCTAACAACCTAGATAAACTCGACCCGTGGAGTGGTTGCCCTTCCCCCGCTGCCTGAGCGAGCATGGCCGTACATCGGTCTGTCCATTCCTGTTTAAATATTATCAAACCCGCCCCATCAAAAAGCATACGGCTTATTTGCACTATATCAAAAGGGAGTAAATCATCATTGCTAAAAAGACCGTCCACGAGAGTGGAAACTACTCCTGAGTTAATTCCCTTTTCCGAAATAGCTTTTACTATTGTTTGAACATCTTTGGAATTAATGGGAGTATACGTTCTTTGCTGGTTCCCCTGGGGTCCTGTAATTCTCACCGGGAAGGCATGCACCGATGCTGTGGGTGCCCATCCCGCGCATTCGATTTTGATTTTACCCCAGTCGGTGAGTTCGTATTGGGGCTGGTTCTCGATTGTGTTAAAAGTTTCGTTTGGTTTCGTCCGAAACCGCATTGATTCAGTTTTCTCTGCTTCCGAGTCGCTGCTGGACTCGGTGGGCTCTGTAGAGCAATCCGAGGAGCTGTGGCTTCCTTCAGAGTCGGAAGTCGACTGCCAGTGAACTTCCGGTCTCTGCTGCCGTTTTGTTCGGCTTCGGCCCCGCTCCTCCCCTCGGAGGCGGTGCCGGTGCCGCCCCCTGGGCTCGCCCCGCCTCCCGCAGGGAGGGATCTCTCCCATATATGGTGGCATCAGTGGGCGCGGCTCCCGAGTGAGTGCCCACCCTCTGCCGCACCCCCACGCATGCGCGTCTGCTGGGATCCACAGCTCCCGGCTGGGCATGGGCTTAGCGCTGGTTTCCCGCGCATGCGTGTCCGCGGCTGGCTGCGTTTCCGGGTTCTTCCCGCTGTGGACTGGCGGGCTCCGCCCCTCCCCCCAGCCACCCGCGCCATATTCAAACGGGTAGGGCGGCGGATCCCCTCCGCCGCTCGCCCGCGCGCCAGCCCTCTCGATATTTCGGGCTTCTGCCGCCAATCCCTCCCAAAAGGACCGTGCGAGTCCCTCCGCTTCTTGCGCTAAGTCGGCTATCGGCGGGGAAGGGATGGGCGAGGGGTCCGCGGGCACCCCGGGGGGCTCCGGAGGTGGTCTGGGCCCCGGCGAGTCCCCCGAAGGGGTCCGCGGGTCTCCCGGGAGCTCCGGGGGCTCTGGGCTCGGGGAGGGATGGGATGCGCCCAGCCCCCGCGTTTTCCCGTTTTCAATCGGGTCGCCACCGGGGGGGGTTCGCGTTATCGCCCCCTCCCCCCGCTGTGGCGTGATTAACAGACAGGAGCGTGCAGTTTTCCACGCCTCCTGTTCTTCTAATGCTTTGCGTAGGGCGGCTTCTGCCTTCCCCCACGCTTTCAGGCTTTTGCTGCTGCCTGTGGCTTTTGTGTCCTCTGCTAGTGCGACAGTACATTTTTGCCACACCTCAAAGTGTAATATATCTATGGGTCGAGCAATGACCCGAAGCTCTAAGAGTCTCGTCAATGCGAGATTAAAATTCTTGAGCTCACATTTGATTCCCCATTGCATATGTATCAAACTTACGACCTTCGCTATTGCTTCCATACGAATCGCGATTCTTTGGGGCGTCCCCCTGTTTCGCCACAGTCGTTCCCGCGCTGTGGACGCTGTCCCCTGGCCAGGAGTATCCCCGTCGCCCGGACTCGTCGTCCCGGGTTTAGGCACCACTATGTTGCCTTCTTGTGAAGGTCGCGGTGACCTGGTTTCGGAGTCCAGCACGGCGATCCCCTCCTTGGGATCCCTCGGGGCCAATAACGGACGCTGACACCAATGTGGTGGACGGTTAAAGGCCTTTATTGAGGGGTCTCGAGGGTATTTATGGACTAAGGGGCTTCTCTACGTCAGACAGGGGTTTGGCTATACTTTCTAGGGTTAGTATGGAGTGGAAAGTTACTGGCATGCATAGGTTAGGGGGGCTACACGTCTGGCTACATTCCAAGGGTGATCCTTATCTATGGGGAGAGGGGTAGAAGGATTCCTGTAATTTTCCGTCACAGCCCGAAATCTTCCGAACGCCTGTCCCTATGCCTACTACAGATAGTCCAGGCAAGGTGTTCAACTGCCTAATGTTCTCTGCCTCTACAGCAGCTATTCCAAAAGGCCACCCGAGTCCCTTGGGGTGTTTGTGAAGCCATTCTGGTAGAAGTCAATGCCCAGAATACATGGGGCCTCTGGGCCAGTCACAATAGGATGTTTCTGCCACTCATTCCCAGTCAGACTCACCTCAGCTCCCAACAGGGTCAATTGCTGTGATCCCCCCATCACCCCAGCAATGGAAACAGGTTCTGCCCCCCATGTCCCGATGGCATTAGGGTACACTGCACACCAGTATCAACTAAGGCGTTGTATTTTTGTGGCTCTGATGTGCCAGGCCATCGGATCCACACCATCCAGAAAATACGGTTTTGCTGTGCCTCTCCCTGGCTAGAGGCAGGACCCCCCTAGCCCTGGTTATTATTTCTTTCCTGGGCATACATGGTAGAGGTTCCTTCAAGGGGATCTGACAGATCACACCTGGCAGCTCGGTCATGGGAGTTTGGGGCTGCCTTCACTTTAGTGGAACTCCCTCAGTTAGTGTTTCTCTCCTTGAGCTGATGCACCCGTGCTGCCAGGAGAGAAGTGGATTTCCCATCCCACCTTCCCATGTCTTCCCCATGGTCACGCAGGAAGAACTACAGGTTGGCTCATTGGGTGTACCCTCTTTCTCTAGCTGGGGGATGTTGGGCTCTGACTTTGGGGCCTGTAACCTGCACTGGTGCCAAATTGATCTTCCTCACCTCCTCCTTCATCTCTCTCATTGTAGGAAACATATGTTTGTGCTGTTCTTGTGAGCCAGCGAAGGCTTCCTGAAGATAAGGAAAGCCCCGTATCTCTCTGGAGGAAGGTACCAAGGCTATCACCATGACACCCTGGAGAAAGAGAGAGAGTTAGAAGATAGGGACTTTAGTTGGCTCACAGAGTGACTTGGCTCCTTGTTCACCTACTGAGAACTTTGTTTCTTTCTTATGACCAATGGGCAGTGAATGTGTCTGTTAAGTAAATGTAAATATCTTGACAGAGTATAACAGAAACATGTTGCTATAATAATCTCTCTTGCACCCTTCTGATGGAGTCGTGGTACTTTGTGCTGTGTCGTGCTCCATATCGACATCTGGTGGCCCTGCCATGATTGCAACAGGACTGTAGAAAAGGAAAGACAAAAGAGAGAAAAAGTTGAAAGGTACCCTAAAAACGAGTGAAGGCAGCAAGGACGCTGCGGAGGTCCGGACCTAATTCAGACGTCTGATTCGAGGTAAGTGACAGGGAAAAATAATGGGAAATAATTTATTAAATGAGGAAAAGGCTGCTTTGTCCATGTGGAAGGCTTTATTGAAAAGGAAAAATGTTCAAGCTTCTGATTATGCTCTTGGTAGTTTACTGACATGGTGTAAACCACAGCACTTTGAAGCTGATGCCGACATTGCCTTTAGTGTCCGGGCATGGAAAAAGGTTGGGAAGAGACTATGGGAAGAGATATCTAAGGGGTATAAAACAGTTGTTGATTTGGCTGCTACCTAGAGACTGTTGTATGAGGCGTTGAAGGTGTAATAAATATTATGAAATAATTCATGCTTATAGAGAGAAGGTATTTTATAAGACTGTGAAATCCAAACGAGTCTCTGACCACCAGCAGCCCAGAGGCAGACGTCTACTTGGAATCTCAAGGTTCCTGAAGGCAGCAGGAGAACAATACCCAGTTAACTTATGAATAGACGTGTCCAACGCCATGATTGCTGCTATCCTGAGTGATCGGAAGATGCCCGAGGATGATCATTGCCCAACTGATAGAATCGATCGAGATAGCAGAAGTTGCCAGAAAAATACATCTGAATAGACGACTTCCCCGGACGCAATTAACGCCGGCTATTGACCAGGAAACAGCGATTGTCCAGCTCTGCACAGTGAAAGAAACTGTCTTGAATATGCAGTTACAAAAGAAATCAGGACTCCTCTGCCTCAGGCATAACAAACTGTATAAAACAGCCCCGCAAGAAGTGGTGCTCGTGAACAGGGGAAGGTCTGATACGATAGAGGTCAGATCCAGGTTCACCCAGCGCCAACCCTGGGCTCGACACTTTCTCTTTGGCTGTGGGGTTTTTGAGCACCGTATTTTGGTCACGGAAAAAAGAAAAAAAAAATCTTTTTCACATTTTGATAAATTTGGCTTTTTGATTGATCATTTATAACAAAGGAACGGGAAGCAGAACAAGATAGAGGGGAGGAATTGGAGGAAGAGGAATTAGAGCAAGAAACTGAAGTAGAGGAACAGGAGGAGGTTGAGGCTGAGCCTGTCCATGTATCTCCCCCTGAAGAGCCTGCTGCAGTTGCTGGGGAGGTTCCCCCAGGGTTTGCTATCGTGAGAATCAAATGGCAGGCTGAGACTGCTCCTTGGTACTCATCTCCAACAGACTGCTGAGTGTATGTTAAACCTGTGTTAAACTGCTCAGCAGTTGGTTGAACTGAGTACCAAACCAAAGTATCTTGTGCCTGCACAGCAATTAGCCAAAATGAAGTTCCAGAAGAAGCCAAGTGAAAAACAGGCTGGGTCATTGGCCCTTCTGTCTCTCCCTGGGCCGTTTGCTCCCCTGCTCCCCTCTCACCCTCCCGTGGATCAGTTGCTCCCCACCACCCCCAGCTTTCCCTTGAGCCCTCCGCCCCTCCTCTGCCCTCCTTCGAGTCCTCTGCCTCCAATCCAGCCCCAGCTGAGCCATCTGGCCTGCCCCTCCCTCCTGAACTGGTTGAACAAAAGCAATTTTTAACATTGCGTCCTTCTTTCTCTAGTGATAGTTCTGACGGTGAACTGCCGGTTATAAGTACACCTAAAAAGACGCAGGAATCTGTTTCTGTTAGAACTCGGAGCAGATCCAGGCCTGCTGTTTCTTGGACTCTGCCTCCCTGCCAGGTGGCTGTGACTCCTTGACACCCTTTGCAATTCTGGGAGCATGTGAGAATGAAAGCAGCTGAAGTGGGAGATTGGAATTTGTTAGAGAAAATAGGTGCACCTAAATGGATGGAGATGGCTTCTGCTGCTTCTGGTGGGCCTGTGGCTTTTCCTGTTTTCAAAGCTGTTCCTAATTCGGGACAAGAAGATAGCCATCAGGTTTTTGCATGGAGGGATCTCCAGTCAAAAGTAGATCAGTATGGTGTTAACGCTTCACAGGTGATGCAAGTGATTCGTGTTCTAAATGCTGATGTACTTGCACCTTATGATATTGTTCACCTTGCTACGATTCTGTTTCAGCCAGTGCAGTATGGTGTGTTTCAAGCTACCTGGGAACAAATGGTTGAAAGAGCAGCATTGGACAATGTGCAGTTACCTCAGCAGGATCCACGTCATGCTGTGGGAGCTGATGCCTTGCTGGGCAATGGACCATTCTCTAACCCGGATTTGCAGGCAAGATGGGACCCCCTGGTTCTGGCACAGGCCCAGCAGCTGGGTATGAGTGTCCCCATGATATTTTCTGAAAAATCCTCTTTGCCCAGGATTTTCTCCTGGGAAGCTGAGAAGCCTCAGAGAGGAATGAAAACAATAAGTATCTGATTGATGCTCCTGTGTTTGCTGCTTTGGAATGTGGCTTGAACATTGTTTACCAACAGGCGAATGTTTGATTGGTTCCATGTGAATTGTTTTAATTTAATGACCAATCATGGTCCAGCTCTGTCAAGGCTCTGAGGAGTCAGGGGGTTTTATCATCATTCTTTTCTAGCCTTCTGATGTTTCCTTTCTCTATAGTTTAGTATAGTTTTAGTATATAATTTCTTTTCATAAAATATAATGTCATAAAATAATAAATCAGCCCTCTGAGAACATGGAGTCAAATTCTCATCTCTCACCTCGTCCTGGGGACCTCACAAACACCACACATGAGTGCTTTACTCCAAACAATGGAAATGGCAGCTCCTAAACCAAGGTTTATTACCATCCAGCAAGGGGTGAAGGAACCTTTTCTGCAGTTTGTGGAGAAGGTTGCTGCAGCCCTTGAGAAGCAAGTAGAAGATGATAAGCTCAGGCAAATTTTATGCAGACAGCCTGGGACAACGCAAACAAAGACTGCAGGTGAATTATTGATTCTTTAGCGGGAGATCCCCCACTGTCTGGTCTTGTAGTTGCTTGCTCAAAGGTTGGTTCGGTTGAGCATAAAATGGCTGCTTTGGCTGAAGTAATGAAATCTTCACCCAGATGTTCTGCTTGTGAAGAATCGGGGCATGTGAAGACACAATGCCCTCAAACTGCTGGACGATGTGTACACTCCAGTTGGTTTGGTTATTGCTCTGGAGAAAGTTCAAAGGCAGAAGTCTTGGAAATATTTGGGGTTGATAATCACCAATACACAAATTGTGCCTCAACCTGTAAAATTGGACATTGATATTAAAACTGCTGTTGACGTACAGAAATTAGCTGGTGCAATAGATCGGCTTAGGCCATACTTGGGGATAACGAATCATCAACTGCAACCTTTGTATGACTTACTGTCCGGGATAACTTCCTCTATCAATGAGAGACATTTGACTGCTGCAGCAAAAAAGGCTGTAGAAGTTGTTGAATTGCCCTTGACATCTAAATTTGTTACCAGGATAGAGTTTCTCTTGGTGTGCAATTATTTATTTTGAGAGATGATGAAATACCATGCAGATCGTTGTGTCAATGGAATGATAAATGGGAAGACAAAGTGCATATTTTGGAGTGGATATTTTTTGTCTTTCAGGTTCTGAAAAACAGCTCCAGGCCTGTATGAGCTTTTTGCAGACATCATTATCAAAGGTCGCAGACGCTGCCATGAGATCTTAGGCCGTGCTCCTGTAACTATTGTCATACCGGTACAACAATGGTATTTTGAGTGGTGTTTTCAAAACAATCATGAGCTGCAATCTTCCTTATCTTCCTTTACAGGTCAAATAGCATATCATTTACCTTCTCATCCTATTTTGGATTTCACTAAGAAGATTCCCTTTCAGGGGAAACAATTTTGCTCTTCTGTGCCAATGGAAGGTGCAACAGTTTTTACAGATAGATCAGGGAAAACTGGAAAAACTGCTGTAGCCTGGAAGAAGAATGACTGCTGGGAATATGAAGCAATGGTTCAACAAGGGTCTTTTAATTAGTTGAACTTGGTGTCGTACTTTTGGCCTTTACCTTATTTCCTAATTCCATCAATATAGTTGCTGATTCTGTTTATGTTTCTAATTGAGTGAAACAGTTGGATCAAGCTGTGTTGTATAATGTAAAGGAGAAACCATTATTTGTTATGTTGTTAAAATTGTGGACTGTTATTCGTAATTGAAAGCATTCTTATTTTATTATGCATATCCATAGCCATACATTGCTACCTGGATTCTTTGTTGAAGGTAGCGCCTATGTGGATTCCCTTGTGGCTGCCTCAGCAGTAAAAACGGTGCCTAATGTGTTACAGCAAGCTGTTCTATCTCACCAATTTTTTCATCAGGGTGCTCAGGCACCACGGCAGCAATTTAAGTTATCACACAGCGAAGCAAAGTCAATTATTTCTTCTTGCCCTGATTGTCATCTGGCTCATGTTTCACAATATTACAGCACTAATCCTAGAGGCTTACTCCCTTTGCAAGAATGGCAAACAGATGTTACAAAAATGCCTGAATTTGGCAGTCTAAAGTATGTTCATGTTACAATTGACGCTTTTTCTCATGCCATGGTTGCTTCAGCATTGGCAGGTGAACCAGCTCGGGGTGTTATTCGTCATTTTTGCCACGCCTTTTCCATCTTAGGCGTTCCATCACATGTAAAGACAGACAATGGCCCGGCATGTGTTTCAAAGAAATTGCAAGTGTTTTTTCATGCCTGGGGTGTTGATCATTCCACTGGTATTCGACAGGCCAAGCAATTATTGAATGTGCTCATGGTGTGTTGAAACGACAGGTACAAAAAAAAAGGGGGAATGCAGAGGGAGTTGCCTCAAGTGAGATTAGATAAAACCGTTTATGTCTTAAACTTTCTGCATCCTCTACCTGACTTAGCATCGTCTCCTATATTCCATCATTTTTTGTCTTTGAATTCAAAACAGCCAAACTTTCAGAAAGGTATTAATGGATGGGTAAAAGATTTAATCACGGGAAAGTGGACTGGCCCAGTGGAATTAGTAACATGGAGAAGAGGATGTGCATGTGTTTTAACAGGAAATTGCTCTCGTTGGGTCTCTGCCTGTTGTGTTAAACCTGATTTGGAGCACACAGAAAAGGACAGGATGGGTGGTTCTACAGTGGAAGCAAAATGAGTAGGCAATTGAATTGGTTATTAGGTTGATGGAAGCACGGACCCTCAAGGAATGTGTGGTAAAGATGGTAATTCGAGACAGAGTAAAGGGAGTTATAGGCTTACCCTGAAAATACAAAATTTAAGTTAGTGGGTGTTACTTTTGCTTCTTTTCTTTGAATTCTCTTACAGAGAGGTTGGTAGTGCTGAGAAATGTGTCTTGTACCATTTCCTTTTGCAGGGCACTGACAATGCCAAAAATAGGGGAATTTGATGTACCTAAGGGAGAAGTGTTGCCTTTGCAGAGGGGTTGAATTAGTAGCTGAACTCCAAACTTTGAGCAACTAGGTTGGTTGCCCATTATGACAGCAGCAACCAGTTGTAAAGTTAAGTGGATGCTACTTGGTCCTAAGTGGTGACTAGGCAGATGACTTGGTCTCTGACTCTGTGTGGGTGAAAGTTATTTGACTAGAGGTGAAGGTGTCATTCTGCTACAAATGTGTCATCTGGAAATTGCAAGGTCTGTAATGGTACTTGAGGATCTATTTTTTATGTGCCTTGTTTGTATATGAATGTTAAGACTGTGAGGGTGTGTGTTGTGGGTTGGGTAGAAGTTGGTCAGTTGTAAGTGAATGAAGAATGGATCCTCTGTCTGCTTGGATTTTTGCAAGGGCCCTGCAGAAGTCCTTAGCAGTTGTTTTTGTGGGTCAAATACAAAAAGGGGGAATTATAGGAAAAACATTTTTGTGCTGTTGCTGTAAGCCAGGGAAGGCTTCCTGAAGATAAGGAAAGCCCCACATCTCTCTCGAGGAAGGTACCAAGGCTATCAGCATGGCAATGTGAAGAAAGAGAGAAAGTTACAAGATATGGACTTTAGTTGGCTCACAGAGTGACTCGGCTCCTTTTCACCTATTGAGAACTTTGTTTCTTTTTCATGACCAATGGGCAGTGTATGTGTTTGTTAAGTAAATATAATAATCTTGTAAAGCTATAAAGGCAACCTGTTGCTTTAATGAATCTCTCTTATACAGCCTTCTGATCTGAGTCCTGGTGCTTGTGCCATGTCATGCTCTATAGCGACACCTCATCTCCTCTTTAGGGCCTTGATCACAGCAGAGACAGGAGCCTGCATGGGGCCATTGATCACACTCTCACAATTTCTAAGCTTGTTGGTGACAGAGCCCACTGTCTCTCGGTTGTTATCGGCATTAATCATTGCAATGAAGGTGGTGTATTGAGATGGCCCCAGATTTGCCAGACTCCACAGCATTTGCCCTGTGCACCTGACCTTGTCAGGGTCATTATCATGCTGTCCATCCCTCCCAAAGAGTACCTCCAACACTGCCACTTCTCTCAGCTGTTGGATCCCTTCCTCAAGGATCTTCCAGCACATTCTATGGTGCTGCTCCTGCATTCTCTCCCTGGCGACAAACCTCTCTCTGACACTCAATAAAAGCTGCTCCCAGAGACAAAGGGACCCTAGCTCCCTTACAAAAATCTGATTCATATCTGAGTCTGTGGTCAAGGGTCCTAAATTCCTTGCCTCACCACCATCCAGTTGCAGGCCTGTACCCATAAGGTCCCAGACCCGGAGTAACCAGGTTGTATAAGCCTCACGTCCCCGTCGTACAATGTCTTTGTGCAGATTACGGAGACTTTTGTACATCAGGGACTCAGTGATGATCTCAACCGTTGGCTCCCCTGCGGGTTGTGAGGGGCCTCCATTTTTACCCTTATTTAGGGTGATCTGATTTCATCTTAGACCTCCTTGTTTCCACAGGGGCGACTGCTGCTGGCGGTGACTGCCCTTGCAGTTCAGCTGGAACCTGGATGGTTGTAACATCTGTGGGTTCACTGCTGCACCATCAGACTCTCGCTCTTTGAGGCAGGGGGAGTGTTTCTCACCAGCTGGGGAAATGTGCTCCTTCAGCATCTGGCCCATCTCCTTCACCAGAGCCCCCACCCAGTCTGGGTGGTTCATTTCTGAGCTGGGCTGTGGGGCAGGGTCAGGCTCTGGGGCAGCAGCATCCCTTGTCTCTGGGGTAGGTGCCAGGGTGGTTATCCAGGTTAATCTTCCCTTATCTCTGAATGCTAAATAGAACAGGCCTATCAGCAACACCAACCACTGTATGATATCATTAGCATTTAGAGTGGATCTGAGCCCTTTGAAAACTGGTGGGGCAGACCCAAAGAGCTGGGTGAAGGGTTGGGAGAAAATTTCCCCTGGTGTAATCTCCTTACAGTGGGTACCATTATTAAAGTAACCCCAAAAACATACAGTTAGTGTGTGATAGCTCTGAATCCATGTGCCTGCCTTCCGGTGGAAGTTAAAGATCCATGAATTCCTCACCTCATTTAAGCCATAAAGCAAACTGGGTAACAGCCACAGCAGCCTTAGTTATGGTTAGCCTGTGTTCCAGGGATGGCCAGGGTGCTCCTGATGGGGCAGAAGGAAGAGCTCCAGGCCCTCTGTGAGGGTGATGAGGGCAGTGGGCTGTCAGCAGGGGCTGGCTGGGTGAGCTGCAGTGCCTGGGCAGGGAGCTGCAATCCCTGCCCTGGCTGCGGTGGCTTCGCTCCTTGTGTGGACCAGGGGTGGCGTGGGCAGAGCACACAGAGATTCCAGGGACATGGGTGAGGGGATTCATGGCCAGCACCTTGCAGCTGATCCCCTTGGCCCCTCCTCTCTTGTGGCCATGGCAAGAGATGGGTGGGATGGCCCTGGCAGAAAGGTCTCCTTGGATTCCTGCAGATCCAGGTTCTGACCGTGGCTCTGTTCCTCTCCTCAGTCCTTCAAGCCCTAAGTGAAGACAACAGCCCCTCCCACATAAGCACATTTGTTCAGGTGATGTTCGAGGGAAGAGCTGCAGAACAACTTCCATCTGCTGGCTCAGAAGAACCAGTGTCTCTTGAAGACCTCCAGATCCCTTGGAAGGTGAGACCACCTGGAGACCAGAGGAGACCAGCTGGAGCTGCAGGCACAGCCGATGATTGGCACAGCTGAGCATGGGTAAGCTCCCATAGCTCCTGCCTTCTCCCTCCCTGTTGACAGCTCCCTCTCTCCAGCCCTCAGACCCTACCTGTGGTAGTTGGTGTTTTAAGGTTGTTTTAACAAAAAAGTTAGATTTCCTGTGTTAGTCAGTTATAATGGTTTCTTCCATGTACCCCATTTTGTTCCCCCTAATGGTTCAGTCCTAAGTTGTTCACCACAAAGTTTTCTGCCACTTGTCTGCCCATCAGTGTGTCAGCCTCCCTGCTCCTCCCCTCATTCCCTTAGAAGCCCTTGTCAATCTCAGTTGTGCTACCCCTTACTCTTGTCAGTCTCTGTAGTCACTCCCTTGTATTCTCAAATGTTCTGTGTCAGCAATGTCTCGATGGCTGACTGGTTTGTGAGGCTTCTTGCCTCCCCTGAATGATCCTTATTGGAGTTGCTGAGTGATCTGTTCCTCCCCTAAGATCCCCTCATTGGGTGAGAGTTGTATCCACCCCTTATACCATCCCCTCTTTAAAAATGCTAGTCGGACCCATTTGCTTTGTGACTTGCACCTGACTCCTTTTGGGAATAAACCTTCCTCGGAAACCCAGACCAGTGATCCTTCCTTGTTTCCTTTGCCTCTGATTTCTCGTGCCGTGCTCCTGCTGTGTCACCCACGCCGTAGCGATTACCGCCACCCTGGACGGTCTCGGCAGAGATCAGGGGGCGGCCACTCTCGAGTGTGCCCTCGGCCACCAAGGGTGTGCCAGCCAGAGAACCTCCATCCCGTGGCTGCAGAGCCCTTCCACACCTGCCCATCCCCTTTCTCCCTTCCAGCTCATCCCTTTGCTTTGCCTTCCATTAATAAACAGTTTAGCTTCTTCACTTTACCTGCATCTCTGTGGAGCTGGAGTGATGCAAATCCAGGGCCCCGGGACACTCAGGCCCCTCCTGCCGTTCTCCTCCACGCCGTGTTTTGTGCACAGACACAGAGGAACGAGGGCAGATGAGGCTGGAAAGGTCCCTGTGCTGAAGGTCCAGTTCCACAACACTGTGGAGTTAGAGGTGTTGCTGAGCACTTTGGAGCCCCTGGACTTTGGAAGAGCCAACCCGAGGATGCTCTGAACCCAGCTGTGAGGGATTCCATGGCAAGCATCCATGGAGGGCAAAAGAGCTTGGAATGCTGGAAGGTTTCAGGAGCAGCTTCCTGAAAGCACAGCAGTGCTCCATCCCTGCACTGGATCAGGAAGAGGGCAGAAGCAGAGACCATCTGGGCTTAACAGAGAGCTTTGGGTGTGCCTAAGAGCAAATGAAGCAGCAGCACGGTGCCCGAGACTCGGACGCGCGACTGTGCCAGTGCCTGGAGCGCTGTCAGGCAGTGCTGGGATCCCGGGTGTGGTTCTGGTCCCCACAACCGAGGAATGGCAGCCCCAGGCTCAGACTCAGTCAGAAAGCCAACCAAGTGAGACCAGAGGGAGGGCACCCTTCCAGTTTCTCTTGGGCATGGCTGCAAAACAGCTCCTGCTGCTTCTTCCTCCGCCTGTGTTCGGGCTGTGCTGGTGGCAGAGCCAGCCAGGTTGTGCTCTGTGTTCCTAAGCCTGTTGAGAGCGGGCATGAAAAGCGCTGTGTGCACAGCAGAGAGTCCTGGAAGGTGCTGGCAAGAGCATCCTGCAGGGACAGGGCTCTGGGCTCTGGCTGGGAACAACCTGGTTTTGCTGCTGTGAGCGCAGGCAGGAGCTGAGGCAGGTGAAGAGGCAGCGGGCAGCTTGTGTTTGTAGAGGGCCTGGGGCTGCACATCTGAACCTCCCCCTGGACACACACTTGGGGGAACACGAGCTAGAGCTGGAGTGCCTGTCCTGAAAGGACCTGGAGTCATTCAGCCCTGCCAGCTTTTCTAAAGAGTGTGTTGGTGTTCCCCAGGAAAGCTACACATTTGGGGAAATGCCTTTGGAGGAAAGGGGCTTGCTTCTCAAGCAAAGTGCTTCCCAGGGAGCTCCCAGTGAGGTAGGTGCAAGTGTCCCCCTTTGGCTCTCTGTGCTCCTTTCAGTCCTTGAGGCCCCTTGCACTTGGCAGAGGCGCAGGGAAGGGAGAAGGCTGTGAAGAGCAGGTTTGGCATCCGCCTGGACCTGCAGAGACCAACCCAAGCACCTGCAGCAGGGTGTGTTCCCCCCTTTAGACAGAGGTGTGAGCAGGAGCATCTCTGTCCAGCCACGCGCCCCAAAGCTCTCTTTGAGAGCTGTGAATTAAAAGGCCTTTACACACACACTTTTCTCATCTTCCCTGTTTGCTGTGTTTCAACTCTTGGCAATGTGCATTTGGCTCCTGCTTGGTGGAAGCTGCTGTGGCCCAGGGCTGGCACAGAGCTGGGCTGTGTGGGCCAGGCAGGGTGGAGAGCCTTGGCTGATCTTGGTGTGTCCCTGGCCTCAGAAAAGGCTTGGAAGGTTTTCCTCCCAAGGCATCCTGCTCATTGGCTCTCCCTGTGCATCTTGGAGAGAGCAAGGTGGGCATTTCTGGCAGCTGGGCATCAGCAGGCCTCAAAATGGGGGCGTGTTGTGGAGCGAGCCCACCTGAGATACCTGAGAGGAGCCCAGTGCTCCTTGCTCCCCTCTGCTGACACGTGAGCGTTTGTCTGGTTTTGGGATGGCCCTGGCTGTGTCAGGGGTGCTACGTGGACACGAGACAGCCGGTCCTGTCCTGCTGGGTCCCAGCAGTGCCTCGCAGCAGCCCTGCACCCACGTCAGGATGCTGGCCAAGAGAGGTCCTGGAAGCTGAGGCAGCTGATTTTAAGCTTGTGCAGGTGCCTACAGGTCAAGGGTAATGGTGTTCCCTTGGGATATAGCAGTCCTGAGGGCTCTTCCTCATTCAAAGAAATCGGCAGACAAATGCATTGTCTGCCAAAAGCCCTTTTATTGACTTGGCAGGAGGGCAGGAGTCTGCATCCTACTAAAATGTTTCTCTGCCACGTATAAATTTCAGTGGGTTGATGTAGGAATTGTATCAAAAATACCATCCATTTTTACACTGCTGAGATGATTCGATAGGCAGGTGGTTAGAAGTACATTGTGTCAGATTCCTAGACTTAAAGCTGATGTCCAGGCACTGGCCAGGAGCGCTCTCGATGCCCTAAAGCAGCACAAAGTCTTCCTCATGGCTTCCCTGCACTGGGCTGATTCCCCACTTGCCCTTAGTTCTTCTGGCAGACTATGTCTAAAACTTTTGTCAAGTCACTCTCTTGTCAAGTTAGGCCTGCCAGGTTTTTCTTATGCTAACTGGTGCTAAGGACTTATGTCTGTCTGTGGTAAGCACTTGTTTACTAATGTGAATTGCTTGTGCTTACTTATGTCAAACCAAGGCCTTGTTCCATTGCCAAAGGTGCCTGAGGCCCCCTGCTCCTTGTGGCACCAGTTGCTCTGCTGTGGGATGTTCTGCCTCCCCGGAGAGTAAAGAGGGAGCTGGAGAAAGAGCTGGCCAGGCTGCTCTGGATCCTTTCCCAGCAGCCCTGGCTGAGTGGAGCAGTGCGAGCTGAGCGCAGAGGTGCCCATGGAACAGCCGTGCCCAGGAAGGCTCGGTGGGAAGGGTGATCCAGGAACCACAGGCCTGGCAGCCTGAGCTGCCACCGGGGAAGGCCTTGGAGCAGATCCTCCTGAGTGCCAGCCCACGGCACGTGCAGGGAGCCAGGGCATCTGCTGGAGGCTGGGAAAGCTCTGCGGAGGGACAGGGACAGCTGGGGGTCCTGGTGGGGTGTTGAGGGCTTCTGTGTGGGAGTTTGGGGGGTTGGTGTTGCTGGGTGTTGGGGGAGGCGTTGTCTGGAAGGTGAGAGGTCTAGGCTGGAATTTGAGTCAGTCTGAAGGCAGCATCTGTGCTTTGGCACAGCTTTGGTTACAGAGGGCAGAAAGAATATCTGTGACTTTTATTCTTCATGGTCCTGATTCTCCTGCAGGGAACAAGAGGGGAGAGCTGTACTTTACTGGCCACTTAGATATCTGTACCAGGGGGAGGATTAGCCCTTTTGCCATCTACTCATTTGCTTGGGCTACTTATGTAACAGAGTGGACTTTATTTCTTGAGAGCTTTTATTCCTTAAGAGAATAAGGATATTATCATCCCTTCATAGGAAACTGTTTGCAAACCAAAGAATGGCCTTTTGTTTGCCTCTGTGTAGTGTTATGTTCTGTGAAGTGACTCTCAGTGGATGATGTTAAGGCAAATGAGTTGCTGCTTTGAGAAGGGAAGCAAAATTCCAACTCTTCACCTTCTCAGGCCATCCCAATGAATTTGGGAAGTTTGCAACTTTTTAGAACTACTTGAGTTGAGCAATGGGAAGTAAAGATTTCCTGAACTGAGGATTCTTAAATGCCAGGTTCTTCTGTGCCTTTGCCACTAAGGTGTTTCTGTGCTGAAGGAAATGACTTCAATGAGAAAATAATTTCAGCATGGAGTGAGAGACCAAGTGCTGCCAGCAGTTGCTCCAGGTGCTGCTGCCAACAGCCCCTGCAGGAAGGAGCACAGCCCCCAATGCACGTGGGCTTTGGCTCCCTGTGGCACAGAAGCCCCCCGGGGGCACAGGTCTCTGGGGCAGGAGATGGGCACCAGCGCTGCCAGGGCTCGGGGGGTGGCAGCTCTGCTTGGGCAGGGACTCTGCCACAGCTGCTGATGTCAGCGCTGCCCGGGCCCCAGGGGTCAGAGCAGCATTCGTGCCCTGGCCCACACGTTCCCTGTCCATGTCACACCCGTGGGTTTAGGATGGCCACCAGCTAGAACGTGTCCCAAGGAGGCCATGCCAGCTTCTGTGGAAGGTCCTGTGCCCTTCCCAGTGCGGCTGCATTGGCAGCCCTGGGGCTCCTTCTGCTGCCCTGAGCCCGCAGAGCCGGGCAGCGTTTCCTGATGCCCTGAGCCCTTGCTAAAGACCCTGTTGGGCTGTCTTAGACACTTGGGGCCAGGGATTCCTTCCAAGCTGGGCCACTTGGGCTGGGCTGGGGGCGGCCCAAGGGCAGAAGGCAGTGTGTGCAAGGGCCCTGGCTGGCACGCTGCAGCACGGTCACCGTGCCATGGAACGGAACCCGGTGACCAAGGCCCCTTTGTGACACGTGGGAAACAGAAGCTTGCCCTGCTGCTGGGAATAGGCAACGGGGCAGAACGGGACAGAGCGGTGCTGTGAGGAGCCCCCGCACAGTGCACTCGTTCCTGTCTGACCCGCAGCCTTTCCCAGGCGTTATTCCTGCAGCTGAGCTCGAGGCCAGACCACGGGACTTGGTGACCCGTGGCCTTGCCGAGGCTTCTCTTCTGCAGCTGCTCTCGAGGGCAGAGCGTGGCACTTGGTGCCCCAGAGGCATCTCCCATCCCTGCCACCAGTGCCCTCGAGGCCCGACCACAATCCTTGACAGGAGTCACCTGTCCTTGTGGCAGGAACCCTGGAGACCAGAGTGCAGGACTTGCTGTCCTGTAGCCTTCCCCTGGCTTCTGTCTTGAAGGTGCCTTCCAGGCACAACTGCAGGACGGGCTGACTCGGAGCTTTTCCCAGGCATCTCTCCTGCAAGTAGCCACAAATCCAGTCACTAACATGGAGCAGAGACCCCTGAGAGCGCCCAAGGTGGCCTGGGGGGAAGAAGAGGAAGAAGGCCCTGCAGCTGCCCCAGCACAGGAAACCAAAGAGGTGGTGCCGTTTGAGCTGCCGCAGGAGGGTGAGGGCCAGAGCTGGGCCACAGGCTTGGTGCCTGCAGCCAGCTTGGCACCTTTGCATCCCATCCCATCCCATCCCATCCCATCCCATCCCATCCCATCCCCTGGGCCATGCCCATGGACAGGACAGAAAAGGGGCCGGGCAGACACCCCGCAAGGGCCGTGCTCCATCCCCTGGGGCATCCCGGGGCTCTCCCTGCCTGGGGAGTGCAGGGCTGGGCCCTGTTCTCCAGCCTCTCCCGCAGCCCCTCAGCTCTGGCTGTGCTCGCTCTTTGCCAGGTGCAGCCCTGGAGCGCACACAAGAGCAGGAGCCCGCCCGTGGCCTCTTCCGCAGAACAGCGCAGGTACCTGCAGCCATCCCCACCTGGGCTGGGCCTGCTGGCACCGTGCTTGGAGCATTCGCTGCAACATCCCTGGCTTCTTGCCCTTCTCCTACAGCTGCTTTGCAAATTCATCAAGAAAATTCAGGCGGAAGAGACCAGCCCCATGAGCACTGGCCTCAGAGCCTATTCGCACATGTTCAAAACCAAGACCAGTGCTGCTCTGCTGGATATGGTGGTAGAGGAGGGCTTTTCCAACCCAAAGCAAGTAAGCAGCCTGTGGCCAGGCTTTGATCCTCCCAGGAATTGCTTGCTCTCCCAAGCCATGCCTGCTGGTCACTGCAACTCTTGGAGGCCATGGCAGCGTGGTGGCAAGGGAAGCACTTGTCTGGAGAAGCTGGGCACATTCCTCCCTCTGGCCGCTTTCCAAGTGTCCCCGTGCCTTCTCCAGGTGCCCGCCCTGGTCAGGTACATTCACCAGTGGCTCCTGGCCAATCAGTTTGCTGAGCACAGGCTGAACAGGAGCCTGCTGGATCTGACGGAAGCACAGCCCGCTGATGTAGTCGTGACGCTCCTGTGTGTGGCCCCGTCCTGTGACAGGTATGGGGCCCACCTGCCCAGAGGGGCTCAGGGCTCCCCAGCCCATCAGCCTGTACAGCCTGCCCCAGGTGTCCGAGCAACAGAGAGTTCCAGGGCCCTCTGGCTGCTTCCTTTGCCAGCCCTGGCACGTCAGGCCTCGAGCCTGCTGCCATGCTCCCTCGCTGCCCCTCAGGGGCCTGTCCCCACAGGCCTGGGCTGCCTGGCTGCTGCTGGCCAGTGGCAGTGGGCAGAGGCAGAGCTGGCAGCCAGCTCAGGTCCCCACTGCTGCCCAGGCCCCGCTGCTGTGTCTGAGACCCCCCTGAGACAGAGTTTTAACCCCACAGAGCTGCTTTCACCATGTGGAAGAGCATCATGTGCTCGCCCAGGACTGCAGAGCCGGCGCTGCTGATCCTCCTGCACGTGCTGGGCAGCTGGCCCAAGCACAGCACGTGCACCTCCGACGGGGACAAAACGGGTGTCTTTGTCCTGGCTGTGAGTTTCTCTAACTGGCCTTTGCTGGCCCCAAGGCCAGCTCTCCAGCAGCTCTCCATCCCCGTTCCCCCACTGCATCTCCCTGCCACAGGCGCTGTGCTGAAACCTGGCCCAGGGGCTGCTCCAGGCCCAGCAGGCCCCGTGCTCCCCCTGCCAAGGTCTCTCCGGGCCTCTCCCTGCCAAGCTCAGGCCCTGCCACACGGACACCTGGGCACTGAGCGCTGTCTCGGGGGGCTTTGCCCTTTGCAGGCAACCGTGGTGATGTGGAAGATCCTGCAGGTGCCCTGTGTCCCACATATGGTGACGGTCTATTTCCCCCGCCTCTTTGTGCATCTGCTCTCCCAAGTGTTCTTCAGCACTCTGGATATGCCAGAGGAGGTCCATGCCTTCTGGAAGGGATGCCAGGAGGAATACGGCCTTGCCACCAGCCCCAACAGGTGCTCCATCCCACTCCTCCTGTCCCTGCCATGTCCCTGGCCAGGAGCCAGTGCTCAGAGCGTCACCTGGCCTTTGCTGTGCACGCAGGTTTGCAGTGCGGACCCTGAAGTCCCTGCTCTGCCGCATGCAGAACGAGGATGTGGTGGTGGCAATTGAACGCAAAACATGGCTGGGACACGCTGTTGTGTGCTGACACCCACCACTATGCCGTGGCTCTGCTGGCCAGGTGAGAGCCCCTTCTCCCCACAGACTCTGACATTTGTGCTCCGGGCCCAGGGAGCTCCACAGAGTCCCCGAGTCATGGGCCAGAGGGCCTTGTCACCGAGGGATGGCCAAGCAGACTGGAAAAGGCTGGCAGAGGAGGGTGCCCAGCAGGAGCTGCCTCCTAAATAGCCCAGGGCCCCTTGCCGGATGCTGGCGAAAGAGCAGAGCTCTGGCTGTCAGTCCTGGCAGAGCTTTTTCCCCCTGGCCCACAGGCTTGGCTCCTTTTTCTCCTGCCAGGGAGATGTGCTGTGTCTCCATCCCCTTGTGCTCCCGCATCGCTCGCTACCTGCTGCAGCTGCTCAGCACACAGGAGCGACGCTGGGAGCTGCCCGCCCTGGCCTTCCTTGTGGAGGTGAGCCTGATGGCCAGCGCTGCCTGGCTGAGCTGCCTCCCAGCTCTCTGCCCTCTGGGAGCCGCAGCTGCCTGGGACGGTGCCCGCGCCCTATGCTGCTGCCCGGGCCCAGGCCTGTGCGGCTCCGGGCTGCTGCCGGCCGGCTCCCCTGTCACTGCCCTGTGCCTTTCAGGTCCTCCAGTTCCTGGACTTGAGTCAACGTGGTGCTAACAGAGTCCTGCCAATCTTGTCAAGGCAGCTGCACAGCGAGTGCAGAGAGAGGCGTCGCCTGCCGCTCAGGGCCCTTCTCGAGCT
This sequence comes from Molothrus aeneus, assembly GCF_037042795.1. Classification (NCBI taxonomy): domain Eukaryota; kingdom Metazoa; phylum Chordata; class Aves; order Passeriformes; family Icteridae; genus Molothrus; species Molothrus aeneus. The sequence continues at coordinate 883,949 of NW_027099005.1, forward strand.
CATTGAGGAGCCCTTCATGGTGAGAAAGGGGCAGCGGCTGAGGCTGAGCTGGGGAATGCAGTCGCTTGGGCTTGGCAGGGCTTTGGGCGCTGGGGCAGCTGCTCCCAGCTCTCCTGCCTCCCAGTTCAGCTGCCCCAGTGCTTCGGGACAGGCCTTTGGCCTCTGGGCCCTGCGGCAGCAGGATGGCATTTCACAAACTTGTCTTCCGCACAGACCAAAAAAATGTGGAGCCTGACTGAAAGTCTTGTGCACTTCCTGTGGGATGCAGATGGAGAGATAGTTTTCATGACAGTCATGCTACTCAGCTTTATCATCTTGGACAAGGACACACTGATGCCCGGCCCCATCACACTGCAGCTGCTTGAGGCGCTCCTGCCACTCTTTGACCACGTAAGGCTCACTGCCCCCAGCCACGGCCACTGGCTGCTGCCCGCACACTGCGTCCTGTGCATTTGCAGGCCTGCGCCAAGCTGAGCCCCGTGCAGCCGCAATGCTGAGGTCTTTTTTTCTTGCTTCCATACAGAACAATTGGCAGGTTCAGCTGATCTCCATCCCGCTCTTCCGAACATTGGTGACTCTTCCACAGGAAAGGGAAAAAAGGCCCTGAATACACCCCTGCGCCAGAGCCTGCTGCCCCTCTTCTTCCACTGCCATGATGGCAATCAGCTTGTGGCACAGGTGAGGACTTGTGGGCTGCTGCTGTCCTCCGGGCAGGGGGCTCGGCTGCCTCCTGGCCTGGCGCCAGCCGGGCTGCAGCCTCCTGCAGGCCTTGGCACAAGGACGTGGGCTGTGTGGCCTGGGCTGTGGGGCCATCTCCGCGTCTCTGCTGCTCTCCAGGCTTCTGGGAAAACGCTGCTTTGTGTGGCCAAGTTCCTGAAGAGGAAGGATCTTGAAAGACTGGTGAAGAGCCAGAATCTGTGGAAGTTCAGCGAGTGCCTGGTAAGGAGGGCCTGGAAGCCCCAGCCTCAGCCCAGAGAAGCCCCCTGAGGGCGGTGCAGGCAGCGCCCGGCCCAGGGGCTGAGCCCGCGCCAAGCCTTCCCTCCTGCCACTCTCTCCAGCTGGCAGAGGACAGCAGCAGAGCGGCCGAGCACCTGCGCCAAGCCCTGCCCTACCTGCAGAGCCCACAGGAGTCCCTGCGAGCGGCGGCCATCAGGTTCACGGGTGAGCCAGGAGCCCGGGCTCCCTCCCGGGCCCGGTCCGCCGCAGCTCTGCCCCAGCCCCACCTGCTGCCCCGGCAGCGCCAGCCGGGCCCAGCGCTGTGGAGCCCCGGCTGGCCTGGGCGTTGCTGCTGCCGCCCTCTGGCAGCCGTGCCCTGGGGCGGCAGCGTGCGCCAAGGGCCGGGCTGAGCCCTGCCGGGCCAGCAGCCTGTGTGGCCACAGCGCCAGCAGCGCCGCTGGCAGGGAGCTGTGCCGCTGGCACCCTCACAGGCTCTGTGTTCACAGGGATGGCCGCGCGGCACCTGAGGGGGAAGAAGGAAGAGCTCCGGCTCATCTGCAACGGTGAGTGAGGCCAGCGGGGGCTGCCGGGGGAGCTGCAAGCCCTGCCCCGGCTGCCGAGGTCTCTGCTCCCTGTGCTCACCAGGGCCGGCGTGGGCAGAGCACACACAGATTTCAGGGCCACCTGGGACATTCGTGGCCAGCAGCTTCGGGCTGGTCCCCTTGGTCCCTGCTCCCTCCTGGCCATGGCTAGAGCCGGCTGCCATGACCCTGGCAGGGCGCTCTCCTCGGCTCGCCGCAGATGAGGCATCTGACCATGGCTCTGTCCCTCTCTCTTTCAGCCCTTCAACACCTGACAGAGGACACCAGCAGTGCCGTGTCAGACGTGGCACTTGCAACCTTGCATGTCCTCCAGGCTCTGCAGAGTGAGCCATATTCCGTCTTCCAGAGGCTGCAAGATCAGCTCCGCAGGGCATGGAGCACTCCGCCTGGTCTCTCGGTGCTCAGCTGGCTGCACTGCTGCAGCTCTGCAGAGAGCTGATCCCAGAGGCTCTGTCTGCTGGGACCACCTGAGCCAGGGGGAATTTTCCATTCCTTTCAGATTGTTCTTTTCTTCTTTTTGGTTTTTCTTTAGTATATCAATATAGAGTTTGTTAGAATACACAGACTCCCAGGAGCTTTCTTTTGCTACCCAGGCTCTGCAGGGCTTAGGGGATGAGGGGGACAAGGGTGCCTGGCCTCGGCCAGCTGCCCAGGCGTGCAGTGTAGCAGGGAAAATGGCCAGAAGCCCCTTGGCCTTTGGTGCTTCTGAGGAACCTTTGTGCTGGTGACAGAGCGGCTGGGCCGGAGCTGCGGGGATCACTGTGAGAGCGGTGCCTGGAGATGGCCACAAGCCCTGTGCCAGGCAGGAAGCGCCCTCTGTGTCCTCCTGCCCGTGTGCTGCTGACTGGATTGCTGAGGGCTCCCGGCTGCCTCTGGATGGGACTCCTCTAGAGCTGCTGTGGGGCTGCGGCGCTGCTGCCGGGCAGCTTGGCCAGGCTGGGGCAGCCCCTGAGGGGCTGGGGCCATGAAGGGATGAGGGGCTGGGAAGCCCTGACAGGACACGGCAGTGGGAAGGCACGAGGGGGATGTGTGAGGGAGTGGGTGGCTGTCACGTTGGCTGGAGGGGGAGTGGGTTGGAGACAGAGAGAGCACTCACCCTGATGCTCATGTTGCAAACAGAGAGCGTTTATTCTCAAGCCCTTCCTTCTAAAGGGCCTTTGAAAAACCCAGTCTGGATAATTTCATTGCTCTGATCTCTATGCCTTGTCAGATTCTGGCCGGTGAAATGCTGCAGCCCTGGGAGAGATGTGACTGGGCGAGGCCCCTGGCAGTCAAACCAGGGCTGGTACATTCACACAGCACGAGCCAGCCTGCACTGTGACACACGGCAACAGAGTGCAAGGCACAGCTCTGGGTGCTCCCCAGGAACCTCAGCTCTGGGAGCACTGTCTGCCCCAGGCTCCAGGGGCTGCAGTGGGAGCCCGGCTGGGCTCTGCCCTGGGGCCATCCTGCAGGGACAGCTGGACACAGGGAGCATTCCCTTGCCACAAACAGCCAAGCCAGGGCTGCAGGGCAGCTGCGGCAGCCCGGACTGCACTGTTGTGTGCTGTGCTCTGGGGCTGGGGCTCCCCGCACAGGGCACTGGGCTGGTGTGCCACAGGAGACACAGAAGCTTCAGCTTCAGCCTAACTGAGGTGGGTGCGTGGGCTGGGAAGAGTGGGGAGGCTCAAGGGGATTCACAGAGCTCATCCTGCTGCAAGGACGAGGAAAAGGGAGAGGGATCTCAGCAGTGAGGAGAGCTGAGGGCTGGAGAGCAGCTCTGAATGACACTAAAATCCCACTGGACCTCTGAGACATTGCTGCTCCTCAGGCAGTGACAGGATGAGTCCCTAAACCTGGGGCTCTGCCTTCCTCATGGTGAGGGGCACCAAGGAAGGCAACAGTGTGATGGAGACTGCAATGGGCTGGAAACTCACATGGGGAAAAGAGGGAGCAGTTGGGAAGTAAAAGGCAGGTGGAGGAGAGAACTGTTCAGAGAAGGGCTGAGCTACAGCTTGACCAAGATGAAAAATATCATTTGGGGTCATCCCAGATTGATTTCATTTCAGAAGTTACTGAACAAGTTTATTTTCTGGGGGGTGTCATGTTTTCTCTTGGAGGTGTACGCTCTGCAAACTTGGGCTGTGCTGCCAAAATGCTCAAGCAAGTCTGTGCTGCAGGTCACACCATTTCTTCTTTGGCTGATTCTGGCCCGGTGCTGAGCTCCAGCAGAGCCCTGGCAGAGCCCAGAGCAGCCTCAGCAGCCGCAGAGCCCGGCTGCAAGGAGAGAAAGCAGAAAGCGCCTGTCAGCTGAAGGCTCCTGTGCCCTTGTCCCAGCCGCCCGCAGTGCCCAGGCCATGCTGGCCGTGCTCAGAGTGGCGCCCAGAGCTGCCCATCCCTGCTGCCTTTGGCACAGAGCAGGAGGGCAGGACATGTGCCCAGCCTGCAGCCAGCCAGGGCACATCCAGCCCTCAGCAGCTGCCCAGAGCAGGATGCTCCTGTGCTTGCTGCCATCTCCCAAAAGCTCTGATCCCACCCTGCCAAGCACACAGGGACCCACCTCACGCCATCCCCCGCTGGAAGAAAAGCTGGTCCCAAACGATGTCCTCAGCCTTCTCCAAGGGCACGGCCCATCCACACCACAGCTGCTCCCAAGCACTTCCCAATCCAGACTGGAGCCCACCTGGAACGCTTCCTCTAGAAAAACAAACAAAAAGTTATTGACAATAGATTACAGACAAAAGGGGCAAACAAGAAACAAGGTCAAAAATCTTATCTCTACCAGGGGCTTGAGGAAGGCCCAACCCCTGCATGCCAGGGAAAAACCCACCCACGGGTGAGGGAAGCCCAGGCTTTCTCCCTTCCCCCCTGCACTGCCCCCCACAATAACGGTGACCCCAAAGCAAACAAGGGCAGTGGAGCAGCCCAAGCCCTTCCTTGCCTGCACAGCAAAGCAGCCCCTGCACAGCTTCTGGAGTCCCACCTCTGCTCCCACCATGGGGCTTTGTTTGTGTCGGGCTGGCTGCCCCAGCCCCAGCCCCAGCCCAGGGCACGGTGGGTGCTGGGGGCTGTTGGCAGGGCCAGGAGCCCACTCCCATTTGTACCCACCCCAGCCCATGCCCCAGCCCTGCCAAAAGCAGCTGGGCAGTGGCTGGAGGATCAGCTGCACCCACCCCAGCAAAGGGGGAACCTTTGGTTCCCGACCAGGCTGTGCAATGCCCAAATCTGGGAGCATCCCCCTGTGTGTGGACTCATCTGCAAATTCCCTGTGGAGCCTGGCTTTGAAGAAGGTGCCCCAATCATCATCTTCAGCTGGTCAGTGGCCAGGTCCAGGAAGAGGTTGTCATCCTTGGTGTCGTCCTCGCTGTCTCCAGCAGCAGCAGCAGCCCCACCTGGTACAGCTTCTCCAGGGGCTCCTTCTCCTTCCCTGGGGGGAGACCAGGCTCTCAGGGTTCTGCCCAGGGCCCCAGCTGTCAGGGAACCAGGACAAGCAAAACCAGCTCAGATGGCAGCCACCAGTGCTGGGCAGAGCAGCTCAGCTCCAGCACAAGGGCTGTGTGTGCCCATCTGATGAGCCCTGGGCAGTGACATGGGCAGCACAAAAAAGTCTGGGTTCCTTTGCTACTCATTGCCAAGGCATGTGTGGGGCTGTAACTTACCAGGGCCCTGCATCAAAGTGTGCCTGTGTCTCTCTCCCTTCTTCTAGGGCAGATGAATATCCTGCATCCCAGGATGACAGAGCAGCTCTTTTAATGAGGGCCTTTCCAAGTCCAGCATGGATAAACACTGCCTGATCAGATCTTTGCACTCTGGGCACAGAAACCAGAAACCGCCGGGCAGTTGGAGAAGGCTCCTGTTGGCTTTGCCCCACTATTCCCGTGCCCAGGCCTTGCTGGATGTGCTCAGAGCTGGGCCTAAACTTTCCCATCAATTCCCTGTTTTGGAGGAGAGCAGGAGAGCAGGACATGTGCCACCTCCTCAGCAGCTGCCAGCGTGGGATGGCCATGAGCCCCGCTGCTGTCTCCCAGCACTGTGCTTCCCCCCGTGGCCAGAGATGAAGATCCACCCTGAGAGAGCCCTTGTGGCAGTGAGAGCTGATGGTCCCAGCTGATGTTCTGGCCCCTCCTGAAAGGGTGCTCCCCGCAGACCATCTGGTGCAGCAGGATGCCCAGGGACCAGATGGTAGCTGTCTTGCCATAGTACCAGCCAAAGTGGGTCCATTCCGGGGGGCTGTATGACCCTGTTCCTATGGAATAGAGATGGAGCTCAGCAGGGGGATGCTGCTGCTCCCAGAGCCTGGCCCCAGCATCCCTGGGCATGCGGGGGCTGCCCCAGTGGCACACGGGGTGATCCACTGCCCTCTCGCCAGCACCTGGGACTTGTGTACAGACTTGGGGTTGGGAAAGAAGCCACTGGTGATGGAAGAGGGCTGTGGAAACCCTGGCAAGGCCCAACCATGACAAGGAAGAACCCACTCAGTGCTGGTGAAAAACCATGCTGTTGTGAATTCGAATGAGGCCTGATTTTGAGAAGGAAATAGGCTCTCATTTATCAAAACAAACTACAGAGGACAGGGAGTTTGAGATAAGCCCAAACTCCCACGCAACAACCCAAAGATAACAACATGTCCCAAACACACTGGGTTCCCCCCCATATAGTACATCCCTCAGAAGGAGAAGAACCCCAACCCAACCAAACCCTCATTTTATAACCCCTCTCGGGTCCAGGATTGGTGGGGTTTGGATCCGCACGTTGATTGGTCATTTTCCGGTGTTCTCGTTGATCCTTATCGATATTCATTCTGGACCAATCATTTTCTCAGGGCATCGAATGATTGGTCAAGTCCACTGTCCAATCACCTCCTGCCCCCCTTCGACTATCACCCCCACCAAACCCTGGACCTCCCCTCCCCAGGACCCACAACAAACACCGATCAACTCACCCCAAAACAACAATTCCCAACCCAGCCCCAATTCAACACAAATTGAACACCATTTGTAACAATGCCCTCATTCTCCCTGCCTTCATTGCCCCAAAAACAATATGAACCCAAAGCAAACCAGGTGAGTGGAGCAGTCCAAGCCCTTTCTCACCTGCAAACTAAACTGGTTGGGGCTCAGGTTCTGCCCCCCTCTCTGCTACGCCCACCCACAGGTGTGTTTGTTGGGCTGGCTGCCCCAGCCCCATCCCCAGTTCTGGGCAGAGTGGCGGGCAAAAGCTGCCAGCAGGGCTGGAAGCTGGCTCCCCACTCAGCCCTGCTCAAAAGCAACTCAGCTGAAGACTCAGTGCCATGAAGGGCTGCAAAAGGGAGAATCCCTGCTGCTACACCCAGCTTGGGCTGTGAGATGTTGGGCCATGAGATGCCGGGACAAGGAGCACACCCCTGCATGGGCTCACCTGCAAAGTGAGTGTAGGCTGTCTCTTGCAGGCAGGTGTCACAGCCAAAGTCAATCAATTTGGCCTGCCCGGTGTGCAGGTCAAGCAGGATGTTCTCTGGTTTGATGTCCCTGTGCAGGACCCCGCAGCTGGTGCAGTGCCGCACGGCCTCCAGCACCTGGCGGAACAGCTCCCGCGCCGCCTCCTCGGGCAGGAACCCCCGTGCCCCAATTAAATGCTGCAGGTCCTGACACCGCTCCGGGCGCTCCAGCACCATCAAGATGACCTCTCGGGTCCAGGATTAGTGGGTTTTGGATCCACCTCTTGATTCGTCATTTCCGGTGTTCTCATTGCTCCTTATCAATATTCATTCTGGACCAATCACTTCTCAGGGCATCGAATGATTGGTCAAGTCCCCTGTCCAATCACCTCCCACCCTCCTTCGACTATCACCCCCACCAAACCCTGGACCTCCCCTCCCCAGGACCCACAACAAACACCCATCAACTCTCCCCAAAACAACAATTCCCAACCCAGCCCCAATTCAACACAAATTGAATCTAATAAGTAGCAATACGGTTGTTCATTAATTAAATCAATAGCTAAATAATTATACAATGTAAAAGCAATAACTAGCTAAAACCGCTTGATTCTTAAATGTGCAGCCACATATGGTTGCTTGGCTTGCAGGAATCGTATAGTGCTTTGGGAATTCCATGGTAAAGATATACCTTATAAGGAAAAGTTCACCCAGAGGTCACAGAGGAAGACTGTAACAACAATCCTTAAACTCGCAAGAATTGCTTAGGCTTGCAGGAATCGTATAGTGTTCTGAAAATTCCACTGTATAGGTATGCCTTATAAGGAAAAGTTCACTCAGCGGTTAAAGAGGAAGACTTGGAGCCTTCATCCCACGACCACCAGAAGGCAGAAAAAGACCCCCTAGCAACTGAACGAGCAAGCACAAAAGACAGACCACATCATCCCTGGACCCGGGAGAAGAAGGCAATAAAAGGCGAACGTTGGGGATAGGAACAGTGCGAGCCTAGAGGAGCGGTGACTCTCGGCCTCCCAGCACTGAACTTTGCTTATTCTCGCTTGCATAATAATAAAAATAATTATATGATCCTTAAATCCAGTGGACTCGTTTATCACAATTTGGTGCTGTGACTCGGATCCAGAAAACGGGGTTGGTTCGAGAATCCTGGGGGGGTGCCCCACCACCTGGTGGCCCTGGCCTTCTCACCCGACCCCTCATCTGGACTGACGAACCTAAATTTGGGAATAAGCAAGGAAAACACCGGTAACCCTGTAAACTTTGTGCACGAAGATCCAAGCAACAACGCAGGACGTGTGAGTATATGAGGTGAACCGCTCGGTTGGGGTTGGGATCCCAGGGCACGGTGAATGAGACTTCCACCTGCGGACGACATGAGAGGGACCCTCTAGTAGTGCAGTTCTCGTAGCCCGCGAGTGAGCGAGCCACCACCGAGGGGTTTTGTGTGTGTGTGTGTGTGTGTGTGTGTGGAGGTGCCTTGGAAGATGGGGCAGAAGAAAAGCAAGCTTTCTGATCCCATGGGGGAGGGTCCCCAGTTACCCCCAATACCTAAGGACAGTCCGTTAGGATTAATGATCAAGTATTGGGATGACTTTCCTTCCAGAAAGGGGAAGGATAAGGCAAAAATGATAAATTATTACATGGTAGTGTGGGGAGGTAAGAATTTGGATTCAGGAAGTATATACTGGCCTGTTTTTGGATCCTTTGAGGATTGGGTCTGTCAAGCCCTGAACATTTATGTGAATTCTAAAGAGCCGGTGAACCCGGAGGAGAGTGCATATGCTAAATTATGGTTGGTAGGAAGTAATGAAGAAATGGCTAGGCTGTTCCCCCTAAAAGGAAGTCAAGGGGAGGAGGAAAAAAAAGAAAAAGTCTCGACCGGAGGAATATGTTCCTATTTATCCTCCCCCGTATATACCACCAGCTCCCCCTGAACCCCTCCCAAACGCACCCCCGGTATCGGCCCCTAATAGACAGCAGGTCATGGACTCCCCGGATTGCAGGGAGCGTACTCGGAGTCAGATGAGGACAGTAATTGAAGAAGGAGAGAACAGTGGGTTGTTCCCTCTCAGGGAAATAGCATTAGGAGGACCTCAAGCTGGGATGGGGTTTGTCACTGTCCCCATGAACTCAGGAGATGTCTGCGAGTTTAAGAAAGAGATGGGAAAATTATTAGAAGACCCTATAGGAGTAGCAGAAAGAGTGGATCAGTTCCTAAGGCCAAACATATATACTCTGGTAGAGATGCAATCCATTCTAGGCATCCTATTTACAACAGAGGAGAGAGGGATGATTAGAAGGGCAGGAATGAGGATTTGGGACACCCAACATGTTCAAGGTCCCGCGGCTGATGTGAAATGGCCCTTGCAAAATCCCAGCTGGAACAATCAGGAGCCCAACCATCGTGGTCATATGCAGGACTTAAGAACCATCATAATCCAGGGCATACGAGAGGCTGTGCCCTGGGGACAAAATATAAGCAAGGCATTCAAAGAGTGCCAAGGAAAAGATGAGACCCCCACTGAATGGTTGGGAAGATTAAGGAAGAGTTTTCAGTTATACTCAGGGGTGGACCCAGAGACGCCAATGGGGCGAGTGCTCCTTAAACACAGTTTGTAGCCAAATCATGGGAGGATGTTCAAAAGAAATAAGAAAAGTTAGAGGATTGGCAGGACAGAGGGCTTGATGAATTGCTCAGGGAGGCTCAGAAGGTATATGTTAGACGGGAGGATGAGGCACACAAAAGACAAGTTCGGATGATGGTGGCGGCAGTCAGGGAGGGACAGCGAAACAACCCTCCACCACGAGAAAGAAATGGCGTGAGGAGAGGTCCCTGGGATTCAGGAGGACCTCCAGCTGGAGGGAGAGAAGGAACAGTGTGCTACTATTGTGGTGGAAAAGGACACGTGAAGAGGGAATGTCGAAAGAGGCTTAGGGATGAGAAAATGTTCAAAGAGGATTAGGGGGGTCAAGGGCTCTATCTATTGGGGACCCAAATGTCATCGGAGCCCTTGGTAAAACTTTAGGAGGTGGGTCCCCAGCAAACCCCCATAACCTTCCTTGTAGATACAGGGGTCGAGAGATCAACAGTTCAATCTTTACCCCCGGGATGTAAGATTTCACCTTCCACAGTACAGGTTATTGGGGCAAAAGGAGAACCCTTCAAGGTTCCTGTAATTAAAGATGTCTAAATAGAATCAGAAAAGAAAATAGGGGTAGGATCACTGCTACTGGTCCCTGAAGCCGATTACAATTTACTAGGAAGAGATTTAATAGTGGAATTAGGGATAAATATAAATATTGAAGAAAAACAGCTGAAAGCCAGGTTGTGCCCCTTACGGGTCACTGACGAAGAGAAAATCAACCCAGAAGTCTGGTATACCCCTGATACAGCAGGAAGATTGAATATAGAGCCCTTCACAGTCAACATTCAAAACCCAGAAATCCCAGTAAGGATAAAACAATATCCCATGTCAGATGAGGGGCGAAGGGGACTAAAACCAGAGGGAGAATGATTAATACAACAAGGGCTCTTGGAACCTTGCATGTCTCCCTTCAACACCCCCATCTTACCTGTACAGAAACCAGATGGAAAATACCGATTAGTACATGATCTAAGGGAAATAAATAAGAGAACCATTGCCCGGTTCCCTGTAGTAGCAAACCCCCATACATTGCTCAGTCAATTGAAACCAGATGATTACTGGTATAGTGTTATAGATTTGAAAGATGCCTTTTGGGCGTGCCCCTTGAAAGAAGAATGTAGAGATTATTTTGCATTTGAATGGGAAGATCCCGATACCCACCGAAAGCAACAACTAAGGTGGACAGTGCTCCCACAGGGATTCACAGAATCCCCGAATTTGTTTGGGCAGGCACTAGAGCAAATAATGAAATCCTATACCCCAAACCAAGGAATAACCATTGTTCAATATGTAGGTGACCTTTTAATTGCTGGAAAAAGTGAGGAATCAGTTAGAGAAGAAAGCATTAAGCTTCTGAACTTTTTAAGCATCCAGGGGCTGTAGGTGTCCAAAAGTAAATTGCAATTCGTAGAAGAAGAAGTGAAGTACCTAGGACACCGACTTAGTAAAGGAACTAAAACACTAGACCCAGGGAGGGTTAAGGGAATCCTCTCCCTTCCTGCCCCAAGAAATAAGAGACAAATCAGGCAGCTATTGGGTCTTGTAGGATACTGCAGACAATGGATTGAAAACTTTAGGGGTAAAGTAAAATTTTTCTATGAAAAACTAACTGCTGAAGGTTTGATGAAATGGACTGAGAAGGATGATGAATCATTAGAACAATTAAAAGAGGAATTGGCTAATGCCCCGGTGCTAAGCCTCCCGGATGTTAGGAGACCCTTTTATTTGTTTGTTAACACTGAGGCAGGAGTAGCATTTGGGGTACTGGCTCAGGACTGGGCCGGCTGTCGAAAACCAGTAGCATTTATTTCTAAAATACTAGACCCCGTAAGTAGAGGATGGCCAACATGTTTGCAGATTATAGTGGCAACAGCCCTCTTAGTGGAAGAAGCTCTCAAAATTACCTATGGAGGAGAACTGAAAGTCTTTACCCCCCATAACATATGGGCAGTATTGCAACAAAAGGCAGAAAAATGGATAACAGACTCAAGACTTTTGAAATACCAGGGCATTTTACTGTCATCCCCTTGGTTGATACTTGAAACCACCTCTCTGCAAAACCCCGCTGAATTCTTGTTTGGAGATCCACAGGAGGATTTAACTCATGACTGCCTACATAGCATAGAAAAACAAACAAAAATTAGGCCGGACCTCAAAGAGGAAGAACTGGAAGAGGGAGAAAGGCTATTTGTGGATGGGTCCTCTAGAGTTGTTGAGGGAAAGCGAATCTCTGGATATGCAATTGTGGGAGGTGAAAATTTGGAAATAATAGAATCTGGACCTTTGAGTCCTAGTTGGTCAGCCCAGGCCTGTGAGCTGTATGCAGTATTGCGGGCTCTAAAATTCTTGGAAGCTGAGGTTGGGACCATCTAGACGGACTCAAAATATGCCTTTGGAGTGGTACATACTTTTGGGAAAATTTGGGAAGAAAGAGGGTTAATAAACTCCCAAGGAAGAGAATTAATACATCAGGAACTAATTACTCAGGTACGACAAGCTTTAAGAGGCCCAAAGAAAATAGCAAACGTACATGTTAAAGGACATCAAAAGGGTCTCTCCCATTTGAGCAGAGGAAACAACACAGCAGACAGAGAGGCAAAGGAAGCTGCTCTCAGAAAATTCCAGGATCAGGGGATAAGGAGAACGCGAGATGATGAGAAAGTTCGAGTCCTGAGCTTCACAGCCCAGGAAAAGGAGAAATTAGACAAAATGGGAATAAAAGAGAATGGGGATATTTGAAAATTGCCAGATGATAAGGAGGTACTGCCAAAATCTATGGCCCGAAGAATAGTGCAGCAGCTGCATGACCAGACTCATTGGGGAACCCAAGCCTTAGTAGATCAGTTTACTATTAAGTACATGTGTATAGGAATTTACGATGTAGCAAAACAAGTAGTTAGGGGATGTATAACATGCCAAAGAGTTAACAGACATTAGGCTCGAGAAAGGGTTCCAGGAGGAAGGGAATTAGCACACCGACCTTTTTCACATGTACAAATAGATTTCACCGAGCTACCGAAAGTAGGGAGATACAAGTACTTCTTGGTACTGGTAGATCATCTAACCCACTTTGTAGAAGCATATCCTACATCGTGGGCTACTGCAAATATGGTGATTAAAACCCTGCTGGAAGAAATAATCCCTAGGTATGGACTAGTAGAAATATTAGACTCTGATAGAGGTCCCCATTTTGCAAACAAAGTACTGAGAGAGGTAAGCAGGGCCTTAGGCACTAAATGGCAATATCACATCCCTTGGCACCCTCAAAGCTCAGGGATGTCGCAGACATCTTTCATGAAAAATCCTTTCTTAGGATTTTTCCTTGTGAGAAGCTGCAGTTTCAGTAACCAAAGTAAACAATGGTTATCTGCTGCTGTGGAATGCAACAGGTAGACCCATGATTGGTCTCCTATGGGTGTTTGGATTTCTTGACCACTCATGGCAGAGCTGGCTCTTGCTCTGTCTGATACACAGATCTTTGTTATTCATTCTTTTCTATTCTTAGCTTAGCTAGCTTCTCAAGAAACCTTTTCCTTTCTATTGCTTTTTAGTATAGTCTAATGTAACATATATCATAAAATAATAAATCAAGCCTTCTGATCATGGAGCCAACATTCTCGTCTCTTCTTCATCCTGAAAACCCTTGTGACCACAGTCACAATTGGTGACCCTCGACTGAGGAGGACAATCATCACTTGGTGAGACCACCAGAGGAGCATTGCTGCACTGGGTAAATCCCGAATGTGTGGCATTGATGGTTGCTTCACAAGTGACCACCGAAGTGGATTCTAGCCAGGAGCTGAAGAACTGAAGATCCGAATTTGGACAGAGTTCACAGCAAGGCTGACCACAAAGAGAACCTTCTGAAAAGCCTCCAGGAAGATGTTCAGAAAGCTCAGCAGAACCATGCAGATAGCCAGAGAGTCCTGGACACTGTCAGAAGGTACTGTTGGTTTTTCCCCTCCTAAAGATGAGGCCATTCGCAGTTTGTGGCTGCTCATCTGGAGGACTTCTCCCCTAGAGGATGAGGTTCCATTCTCCCCTTCAGAGGAGAAACTTATTGCCCTCTGGCAAAAATGGGGTGAAGAGGACAGAATTCTCCTGTTGGAGACAGATCTCTATGAGTTTTTTCGATGGGCAAAGCTCTTTGGGTTTTTTACGAATGTGCTATATGCCCTCAATATGTTTGTCTGGGAGTGTATGGGCTCCATTTTCCAATTCTTTTTATACCGGGGGTTCGGATGCCCCTCAATTTATCCAACCTTTTTGAAGCTCTTTCTAGTCTTGAAACGGAGAGCAGCTGTTTTTCCCTGGATTGCTAACTGCAAGGGGAAAGCCCTGTTCCCCCCAATTCTGGGGGAAGACCCTTTGGAGGGGGATGCTCTGCTGCTTTCCAGCCCCCCTGAACCACAGCGGGGGGGCGAAGTTTCGCCCGCAGCCGAAGTTTTTTTTACTGCGTCTTCGGAGCATGCTCAGACGGAGCCGTTTGTTCCCCCCTCCCGTTGCTCTCAGGGGGGATGGGAGTGGGCGGCGCCGCCCCGGCCAGCGCCGCGAGCGCCACCCCAACCCGCCTGGCGCATGAGGGCGCTTCCCCGCGCGGCCCCTCCCGCGGCCGCCCCTCCGCAAGAGCCTGTGGGCGCTCCGGCTGCGGTTCCGCCGGCTTCCCTGCCTGCATCTGAGGAATATACCTCCCAATAGCCCCTTGGGGGAACTGTTAGAGAAATGGCATTCTACAGAGGCCACAGAGGGATTAGATAAGGTGAAGATGATCCACTATTGAGTAGAAGTCTGGCCAGAATTAGAGGTTCAAGGAGGATGGCCTTGGTATGGGGCAAGGGACAAGTGGATGAGCCAACAACTGAGTCATTGTCTGACAGCTCGAGGAGATACTGATCCTGAGCAATTATTGTATGTAGCTTGCTGGTTAAAGAACGCTATTGGGGATGAAGGGTGCGAATTTGTAAGGTACAGAAGAAGAAAGAGGGGAATGAAGGAGAGGATGCTGGAATTGGTAAAAGATGGGACCCCCTGGATTATTTGCCTCCAGCCCCTCCACCTTATAATCCTCTTCCTTGGGCACCTCAAATGGCAGGTCCGGTTCTTCCCCCAGCTGCCATCTCATTACCGCCTGCTCAAATTCCTCCTTCTACCTCTTAGGCTTCCCCTATGGTAGACCCAGTATCTCCCCTAGTAACCACTCCCTCACCACCCCTTTTGGCTCCTCCAGTTCCTTCTGCACCACCACAAGTGCCTGCCTACTCCACCTGCTGCATTCTCCACCCCTTCTCCAGCTCCACTTAAAAAGTACCCAAGCTCTTCTCCCCCTCCTATTGCTGTCCCTTTACCTCCTCCTAGTTGGGACACAAATGTCTCCTTGCCCGGTAAACAGCGATCACCAAATACACCTGCTGATCTGCAGAAAGTTCAGGGTAACCCTGATATCCCTCAAACTAGTAGCATGGCGTCTGAAGATGGGCTGTACTGTAGTACCAGATCCAAGACCTCCAAGGCAGAGAGACTTTTTCCCCTCAGAGAAGTTCCTATGGGAGGAGTAGTGGGAGGTGTTTGCTTTGTGAATGCTCCTCTAACAGCTTCTGAGGTGAGAAGATTCAAGAAAGAGTTAGGGCATTTAGTTGAGGACCCAGTGGGCATAGCCAACCAAGTGGATCAATTCTTAGGTCCAAATATCTACACTTGGGGGGAGATGAATTCCATTCTAAATATATTATTTTCCCCAGAAGAGGTCCAGATGATTAGGGCGGCTGGCATAAGAATTTGGGAGAAAGAGAACTGTCCCAAGTGCCATCAGGTGAACAGAAATTGCCACTGACAGATCCCAGCTGGAACCCTAACCAGGAAGAAGGGAGGAAGGCCATGATGGAATATAGGTCTTTGATAATTCAGGGATAAAAGAGTCAATTCCCAAAGGAACTAATACCAAATTGGCATTTGAGGGGGCACAAGAGAAGGATGAAGCTCCTGCTGCTTGGCTTAATCGCCCAAAGCAGAACTTCCAATTGTACTCTAGAATAGACCCAGACACCACAGAAGGTCAAGTGCTACTAAAAGTCCAATTTGTTACCAAATCTTGGCCAGATATATGGAGAAAACTAGAAAAAATTGAAGATTGGCAAGAGAAGGACATAAATGAGTTATTAAGAGAAGCATTGAAAGTGTATTTAAGGAGAGGTGAAGAAAAAGCAAAGGCCAAGGCCAAGATCATGGTTGCCATAGCTAAAGAAAGTGTGGGGTGGGTGGGTCCACCACCAGGAGGAGGCAAAGATAGGCCAGGATTGTCAGGTACAAGAGAGATAGAGAGACCTCAAGTCCCTTTGAGTGAATGACACTGCTATTATTGTGGAGAGGCAGGACACGTCGGGAAGTTTTGTAGAAAGCTCAGTCTCGATGAGGCAATAGCCAGGGAACAAGAAGCCTTGGAGAGGGTTCTTAGAGGTGATGATTAAGGGTGACAGGGGCTTTACACTTTAGGGGACCCGATGCAACATCTAGAAAAGCCCTTGGTAAACATTGAGGTGGGACCCCTAAATGAAGCATTTGAATTTTTGGTTGGATACAGGAGCAGATAAGTCCTGTCTCAACAAAGTACCAAAAAGTATAGTAAAATACCCAAAAACATCTGAGGTGAGACAAAAACAGCTAGGTAGAAGGACATCCAATAGCATTAGGACTGGACAGTAGCACTAAACTAGTAATAAGTGATGTGAAAGTCAAAGGTACCTTATTGTTGTCTTGTTGTGTGTGTGAGAGTGAGTCACAAACAAAGTCAGCCTCAACTTCCCGGGCAGGTAGGAAGGGGGCAGTAGAAAGAGTGTGTGTGACCTGCAAACCAGACCAGTGTTCCCCGGTGTGTGAGGGGGCCGTAGCTGTAAGAGCGTGAGTGACACGCAGGCAGCCTCACAGGTGAACGGGCACCGGAGGCAGCAGAGCCAGGGCCCTTCCAGAAGGCCCGGAGATACTGAGAGCTGGAGGCCAACCCCAAGGCGAGGGGGGGCCACAGGGACCCGTGATTTTCTGGCAATGAGGATCCACTTTGTGTCTTGAGGGTGTGAAGGAATGTGTGAAGGTGAATGAGAAATAAAAGTGAGTGAATGTAGATGAATTAAAGTATAGGTATTGTGGATTGTGCATTGTAAGTTTTACCACATCTCCTTGGAGGGAGGTGTATTGTGTTGAAAAGCAGTGTGGGGAAAAAGTTTGTTTTAGATGCAAGGGGTTGAAAGAAAAGTGGTATTTCAGCTGTTAGTGAAAGTGAGAAACAGAGGCAGGGGATGAATAGATAAGATCTTGAAAACTGAACAGCAAACCAGTAAGTTAGATGCCGAGAAAAATGGGGAGAATAAAAGCATGCTAGAAAAGATACCCCCAAGATAGCCCTTTGGGAGTTAAGTTAGCTAACAGAAATACAACTCCTTGCAAAATACAGAGTAGGCAGAAATTGATGAGAGAAACATGCAAGCTATGGAAAAAGGGAAATTAACAAATTATACATAACATTAACCCAAGAAATTGGGTTTTGAGAAAATCATAGTAGACCATTAATGCCTATATTTGAAAGCCCCTTTCAGGTACTCCTCATTGCTAATTCGACTGTGCGGACCAGAGGAAAAAGTTAGACCCACATCATCAGATTCCCTACCACTTTCACCCCCTGTCATTTGACCAAGATTCAACATCAGTTTCACCCCCTGGCATTGGACCAGACTCCACACCACTCTCCCTCTGGGATTGGACCGGACTCCACACCACTCACCCTCTGGCATTGGGCCGGATTCAACATCAGTTTCACTCCCTAGCATTGGACTAGATTCCACATGGCTCACCCCCTAACTCAGGACAGGAGTCAACCACATCACGAGTTAATTCACCTGAGTATACCATTATAAAAGGACCAAAAGACTTAAAGTTGACTCTCAAAAGGAAGAGCCCAAAAGACTGATGAACTAAATGAGTTTGGTATCAGAACCATACCTTATCCTAAAGTGTTATAAAGACAGTTCTGTGTTTAAAATAAGTTTGTAAAAAGTTAAAGACTGTTAATAAGTAATTCTGGTCAAGTTCCCCCAATTTAGTTCCAAAGACTCCAGGTTAATCCTCTACAGACCACTCCCCTGAGAGAAACCAAAATTAGTAAGGAACGGACCAAGAGAAGTTTAACCAGAGAAGCGGTAGAAGGGACTCTAAAGAGCTTGGAAGCTTCTTCTTAGTAAAGTTCCCCAAGAGGCAAGACCGGGTGGGCCGGTCGTGCCAGATGACCCATACCAGATTCTTGGGAAGAGCAGTAATGATGGCTCTAATTGCTGGTGGTGCTCTGGGGAGCCCAAGAGAGCCATGCAATGAGTGCTACCAACCCCTCTTTGAGGAGGAAGAAGTGAGCTCCTTGTCTAGAGTCCACACCAATTCTAACCCGAATTGTGTTAACCTCCCCCAATGTATTGGACAGTCCAGAATACCACCACTTTTAGGCAGCAACTCCTGGGAGAGTGCCCTGTAGGAGAAACCTGGTTGTGCTTTGAATGTGATGCTACTGAAGCAAGCCTGGTACAGCAGGTCAAAGAGAAAGAGACAGTAAAAGCAATAAGAGAACAAGACCATTTAGAGATACCCCGATGTCGCAGACATCTTTCATGAAAAATCCTTTCTTAGGATTTTTCCTTGTGACAAGCTGCAGTTCAGCAACCAAAAGTAAACAACGGTTATCTGCTGCTGTGGAATGTAACAGGTGATTGGTCTCCTGTGGGTGTTTGGATTTCTTGACCACTCATGGCAGAGCTGGCTCTTGCTCTGTCTGAGACACAGATCCTTGTTATTCATTCTTTTCTATTCTTAGCTTAGCTAGCTGCTGAAGAAACTTTTCCTTTCTATTGCTTTTTAGTATAGTCTTAATGTAACATATATCATAAAATAATAAATCAAGCCTTCTGATCATGGAGTCAACATTCTCGTCTCTTCTTCATCCTGAAAACCCTTGTGACCACAGTCACACCCCGAGGTAAGAACCTATTCATAGATTCAGTGAAAAAAGTTAGCCACAAACTAAATTTAACTGATTGTCGAGTTTGTACCCAGATGACTGAAATTTAGCCATGGGAAAAGATTACTCTAAGACTATTAGAAATCTGTAACTGGATACAGAATAACTCAGAATAACTCAGAATAACTTAGTATTAATTTAGTATTAAGGGGCACAGTACACCAGTAAAAAGAATGGTCTGTAAAAGGCATTTAGCATAAAAGAACTCTGCTACCCAGTGGATCCCAAGAGATCCAAATAGATTTTGGTCTGTTGAAAGAAAAGAAAAGAACAAGTGTATCTACCATGAAGCATATGAATTTTATGAGTACACTGAAGAAGGGATAAACCCCTTTTGGGGAATGAAAGGCATTTCTAAATATTGGGAATGTCCAACAGAACCTAAGCATACATTTTGGGGGGCCCCTAAACACCCGTTTTGGATCTGTGGTACTACAGCATACACTAAATTGCCAGGAGACTGGTCTGGCAGTTGCACCATTGGAATGATAAAACCATCGCCCACCTGGGAGTGACATCCTTAAACATATCCAAAAATTTAAGCATTTTTCCTTATAAATAAAATTCAATTAATTAATAAAATGATAATTATATTATTCTGATAGTATTATTCAAATTAATTACCTAATTTGTATATTTATATTAAAAAATCTATACACTTTTAGCAACCAAGAAAATTATTGGTCATTGGTTCCAAGTAACACAATTCCCTTCATTAATTCATTAAGCTCTATTGGGTATTTATTTCTTCCTCTTTATGGTAACTAATATTCTTTGTAGACCTTTTGCCATCATTTTTATCATCTTTTTTTTCGCATATGGTCAAGAGGAGGCACTTTGGGGTCCCTGGAGCCATTTCTGGGGAACATTTGGGGCAATTTTGGGTCTGGGGAGGGAATTCAGAGAGAACTTGAGGGTCTGGAGGACACTTGGGGCAGCCAGGTGGGCACTTGGAGGGGCACTCAGGGATTCTGAGGGACAGTTCGGGGTCCGGGACAGCACTTGGGGGTCCAGGGGGGCCCTTTGAGGTCAGGGAGGGGAATTTGGGGCCCTTCAGGGTCCGGGAGCGCCCTTCGGAAGCTCGAACGGGGCTCTCTGGGGCGCGGGGGCTGATGGGAGTTGTAGGCGCGGGTATCATACGGTTTAACGGGGCCGCAGAGCATCACGGGAGTTCGAGGCGCAGCTGCAATGGCTCTCCGAGAGTCGCGGGGCATGACGGGAGATAAAGTCCCGGCTGGACTAGCGCTGGACGTGCGCCGCGGAGCATGATGGGAGCTGTAGTCCTGGAAGTGGTTGGAACGCGATGTTTGGGGGTCCGGGAAGGCTCTTGGGGGACACTTTTGCGTCCAAGCCGTGACTTGAGGTCCTCGGGGGAACGTAAACGGCTCGGGAATCCGTGGGGGGAGCTCGGGGAGCTCTAACCAGGCTCTTTAGGGCGCGGGAACGGCAGGAGTTTTAGGCGCGGGACTGTGTTCTGAGGGGCTCTGGGGCCACGGGGGATGAGAGGAGACGAATTCCCAGAAGTGGCTGTACCGGGCATCAGTGGGGTTGGGAGCACTCAGGGGAACTGGGGACGCCTTTGTGGGCTCCCAGATAGGCACTGAGGGGGCACTGAGGGATCCTGGAGTGTCTAGGGGACACTTATGGGACAGATGGGGGCGGATCCCAGGGTTCTTGGGAGCGTGGGGCATGACAGGCGTTGCAGTCCCGGCTGCAATGGGGCTGTATCCAGCTGCGCGGCATGACGGGAGTTGTAGGCAAAAGGAAAATATGGCAGCCGTCTAGGCACCGCCCCCAAGCCCCGATCTCTGGCGCTGATTGGCTGTGAGTGGTGATGGGCGGAAGCCTCGGCAAATGAGAGGCGGTGGAGGCGGGAACAGCCTCTCCATTCCCTCCCAGTACAGCCCAGTTCATTCCCAGTACTACCCCAGTACAACCCCAGTAAAACCCCAGTGCCCCTCTGATCCCTTCCAATACACACCAGTCCCTCCCAAAACACCTGAGTCCATTCCCATTCCCTCCAGTTCCTCCCAATTTCAAACACAGGGTGCCCCTGTGTCCCCAGTCTTCCCCACAATGTTCCCAGTGTTCCCCAGTATGTCCCAGTCCTCCCCAGTGTTTCCAAGGACAGTTTAATTTCTCACAGTGGCCGTGGCAGCCAAACCCACCAGTGGGGTCAGAGCAGTGCCCATGGCCACAGCCCCTTGCAGTGGCCCAGTGCAGCTTGGGCTGATGATCCACCCTCACAGCTGGCCCAGGGCAGCTCTGCAGTGGCTTTGGTGGCACCTGGGGCTGGCACACACCTGAGCAGTGTGTCTGTTTGCAGTGGGGAAACTCAGGAGTTTCAGATTGCTTCAAAAAACCCCAAAAAGTGAAAACCCCTCTTAGGCTGAGTGCAGCCAGCTCTCCAAGCACAGCAGGTCCCAGGGCAGTGAGGACAGACAGGATGGGGCTGGGCAATGTGGAGCAAGGTTGTCCACACTGGGTCAGAGCTCCAGGCACAGCTTCTGTGAGCAGGCCAGAGCTGCTGAGGAGAGACCCTGGGTCAATATCAATCACAGAATGCTGCAATCGTCTCTACTCTAAAGAGAAAGAAAATAAAATACATC
The DNA here is from genome assembly GCF_037042795.1 of Molothrus aeneus. NCBI lineage: Eukaryota > Metazoa > Chordata > Aves > Passeriformes > Icteridae > Molothrus > Molothrus aeneus. The sequence goes on from NW_027099005.1 coordinate 905,206, forward strand.
GTTTAAAATAGGAATGTCTGTTTCTGATAAGTTTTTTTAAATCTTTCTCCATCACTGGACTAGGAAAACTTTAATGACTCTCTCAGAGCTTTGGTGTTGTTTACATCAGACTCAGTCCCTGAGAGTGTCTTCAAAAAACCTCTCAAGACCTCAAACTTAAATTGAAACTGCAAAGTTTCTTGAAGTTTTAATGGATCTCACTGAGGGACACGACTGAGAAAATGTCCCCAGGTTCCAGTTAGAGCAGAACACTGTAGGCAATGATGACAGCTGGGGACAAACAAGGCCAAGGTGTCTCTGGTGCTGAGCAAAGCTGGATGTGTTTGAGGAATGCCAAGGGCCAAGGCCTGAGCCCCAGGGCCTGGCCAGGCAGATCCTGTCCCTCCCTCCTTGCTCAGGGCTCTTGCCGGGATGGGCTCTGGCATGTGGGGATGTGCAATGCCAAGGGCAGGAGCATGGGGCGGCCCCTGCCAGGCTGCTGAGCAGGGACAAGGAGGCCATGAGGCCCCAGGCCTGCAAGGGTCACTTGTCTCCTGCTCCTGCCTCAGGCCCAGGCCCAGCAGCCATGGCCAAAGTGCTGCCCAAGTTGGCTCTGGCAGGGCTGTCTTGCAGCTGCTGCCCATGCCTGTGCCCTGTGCAGCCCAGGCTGTCCTACGGTGTCCCTGCCCTGCGCCTCTGTCCCTGCAGGCTGTCGGCATCCCCCGGCTGCCCCACCTGGCTGGGCCCTTCCTTTGCTGGCAGCTCTGCCTCCTGCCTGCCTCTGCCTGCCCACACAAAGCCTGGGGCTGATACCAAAAGGGTTCATTCCATTTTTACCCTGCCTGGGAACTTTCAGCACAGGAACAAGGCATGCAGGGGCTGCTTTCCCTGCAAAGATGCTTGGAAGAGAAGAGGAAGACATCTGGCTCAAGGGTAAAAAGATAGAGAAAACAAGGAGTGAATCTCAGAACTTGGGGTGGGTTTTATGGAAATGGGTAAATTGTAATTCATATTTAGCCACTGTAACACACTGGTAGAATTACATGTCCTCATAAGGTTAGGAGTTATTTCATGTTACACATTAGGCCTCAACAAACGATACCCTCTTTAATAGCAAATTAGTGTTATGGAGACTTATTCTGATATTTTGGGCTTTTGGTGACAGCAGAGGCTGACAGAACCAAGGAGTCAGCTGTGACACTGTGGAACCCCATGGAACAAAGGGTCCATTGTGATGCAGTGGAACCCCATGGAACCAAAAGTCCAGTGTATCAGAGCAAGGCCTCATGGAACCAAGGAGAGCATTGCTGACAGTGTGGAAGCTCCTGGAGACATGGGGTCATTGTGACAGCGTGGGGCCTCCTGGAACCAATGGTCCACTGGGACACTGCAGAACCTTCTGGAATCAAGGGGATCATGTTATGTTCTGGAACCTCATGGAACAAAGAATCCATGGTGACACTGCGGTGCTCAGACCATTGTTGACAGTGGGAAAGCTCCTGGAACCAAAAGTCCATTGTGACACAGCAAGGCCTCCTGGAACCAAGGGTCCCTTGTGGCTCTGTGGGGCTTCCCAGAACCAAGGAGACCATTTGGACACTGTGGGGCCTCATGGAACCACCTGGCACTGTGACAGAGCGGGGCCACATGGAGCCAAGGGGCCACTGAGACACTGAGGAACCTCATGGAACCAAAGGTCCATTGTTACACTGAGGGGCCCTGTGGAACCAATGGGACCATGGTGACACCGTGGTGCTCCATGAACCAAGGGGCCATTCTGATTCTGCTTTGCCTCATGGAGCCAAGGGGCCACCGTGACACTGCAGGGCCTTGTGGAACTAAGGCAGCCTTGTGACACTGCGGGGCCCTTGGAACCAAGGGTCCATTGGGAGATTGCAGGGCCTCATGGAACCATGGAGACCATTATGGCCCTTCAGAACCCATTGGAACCGAGGAACCATTGTGACACTGCAGGGCCTCATGAAATCGAGGGGACCAAAGTGACACTGTGGGGCTCCATGGGACAAAGGGGCCATTCTGACACTGTGGCAGCCTTGTGACAATGTGGGGCCCTTGGAACCAAGGGTCCATTGGGATATTCTGGGGCCTCATGGAACCATGGAGACCATTATGGCCCTTTGGAATCCATGGGTACCAAAGGGCCATTGTGACACTGTGGACCCAAGGAGACCATTGCTCTGCTATGGGACATCATGGAACCAAGGGGGCGATTGTGACACTGCAGGGCCTCATGGAATCAAGGGCACAATAGTGACACTGTGGGGCTCCATGGGACCAAGGGGGCATTCTTAAAGTGCAGAACCAAGGAGACCACTGTGACACTATGGGGCATCATGGAACCAAAAGTCCATTTTTCCACAGAAGGACCTCATGGAACCATGGAGGCCATTTTTACACCTTGAGGCCTTGTGAAACCAAGGGACCATTGTAGCACTTTGTGTCTCCATGGAGCCAAGGAGTCTATTGGGACACTATGATGCTGTGCTAGGCCAAAGGCAATTGTGGCACTGTGTGACACCACGGAAGCAAGGGAGCATTGTGACATTACAGGGCCCCATGGAGCCAAGGGAGGACAATTGTGACGCTGTGGGGCCCAATGGAAGCAAAGGACCAGTGTGACACAGCTGGGCCTCATGCAGCCAAGGGGCCGCTTTGATCCTGAGGAGCCCAAAAGAACCAAGGGGCCATTTTGACACTGTGCAGCTGTGGAGACCCTGAGAGGCTTCCCTGGGTTAGGGAGACACAAGAAGCTTCCCTCAAAAGCTGTTTGACCCCATTGGCTCCTTCCCCTTGTCCCATGTCCCTCAGCCACTCCCTCCCTATTCCCCCATTGGCCCCATCTTTGTACTGCCCCCATGGCACTGATCAGCCCCTTCCTCTGGAGAGACAGGAACCTGGATTCCCCCCAGGAGTCCTGCCTTGTGACCCTGAACATCTCACTGCACGGCTGAATCAAACATCTGTGGGTACCATGCAAAGGCCCTTTGTGCTTCCCTACCCTGGGCTTTATTAGCAGCTATTCCAGCTGCAACAATGGTCCCTTATGGCAGTGTGGATCCAAGGACACCATGGTGACACTGTGGGACCTCATGGATCCAAGGGGCCATTGTGACACTGAAGAACTTCATGGAACCCAGGGTCCATTGGGACACAGCAGGGCCTCATTGGAACACAGGAACCATTGCTGACAGTACAGAAACTCATGGAACCAAGGGGCCGTGGTGACACAGCAGGGCCACATGGAACCCAGGAGACCAGTGACATTTAGGGACCTCATGGAACCAGGGTCCATTATGGCACTGCAGAAACAAGGAGACCATTGTTGATGCTATGGAAGCTCATGGAACCAAGCAGCCATTGTGACACTCCAGGGCCTCATTGAACCAGGCAGACCATTGTGACACCACAGAACCTCATGGCACTGAGGGTTTATTGTGACACAGCAGCGCCCATGGGGCCAATTGTCCATTGTGACAATGTGGATCTGAGGAGACCATGGTGACACCATGGAAGCTCATGGACCCATGGGTCCATTGTGACAAAGCAAGGCCTTGTGGAACCAAGGAGACCATTGTGACATCATGGAAGCTCATGGACCCATGGGTCCATTGTGACAAAGCAAGGCCTTGTGGAACCAAGGAGACCATTGTGACATCATGGAACCTTGTGGAACCAAGGAGACCATTGTGACATCATGGAACCTCGTGGAACCAAGGATCCATTGTTACAGTCCAGAACCAAGGAGACCATTGTGACAGTACAGAACCTCACGGGACCAAGATTCCATTGTTATACACTGGGGCTTCATGGAACCAAGGACCCACTGTGACACAGCAGGGCCATGTGGAACCAAGGGTCCTTGGAGATACTGCAGATCCAAGGAGACCATGTTGATGCTGTGGAACCCCATGGAGCCAAGGGGCCGTTGTGACACTGGGGAACCTCTTGGAATCAAAGCAACCGTGTTACATTGTGAAACCTCATGGAACCAAGGGGCCATTGTGACACTGCAGGGCCTCATTGGAACAAAGGACATGGTTGATTGGCCAGAAGCTCCTGGAAACTATGGGACATTGTGATACTGCAGAGCCTCATGGAACCAAGGAAACCACAGGGACACCGAGGAATCTTAAGGAACCAAGCAACCATTTTCACATTACAGAACTAAGAGTGGGGCATAATGGAGCCAAGGACACCACTGATACTGAAATCCATTGGATAGAAACTTCTGAACAGAGTTTGGAGTATTTGAAAGCAGGTATTCTTTATTACAGCGTGGTGGTCACTTGGGCCATCCTTCCTCCATTCAAATGCACTGAGCATTGAATGAACAGAGTTTTTATCACACACACTGATTACGTATCCATTAGCTATCCCCACTTCCTTTGAGTTTATTTGACATAGTTGCACCCCTTATCACAAGTCCTTTTATAGTTCTTTGGGTTTTGTCTTCAACATCCAGTGTCCTTTTTAGGTGGCTGTTCCTTGACCCCTCCTTTTGAGTAAGGGCAATATTATTGTTCTGCATAACTTCTGTTTAGTCAGCCTTGCAGAGCTGAGCTGGCATCCTGCTTGCATTTTGTGTGGCTTCTGTTTGCCAGAGGCACATCCTCAATCAGTTTCTCCAAGGCCGTGCTGTTCTGTTCTACTGTCCTTGACAAGAGTAAATGTTGTCCTGTTCTCCTGTCCTTGTCTAAGCTCGCCCCGCATGAGGCGTCTGCAACCCCCCCAACCGATGGGCCTGGGGTGGGCAAGTGTTCCTGGGGAACAGGGATGGGACAGCTGGGCTGGACTGACCCAAGGGATGTTCCACTCCATGTCACACCATGATCAGCAATCACCTGAGAGAAGCAGGGGGGCAAGGGGGGTAGGGAATAATTTATTTTTTAAGACATTTTTCTTTCAAAACAGCACCAACACATACAGAATCTTCTCCTGCCACAAGGTGGTCAAACATTTTCTGCTGATAGGAGATTTCCTAAGGATTTGCTTTTCTTCTGTTAGTGGGTCTTGCTGTGCCTTTTTTTTTTGGTTGAGTTTGGAGGTTTTTATCATTGGATTTGGGTTTTTCCCAATTGAACTGCCTTTCTTCTGATGCATGAGTTTTTTCTGTCCTTTCTTGTGGCTTGCTTGGCACCTGATGGCAAGACAAATTTACCCAACTCTGTCATCTTGCCCAATTATGTTTGCAAGCACCATTAACTAGATGAGTTCAGTCACAGACTCCCTGCAATTTGGCAGCATCCACAAAGGAATTGAAAGTACATTTCATGCTGTTTTAGAGACAATAGAAATATTCCACAGTGGTGGTCAAGGGCTGGTCACTGAGGGATGTCACCCGGGCGTGGCTGCCAAGAGGACTCTGTACCATGGTTGACATTTGACCCTCACTGTTCAGCCAAATTCCCACCCAGCCCATGTTCCACTCCTTCAGCCCAGCTCTCTCCAGTCTGGCTCTGAGGAGACCACAGCAGACCCTGTCCCAGGCCTGCCTGAAGTCTGGGCACACAACATCCCCTTCTTTTCCCTCCCACGTGGGTTCTGCAGTGCCTGCCCTGTCCTGCCAGTGCCTGGAATGGCTGCAGGAGGATTTGCCACATCCCCTTCCCTGCTGAGCCTGAGCAGGCTGTGACTCTCCCAGTCCCCCTCCCTGCCCTGTTTGCAGACTGGTTCCATGTCTGCCCTTCCCAAGTGCCCAGGACCCTCTGGGATGGCTCTGGCCTTTCCAAGGGGTTTGAGAGAGGTCCCACAGTGACACTGCCCAGCCTTCTCAACAGCCCTGACACCAAAGGCCTTTTCCACATCCCTCACTTCCAGGTCAGTGCCCAGAACACAGCACAGCCCTGTCAGGTCCTCGGGGTGGTTCAGCAGGGAGGCAGCTCTGATTTCTCCCCACAGACCCTCACTCTATCCAATGTTTCTCTGTGCAGTCCATGGCTGCCCTGAGCATTTTTCCTGGAGCCTCCCTGCCTGGGATATTTCTCTCCCTGCAGTCCTAACCACAACCCAGCAAAGAATTCAGGTGTTTTCTCAGAGGACGTTACTCTCAGAGTGAAGTGGCCTCAAGGCACTGTTTGTGCCGCTGGAATTGTGCCACCCCCGGGTGCTGCTGATGGTGTTTGTGCTCACTGGGGTTCATCTCCCCACACACACACCATGCACTGCTGAGATCTCCTCAGCACAGAGCAAACATGGCCTGCTGGCCTGGTCCCTTGGTGTCCCTCCATGCAAGGCCAAACAACCTCCTGCAGGTGGGGAGAGGCCAGTGCTGGCAATGGTGGCTGCAGGGGCTGCTGTGGGACAATTGCCCCGGGGCACCTTCCCAGGCTGTCCCAGAACAAAGACACAGCCCAGGCCCTGCTCTGCTGCTGCCTCAGGTCCATGCCAGGAGCTCTGGCTGGGCCAGGACACTGCTGTGAGCCCCCCCTGCACACTCCCCCCTGCCCCAGGCACTGGGCTTTGCTGGGCCAGGGCATTCCTGGAGCACATTGCTGACAGCAGCTCTGGAGGAGAGCAAAGTCTCCCTGCCCTGCCCTCAGCAGATGCCCTTTGCTGATGGAGCTGCTGTGCTGGAGCCCAGCTGTGTCCCAGCAGTGCCCATGGCCTGGCCCTGCCTGTGGCCACAGCAGGGACACGCAGCAGGACAGGGACCAAGCTGCCAGAGAACTCCGGCCTTACAGCCACAGCAGGGCTGGCAAGGACAGGGTGGAGCTGGGCAGAGCAGCTCTGAAAGGACCAATCCCCGCTGCTCCCTGGCTGTGCTGCCCTGCTGGGACTTGTTCCCCTTCTCCCCTCTAACTTCATGCAGGTCTCTGAGCTGGGATCCCAGATAAAACAGGCACTGCAAGGTAGTTTATTTTCTTCAAATGTAGTGATAGCCCAAACCCTGGTTTACAGAGCTTCTGGGTCAAATTCAAGAGGCAGACAGTGAATTTGATGGGGGTGATTAAAAAATTTCTTTTAGAATAATTTAATAACAGAAAGCCCCATTGAAAACTACCAAAGAACTGGGAAGGGCTATTTGGCCTGTCATGAGTTGCAATCCAAAAACTATGCAGAAGAAAACGGGAAGTTGGTTGCTTCAGAAATCATCTGGTCATCATTTTCCTCAGGGCATCCTTGAGGTCCTGGTTCCTCAGGCTGTAGATGAGGGGGTTCAGGGCTGGAGGCACCACCGAGTACAGAACTGACACTGCCAGATCTAGGGATGGGGAGGAGATGGATGAGGGCTTCAGGTAAGCAAAAATGGCAGTGCTGACAAAGAGGGAGACCACCGCCAGGTGAGGGAGGCAGGTGGAAAAGGCTTTGTGCCGTCCCTGCTCAGAGGGGATCCTCAGCACAGCCCTGAAGATATGCACATAAGAGAAAACAATGAACACAAAACAGCCAGAAACTACACAGACACCAACCACAACAATCCCAAGTTCCCTGAGTTTGGAGTGTGAGCAGGAGAGCTTGAGGATCTGTGGGATTTCACAGAAGAACTGGCCCAGGGCATTGCCATGGCACAGGGGCAGGGAAAATGTATTGGCTGTGTTCAGCAGAGCATTGAGGAAGCCACTGGCACAGGCAGCTGCTGCCATGTGGGCACAAGCTCTGCTGCCCAGGAGGGTCCCGTAGTGCAGGGGTTTGCAGATGGACACGTAGCGGTCGTAGCACATGATGGTCAGGAGGAAATACTCTGCTGCAATGAAAAAGGCAAAGAAGAAAACCTGTGCAGCACATCCTGAGTAGGAGATGGTGCTGGTGTCCCAGAGGGAATTGTGCATGGCTTTGGGGACAGTGGTGCAGATGGAGCCCAGGTCGCTGAGGGCCAGGTTGAGCAGGAAGAAGAACATGGGCGTGTGCAGGTGGTGGCCGCAGGCTACGGCGCTGATGATGAGGCCGTTGCCCAGGAGGGCAGCCAGGGAGATGCCCAGCAAGAGGCAGAAGTGCAGGAGCTGCAGCTGCCGCGTGTCTGCCAATGCCAGCAGGAGGAAGTGCCTGATGGAGCTGCTGTTGGACATTCCTTCACTCTGGGCATGGTGGACTGTTGAAACAAGACATTGACAAACTCTTTGAGTCAATCCTATGGGGTTATTTTAGGAATTCCCTCAAAACTACTTCTCTACCTGTTGGAGAACTTCACTCAACATTTTTATTTTTGAGCTTGTGTTTGTGCTCCTGAGTTCCTGCCTCATCTTCAGCATTGCTCTCAGGCTGAACGCTGGGAAGCCCAGAGGGAAAACAGGGCTCCCTGGGCCCCAGTGCAGTCAGAACTACTGGAACCACACAGGTGCCTTTGCTTATTACACCTTCCTCTAGTTCAGCATGACTGAAATTAAAATGTGCTTGAAAAATAAAGTGGAGTTTTTAAAGACTCCAGCTTTAAAGTCAGTTTCTCTAAGCCCTTCTCTCTTTCCCTGTGCAGCTGGACAGGATTGGATACCAAGAGATGGTCTGGCTCTCTGCTGCCTGGAGTTGTGCATGCTGGGAGCTGTTTCTCTCTATCCAAGCCTTGTCCCTGCCAGTGCTGCCAGAGCCCAGCCCAGCCCCGGGGGCTCAGCTCTGCCCTGCAGACCCCTCCCAACACAGGGCACTGCCCAGGGGCATCTCCCTGGCAGCAGGGCCTTAAGGGCAGGCCAGACAAACAGAGATGCTGCAAGCCAAGGTGCTGCTGCTGCTGTCTGTAGGGAGAGGAGGCTGAGGAGGCACTTTCTGAGGGAGATCTGAGGCCCATCTGCTGATGCCCAGGCTGACAGTGCAGGAGGTTCAGTGACACAGCCAAAGCTGAGAGCCCCTTTGCCTTCCCTTTAGGAGAAAGCTGAGAGCAGCCCTGGCCATGCAGCACCATCTCCAGAGCAGGAGGAATCTGCCCTGATGGGGGTGGCTCCTTGAACCTGGAACTTCTCCCCTGCAGCGTCCATGGGGAGCTGCCAGGCAGGCTGAGAGCTGCCCCTGGCAGGTGGCACATGCCCTGGGCTGGCCAAGAGCCCTGAGGGCTGCAGGAGCTGCTCTGCAGGACAGCCCTGGGCAGCCCTGGCTGCAGCCCCAGCTTCAGCCCCTGCAGCCGTCCCTGGCAGCAGGAGCCGTCCTGCCCTGTCCCTCTGACGGTGCTCAGGGCAGCCCCGCTCTGCAGCACATCCTTCCCCTCCTCCTCCTGCTCCTCCTGCTCCTCCTGCTCCTCCTGTGCCACAGAGAAACTGGGAGAGTCCTCCTGACACATCCCCCAGGCTCTGGGGTCTGCTGGCTTCAGGAGATCCCTCCAGGAGCACAGGGGACATTGCCCTGCACCCACACACTCACCATGCACAGGGCTGTGAAGATCTTTCCCCAAGTGAAGTCTCAGCTCAATGTCTTCCCAATCCTGATTGCCTTCAGCCTGTCTCTGCCTGGCTCCTGTGCCCTCAGTGCCTGCAGGCAGAGCCTGCTGGGCTGGGAGAGGAGGTGGCCCTGGGAAGAGCTGTTCCTTTAAAGCTCAGCGGCACAGACACAGCACAAGGACTTTAATGAGCCTCTCAGGGATTTGGCGTTGTTTACATCAGACTCAGTCCCTGAGAGAGTCTTCAGAAAACTTCTCAAGAACTCAAAATTAAATTGAATCTCTGAAGTTTCTCAAAGTTTTAACAGGTCCCACTGAAGGACACAACTGAGAAAGAGTCCCCAGGTTCCAGTTAGAGCAGAAGACTGCAGGCAGTGATGACAGCTGGGGACAAACAAGGCCAAGGTGTCTCTGGTGCTGAGCAAAGCTGGATGTGTTTGAGGAATGCCAAGGGCCAAGGCCTGAGCCCCAGGGCCTGGCCAGGCAGATCCTGTCCCTCCCTCCTTGCTCAGGGCTCTTGCCGGGATGGGCACTGGCATGTGGGGATGTGCAATGCCAAGGGCAGGAGCATGGGGCGGCCCCTGCCAGGCTGCTGAGCAGGGACAAGGAGGCCATGAGGCCCCAGGCCTGCAAGGGTCACTTGTCTCCTGCTCCTGCCTCAGGCCCAGGCCCAGCAGCCATGGCCAAAGTGCTGCCCAAGTTGGCTCTGGCAGGGCTGTCTTGCAGCTGCTGCCCATGCCTGTGCCCTGTGCAGCCCAGGCTGTCCTACGGTGTCCCTGCCCTGCGCCTCTGTCCCTGCAGGCTTTGGGAACAGTTCCCCCTGTATTTTTTTGGACGCACACCATGGCATAATAGTATGTTGTCCACATGGATGGCTACAGAACACCAAAACATACATTCTCATCCCTTTTTTCTGAAAATATAGGATCATAAGTCCCTATACTATCCTTTGGTGGTTTTCATTATTATGAAACTGACCTTTCTGAATAGAAGGGTGTCCTTCTTTGTGTGTAATATCTAATACAAAGGTAAAAATTATTAGGAATCATTTTAGGCATTGGAATTCATGACCATAGCACTCCAGGAAGGGGCCAAGTTAGAATCCATGTGTTTTGCAATACAACTATTGTTCTGGAAGCTTGAAACATAACTGAAGAGGATAACTGGGAAGTGACTTTGTCCTGCAGCCTTATGTTGCTTCTTTTTTAACAAATTTGTGTGTAAAATTATAACTAATCTGATGTCACTTGTATTTTTAGAGGAAAAAAGGGGTGATTAAGGGTAACTAAGGCCTATCCGTCAGATATTCTATAAATCTTTAGATTACTGAGCCCCAAAGGATAAGTTATCATGGTATACCTTGATAAAGGGTCCCTTTATCAACACCATATGGACCACCCCACAGCTGGCCTTTGGACACTCAACTTTTCAGCTACCTCATACAGACATGTTCATACACACAGACAAGAGTGCAAAAAGGTTTCTCATCTGACTCCACCAGATCCCACTGGCTCTGCAGAGCAGTCAGAAAATACACATTGAGTCTAATGAGGAAACAGGGCACTGTGGAACAGTGCAGGTTTGGCCTTACAAGCACACTCATCAGCATTTGTCAGCATCTGTCAGCATGACTGACCCCACTTATTGTATTCTTCCTCTATTTTCCTATGTCTATTTCTTTCCAAACCACCTTGATCCCTCCCTTTTCCTTCTCTGGTTCTTCCCCTAAGATTCCATATTAAGTCTAGTGAAATTCAAAAATGCTGCTTCCTTGCACCCCAATATTAACCCTGTAACACTAGGCACTGATACCAGCCATTCTGCAAAGCCATCTGGAGAGCCACTCTGCTGACTCATGGTGATAAGTTTTCTTCCCAGACCATGAGGCTGAGGTGCTCCTGGAACATCTGGGAATGTTTTTATTTATTTATTTAGAAATTTATTTTTAAATTTAATGTATTTTATTTATTTATTTAGCATCTTTTACCGTGGTCCACATGTTCCATATGGTATACCATGTCCCCTGCTACAGAAGACTCCAGTATCACTGCTCTTACTTTCAAAATGGAGATAATACAGAATAAACTTCTGTCCTTCAGTGGAACCAAACTACTGACAGAGGTCTGATGTGAATATCTCCTGGTCACCTTATGTTACAGTGATTGACAGGGGTGTTGGCCAAAAAATATCTCCCAGGGCTACAGCCATGTTTTGGCAATATGGAACAGGTCTTGGACCACATAAGCCATGTTGTAAAACTCATCCCCCGGCTGCCCCACCTGGCTGGGCCCTTCCTTTGCTGACAGCTCTGCCTCCTGCCTGCCTCTGCCTGCCCACACAGAGCCTTGGACTGTCCCAGACTCCTTCTGGGGGATGTGGGGCATTACAGCTCTGCCCTGGGAGAGAAATTCCTGTCTCCTTGTGTCTGGTCTGGGCCTCCCCAGCTGCCCTTGGCTTTGAATTTTTTGGTTCTCTCTGGCTGTTCTCTACTACATTAAAAGCATCCACCATCTCTTAAAGCACCCTTCAGTCCCTCCCAGGGCTCTCCTCTGCTGTCCTCAGTCTCCACCCCACGGAGCACAGAGCTCCTCTGTCCCTGTACAGTGCTCATGTGCTTGAGGCCATGGCTGCCTGGACAAGGAGGATGGTTCTTTTCTTATAGCAAGGAAACCACAGAGCCCCAGGGTTTTGAAGGCAGATCAGAGGCAGTCACCTGAGGCCAAGGTGAGCCAGACCTGTCTGACCTTGCAGCTTTTGTCTGAAAGCAACCCTTGGATATTTCGGGAGTTTTGGAGGTGGAATTCCATTTCAGCCATGAGTGCCTGGAGCAGAATGACAGTTCTTCTCCACAGGAAGGAAAGGGCAGAGCCCCACTGTTTCAAAGGCTGATTAGAGGCAGCCCCAAGGAGGCCAAGGCCAGCCAGACCTGTTTGTCTTGGCAGCTTTTGTCTGGGAGCAGTCCTTGTGTAGGTGAACTTTGGGAGGCTAAATCCCAGTTTTGTCCATGGGCGTCTGGATAAGAAGGACAGTCCTTTTCCATAGGAAGGGAAGTACAGAGCTCCAGTTTCACAGGCAGATGAGAGCTGGCCCTTAGGATGCCAAGGGCACCTAGTCAGTCCTGGCAGCTTTTGTCTGGGAGCTATCCTTGGATATAGGGAATTTTGGAGGCAGATTCCCAATTTTGGCTATGGACACCTGCATATGAAAGATGTTTTTTCCATGGAAAGAAAAGCTTGCCCCCCCTGTGTTTTGAAGGCAGATGGGAGATGGCCCCCAGGATGCCAAGGCCATCCAGAGCTGTCTGTTCTTGCAGGTTTCATATGGGATAATCTTTGGATATAATCAAATATGGAGGTAGAATCCCAATTTCAGCCATGAACCCCTGGAGGAAAAGGAGAGTTCTTTCCCACAGGAAGGAAAGCACAGAACTCCAGGGCTTCAGGGGCAGATGAGAAGCAACCCTCAACATGCCAAGGTCAGCTGGACCAGTTGAGCCAAGCCAACCAGAACTTTTCCATGTTCTTGGATCCTTGAGGCCCCTACAGTATGACAATTGCCCCTTGGTTCCATGAGGCCCTGTAGTATCACAACAGATCTTTGTTTCCATAAGGCCCAGTGCTACCACAATGGTCTCCTTGGCTCTGCAGTGCCACAATGGCCCCTTGGTTCTATTGGGCTCCCCAGGATCACAACAGACTCTTGGTTCCACAAGGCCTGGCTCTGTCACACTGGCCCCTTGGTGCCATGGGGACTCAGAGTGCCAGAATGGTCTCATTGCTTCCATAAGGCCCTGCAGTTTCACAAAGAGCTCCTTGGCTCCTTGAAACCATGAAGTACGGAATAGGCTCTTGATTCCATTGGACTTCTCTCTGTCACATGAGTTCCTGGTTCCACCAAGCCCTGTAGTGTCACAATGGTCTCCTTGGTTCCCCAGAATCAGAATGTCCCCGTGGTCTCATGGAGCCCCACTACGATCCCCTTGATTCCATGAGGCCCTGCAGTGTCACAATGGCCCCTTGGTTCCAGTGGGTCCTGAAGTGTGGAGAGCTTTGTGGAGAGTTGGCTAGCTGAGAAAGGTCACGTTGACATAATACCATTGGTTAAGTTAGAAGGAGGCAAGTCTAGAATTCAGCAGTCAGTGTCCAACCACTGACAAGGACATTGTGCCCTTGGTGCAACAACTGGATAGAGGAGAAGATCTTTTGCCAAAAATATGATAGTTTCATCAGAATAACCACAAGAATGTAGAAGTAGTAACAAAATAATCATAAGAATATAGAAGTAGGCGTGGTTGACTGATAAGTAATTAACCAATAATGAGCTCAGCTTTGCAATTTGTATAAGCTTCATTAACACCAATATAAATATGTGTGAACTATCAATAAAGTTGGAGACTTGCTGATCACTCATATTGTGTGCCGCATTTCTTCCGCCGATCCGACAATTGGTGACCCCGCAACGTGATACCGGCAACGGCAACCACGGTGGATCGGTGTAGGAGTTCGGGTCCTGTCGCAGCAAGGACGGCGAACAAGCACCACTGAAAAAGGGAAGGTGCCGTGCCCTGGGTGACCTCAACGGAGAGCCCGGCCGATACGTGCTGCCGAGACCTTGTAGGGCTGCAACAGCGCTGACCTTCTTAAAATGGATAGAGAAATGCAAGCAGCATATGATTTATTTACTAGCTTTTTACAAAAGCGTCAGGTTAAGGGCATAGATTTGCAGAAAGAGCTTCCTGGGTTGTTAGCTTATGGGTATGAACAGGGAGTTTTTCAAAATCCTCATACAGTTCATGAGTTAACAGAGTGGTGCAAATTTGGGGATAAGCTGTGGGAGGCAATCATAGATGATAAAACTGCAAAAAAGTTGGGAAAGCTGTGGCGAGTTGTGCATGATGAGTTATGACAATATCAGGCAGAAGAAAAGGCTTCTCAGCAAGCTAGCATGGCACATGAAAAGAATAAGGGTTATGGGGACTGGTTTAATTGTCCATTACCCCCTGCCACATCCACAGTCATTTTGCCACCAACATCAGCTCCTGCCTAAAGCAGCAGCTCACCCCCTGCGTGTGCTACAACAGCACCATCCGCACCGCCTGTGTCAAACCCTCCATCTCCTCCTCCTAGTAATGAGCCGATCCCTGGGTCAGAGAGTGACCTAGCAGGGGCCATTGCACAGGGGTGAAGGGAGGCATGGGCAGCGGTAGCAAAAGATATCATGGATACGGGGGATGAGGAGGCTATAAAAGCAGCTATGGATGTTGCTTGTCTGGTGATATATTCACCCATGGCAGGGGGCGGGTTTCAAGCAACAATAACTGCTCTAGACTGGAAGTTGTTGTCGCAATTACAGTCCACAGTTAGTCAATTTGGGGTAACCGGTGAGTCCACAAAACAAATGCTGGATTATATCTGGGGGACTCAGGTTTTGCTGCCGGCTGATTGCAGAGGAATAGTGAAGCTTATCTTCACTCAGCATCAGCAGCTCTTGTTTAATGCACACTGGCAGTCATTCTGTCAGGAATGTGTAGCAGTAATACGGCAGCCAGGCGACCCGTTACACGGGATAACCCTGGAGGAGTTAATGGGTCTCGGGCCTTTTCTTCGGACAGAAGCACAAGCGTTAATTGGTCCTGATAAGTGTCGGGAGGCAATGCGTCTGGTGCGGTTGGCTATAGATAGGATAAAAGAGCCAGGGGGGATTCCTTCTTATATGGGAATAAAGCAAAGAAGAGATGAGTCATTTGGATCTTTTATAGATAAGGTAGCCAATGCTATTGAGCGGGCAGGAGTCCCTGATTTCATGAAGGGTACTTTGTTAAAACAATGTGCACTCCAGAACAGTAATCAGGCTACAAAGAACGTATTAAATACCCTAGGAGCTAATTGGTCTATAGAAGAAGCTTTAGAACAATTGGTGAATGTGCCCGTAGGGAATCAAGCGATGTTAGTAGATGCTATTATGGAGTTAGGGGCAGGATTACAAAAACAGGCAGAAGCCTCACAGAGTCAGGTGTTAGCTGCTCTTGCCCCCCTACAAGCAGCGGCAACAAATACTCCACAGGCTCCATCTACTGGCCGATTCAAATGTTACCGGTGTGGAGGCACAGGACACACGCGACGGGCCTGTCAAGCAGCCAGCGTCTGGTGCCAAAATTGTCGCTTGGATACCCACAACACTGGAGCCTGCCGACGCCGCTCGGGAAACGGGAAAGCCAGCGCGTCCACCAGCCGCCGCGCCCAGACACAAGTAGCTGCTGTCAACACCTCAGCCCAGCTTCCCTTCAACCAGCCACCACCGGGAGCCTCGGGCTGGACGTGGCAGCCGCAGCAGCAGTAACCTTGATGACCACCCAACCGGAAAAGGTTCCGACTGGAATAAAGGGACCAATCATTATTGATAGATTACCTATGGGAGCTTTGCTTCTGGGATGATCATCGGCCACCATAATGGGATTATTTGTTTTACCTGGGGTAATAGACGCTGATTATACGGGGGAAATTTGTGTTATGGTGCATACTCTTTTTCCACCTATACAAATCGAGAAAGGACAAAGGATAGCTCAATTGGTTCCTTTGGAACAAATGGCTAAAACTTTACCCCCTCGTCAATCACGGTCAAGAGGGGAGCGAGGATTTGGTTCCACTGGAGGACTCACTTTATTAACAATGAACCTGAATGATCGACCAAAGCGCACTGTAATACTGGATTATCGGGGTGAAAGGCAAACCTTGGAAGGATTATTGGATACTGGAGCAGACTCCAGCATTGTGAGTCCGGATTTTTGGCCCCACAACTGGCCATTACAGCCAACCACAGTGACAGTTACCGGGGTTGGAGGCCTAACACTTGCAAGAAAATCACCCATGTTATCTGTAACTATTGATGGAAAAACTTTGCAGAGTGTTTTATCAATTGTACCTTTGCCCCCTACTGTACAATGCCTTATTGGTCGGGACATTTTGGCTCAAATGGGAGTAGTACTGACAAACGAGCACCATTTAGGCTAATGGCCATTGCGTGGACTTTCCCAATCCCATTAACCTGGATCACGGACGTTCCAGTGTGGGTTAAGCAACGGCTGTTAAAAAGGGAAAGTCTGGAACAAGTTCATATACTAGTACATGAACAATATACACAAGTTCACTTACAGTTGTCAACAAGTCCATGGAATGCCCCTATCTTTGTTATTAAAAGGAAATCGGGGAAGTATTGCTTAATACATGATTTGTGGGCTGTAAATGAACAAATGGAGCCTATGGGAGCCTTACAACCAGAATTACCTAACCCGCTATGTTGCCAAGGGACTGGCCACTTTTGATTATTGATCTGAAGGACTGCTTTTTTACTATTGCTCTTCATCCTCGAGACACTCGGAGGTTTGCCTTTAGCTCGCCAGCTTTAAACAGGGAAGAGCCGGACAAGGGATTTGAATGGGTTTCTCTTCCCCAGGGCAGGCGCAACAGCGCCACCTTGTGTCAACATACAGTTGACCTGAAAAAATTCAATTATCTGCGCCTTGGAAATATTTAGGATGGATACTTACTGATCAAATTGTTACCCCCCAGAAATTGCAATTAAATGTTAAAATACATACATTGCATGATGCTCAAAAGTTACTTGGTGATCTGCAATGGCTGCACCCCATTGTTGGTATCCCTAATGAACTGTTAGATGAACTTTGACCTTTGCTGAAAGGAACTGATCCAGCACAGCCTGTTCATGTAACCTCTGAGCAGGTTAAGACACTGCAACAGATACTGGACTGTGTGACACAAGGCAGTGTTCGGAGACGCGATCTTAACCTCCCCATACAGCTGACAGTTTGGTGTGGAACTAAATTTTTACTGGGTGCACTTACTCAGCAAGTCAGAAAAACGGGGGAGGTGTGGGCCTTGGAATGGATATCTCCTCCACTTCAACAACATAAAACCCTTCTTCAAAATATTGAAATTTTGGCTGATTTGCTCAAAAAGGGTCATGAACGGGCATTACAGATTACGGGAAAGGAACCTGATCAGATACGGATACCAATGAAGAAGGATCCATTGACCTGGTACCTGACAAACAGTACGGAATTACAAGAGGCTCTGTTGGGAGCTGGTAGTGTGATTGCCACTGATGATATTCCCAATATACCGTTGAATTGGATAGGACAGTGGGGTTGGATTCAATGCCCAAAAAGATCACAAAAGCCCTTATTGGAGGCTATAACAGTTTGTACGGATGCAGGAAGAAAATCTAAAACTGCTGCAGTGACCTGGCAGGAAGAGGGACAATGGCATCATCAAATACTCCAGGCTACCGAGTTGGATACTTTACAAACGATGGAGCTATTGGCTGTTGTATGGGCCATGATGCATTTCTCTGGGCCTCTCAAAATAGTAACAGATTCTTTGTATGTTGCAGGAGTGTGTGAACGAATAGAAGATGCCTCTATAAAAGAGGTTCAAAACAGGAGGTTGCATGAGCTGTTTATACAGTTGCAGGGGCAATTAAGCTGAGGAAACATTCTTTCTCTGTTATCCATATCAGAAGTCACAAGTGGGAGATTGGTCTGGGAGAGGGTAACGTGCGAGCAGATAAATTAGTCTCAATCACACAAGCAACTCCAATTCCCAGGCAGACTATGGCCAGAGAGGCACACTCCATGTTCCACCAAAATGCAAAAGGCCTCCATAGAGAATTTCAGATATCTATGGAGGAGGCACGGGCAATAGTCAAAGCCTGTCCTATATGTAGTCATCATAATGGGGGCTGCGGGTTAGGTCTGGGAGTTAACCCAAGAGGGCTGAGCACAAATGAGACCTGGCAGATGGATGTCACACATGTTGCTGAGTTTGGAAGGATGAAGTACGTGCATGTTACCTTAGATACTTATAGTCATTTTATATGGGCCACAGCACAGACTGGTGAGAAAGCAGGACAGGTGGAGAGACATCTCAGCAGTTGTTTTGCAGTAATGGGAGTGCCAGAGCGCATCAAGACAGATAATGGGCCTGCTTACTGTAGCAAAAGAATAAAGCAATTCATGCAAATGTAGGGGATAGAACACGTGACAGGCATCCCTAATTCTCCAACAGGGCAAGCAATCGTAGAGAGAGCAAATGGTACCTTGAAAAGATATCTGAGTAAATACACAGATATCAGAGAGCCACAAGAAAGATTGTTAAAGCGTTTATTTGTTTTGAATCACTTGTGTGTTTTTGGGGAAAGTAAAGTTCCTGCTGTAATTCATCACTATGTACAGGAAAAAGATGATGTGAAACAAGATGTATGGGTAAGATACAGGGATCCTAAAACAGGACAATGGCAAGTCCTGCTAAGGTGTTATATAGGGGCCGCAGATATCTTTGTGTTTCTACCCCTACAGGATCTTTGTGGGTACTAAATGGACCCGAGCAGCTGTGTTTGATGGAAGACCTCAATCAACTGAGCGAAGAGGATCGTCAGCGAGTGGAGACGAGGCTGTTGATCATTCTTCAACCAATACTTCTTAAACTGAAAGGACAGTGTGATTTTGCCATCGACCAAGTGGTTGATTGGTGCTGCGGATCTGCAAGATGATAAACAATTGCCTTGCTTTGAAGAGAGAGGCATCTGCTAATGAAGGCAGAAGGCTTCTCTGAAATGGAAAATGAACATGCCCTCCCTTCAAATGATTCTAATTTAGAAATTCAATATAATCTGTTGATAATATATTAAGCTTGCTTTCGGTGCTTTCTACATTTGAATCTAGAGGGCCTAGGATTTTAGCTTGTATTAAGTGTCAAAATAGACATTGTGCTGCATGGATACTGCTTTTTTGTGGAGGTTGTCTGGAAACTAAGTGGGTACATCAATCCCAATTACCTGAGTTGTGGTGTAGGAGCTGTGGTTTCTATTGGCAGTCAAACTCCTGGCAGAGAGAACTTGAAGCATTTACAGGGCTACCTGGCCGCCAAGGGTTACAGTTGTATGAATCCCCAGAGCAGAAAATCCTTGCATGGTTTAGGTGGGAAACCCAGCAGTTAGTCAAACGTGCTTTAGGGCAATCTCAGTCGTGTATTTTACAGTCTAAGTGTGGTCAGGGTATTCCCCTGTCACAGTCAAGTGTAATAGGTCCGATTTCAGGAGGTCAGGATCCCAACCAAGTGTGGGATGATTGTTTCAAAGACCTAAAAGGGTTAAATCTGGGCAGGTCAAAGGGAAAGGAGAGAAGAGGAAAAAAGAGATATTCTTAACGGTTTGTGACAGACATGCTTGTTTCCAAAATGTCTGGGTGGTTCAAAGTAGTGCCTGGAAAGATCGGGGTGATGTGGAGACTTTATGCTATTACTTTATTAATTTCTGCTCTTTCTGTGGACAGTGTAGACCATCAGGCATGGGCCCCACTTCAGCCCAAGACTAACATATGGGTCACCGTGGCAAACTTAACTAACCAGGAGGCTATTTGCCTGTCATTATCTTCTCCTGGCAATCCATTTACAACCTGTTTGGTTGGGTTACCAGCAGATCCCTGGCCATGCCCCTCACATGTACCCACCTGTAGAGTTAACAATGCTAGGGCAAGTGTAGATAATTGGGACCAATGGGTTTCCTTTTTTTCCCATAGCACCGCAGGAACCCCAAGAATTGGAGCTGTTAGGTTCAGTGATGGCAGATGCATGTCTTAATTTCAACCATAGAAGCCAGCTGCCAGCCAAGAACCATTCCAATATTGTAACTTCCAGCATGGCTATC
The DNA here is from genome assembly GCF_037042795.1 of Molothrus aeneus. Classification (NCBI taxonomy): domain Eukaryota; kingdom Metazoa; phylum Chordata; class Aves; order Passeriformes; family Icteridae; genus Molothrus; species Molothrus aeneus. The sequence continues at coordinate 925,229 of NW_027099005.1, forward strand.
TACCGTAATGCAACAGTCTGGTGCAATTATACCACAAAGAAAGTGTCAATTTCATCAAATGAGCCTATTCAATTGCCAGCAGGATACTTCCTGATATATGGGGACCATGCTTGGGCCGGTGTCCAATCAATGCTGCATGGGGGGCCATGTACAATTGGATGGCTGTCTCTACTCACACCCAACATGTCCATGATACTGAACATGAGCCGCCACCATCGTCGCAATAAACGAATGGCTCATGCATTTGCTGCAGACTGCAGGGATGATGTAAAATTCTGGTCCCCAGAGGCCATAGTTGCAGCATCTTTCTTGACTCCAGGCGTATCAGCAGCAGGTGCTCATGCTATTTTAAACAAGTTGGGATGTTGGCTTGCTAAGGAAACCAATGCCACCTCTTTAGCACTTTCTAGCCTTTTGCTTGATGTTGATTCTATTCGCCATGCGACACTTCAAAATAGAGCTGCAATCGATTTTCTTTTACTTATGCAAGGCCATGGTTGTGAAGAATTTGAGGGCATGTGTTGCATGAATCTTTCTGATCATTCACAGTCCATTCACTCCCAACTCTCTGAGTTGCAGAGGTTAACTGGGAACCTACAGGTAGAATCGGGTAAAAATAGAAACAAAATAAGCATAAGAGTATAGAAGTAGGCATGGTAGACCGGTAAGTGATTAACCAATAATGAGCTCAGACCTGCAATATGTATAAGCTTCATTAACACCAATATAAATATGTGTGAACTATCAATAAACTTGGAGACTTGCTGATCACACATATTCTGAGATGCATTTCTTCCGCTGATCTGACACAGGCTCTGCAGGGCTTAGGGGAAGAGGGGGACACGGGTGCCTGGGCTCGGCCAGCTGCCCACGCGTGCAGTGTTGCAGGGAAAATGGCCAGAAGCCCCTTGGCCTTTGATGGTTCTGCGGAAGCCTTTGTGCTGGTGACAGAGCGGCTGGGCAGGGGCCGGAGCTGCGGGGATCCCTGTGAGAGCGGTGCCTGGAGATGGCCACAAGCCCTGTGCCAGGCAGGAAGCGCCCTCTGTGTCCTCCTGCCCGCGTGCTGCTGGCTGGATTGCTGAGGGCTCCCGGCTGCCTCTGGATGGGGCTCCTCTGGAGCTGCTGTGGGGCTGCGGCGCTGCTGCCGGGCAGCTTGCCCGGGCTGGTGCAGCCCCTGAGGGGCTGGGGCGCTGGCAAGCCCTGAGCAATGGGGCTGTCAGAGGCCACAAGCAGCACCCTGGCAGCCGCCTTCTTCCTGCCAGAGTTGACTTGCAAGAGGGATCCTGGGCACTGTGCAACTAACAGCATCAGTGCTGTTGGAAAGCCAAAGGCAGGGAAATCTCAGACCTTTGGTCTTGTCAGCAAAGCTTAGAATTCAACACAGCATTTGATCGGAGACCTTGGAAAGGGCTTCCAAACTTAGGTGCTAGAAGCCAGCGTGCGGATTTCTAGTTGATTAGAGCAGAGACACGGGGAGGAAAGTTGAAGTGGAGGAAAGTTGAGAGTTTTAGGGCTGAAGATCTAGAAAAAATCCAAGTAGTTCCAATGGTAAACAAGAAGCTTAGGATGCAGTGCTGTAGGTTTGTGTGTCCTAACATGATTGGCTAAGGAAGCTTCCACTGTAGCCTGAGTCCAGAAGAGGAAATATTGAAGCATTGGCTCCAAAACAGAAATATCCTTGTTGGCAGTGTCTTCTTGGCCAAGAAGTCCTTCAAAGCTCTTGGAACTACAAGTCTTGCGGCCTTGTGAGCCATGCAGTGGAGATGTGAGCCAAAGTCACCCTTCCTGGCTATGTAGAAGAGAAGAAAAAGCAATGGCATCCTTTAAAAAGCTCAGAGGTCCGCTCTCTAGCTCTTTCCAAACTCCTTCAAATCCCCCAAAGTGGCATTTAGCTCCAAATAGATGACAAGGACTCTTAGTGCTGGCTCTTTGACTCCAGAGCAGCTGCTTTAGGATCTTTCCCATAAGGCTGTGTAGTTGTGTGCCAGAAATGGATCATTTGAAGAAACTTTCCCAAGTGACTTGCATGGAGGTTTCTTTGAAGGGTGTTTGAGGAGAAAGGCTCCCAGCAGAGGTCTGGCCTTTGGCCTAGCTGTGTCCCCTGCTGATTGTCAAGTGTGCCATCAGCTGCAGGGCTTTCTGGGCTAAAAATATCATCAAGTCACTTGGACTTGCTCTTTGTGGCCTCTAAGAGTTGGACCCCATTTTGGGGCAAATTTGGAGAGCTCATCTACAGGTGGATGGAGCAGCTAGGATTTTCCCAGTTGCTGGCAATGGTTCTCCAGGTCCCTGGTGTAAAACGGGGCTCCCCAGCAACTGCGGATCTGCAAGATGATAAACAATTGCCTTGCTTTGAAGAGAGAGGCGTCTGCTAATGAAGGCAGAAGGCTTCTCTGAAATGGAAAATGAACATGCCCTCCCTTCAAATGATTCTAATTTAGAAATTCAAATGCTCTCAGGCAAAGATATGGGGATAGGAGTGAGCCCGCAGAGCCGGGCAGCGTTTGCTGATGCTCTGATCCCTTGCTAAAGATCCTGTGCGGGCTGTCTTAGACACCTGGGGCCAGGCATTCCTTCCAAGCTGGGCCACTTGGGCTGGGCTGGGGGCAGCCCCAGGGCAGAAGGCAGTGTGTGCAAGGGCCCTGGCTGGCACGCTGCAGCACGGTCACCATGCCATGGAACGGAACCCGGTGACCAAGGCCCCTTTGTGACACGTGGGAAATAGAAGCTTGCCCGGCTGCTGGGAATAGGCAACAGGGCAGAACGGGACAGAGTGGTGCCGTGAGGAGCCCCCACACAGCAAACTCATTCCTGTCTGACCTGCAGCCTTTCCCAGGCGTTATTCCTGCAGCTGAGCTCAAGGCCAGACCACGGGACTTGGTGACCCGTGGCCTTGCCGAGGTTTCTCTTCTGCAGCTGCTCTCGAGGGCAGAGCATGGCACTTGGTGCCCCAGAGGCATCTCCAATCCCTGCCACCAGTGCCCTCAAGGCCCCACCACAATCCTTGACAGGAGTCTCCTGTCCTTGTGGCAGGAGCCCTGGAGACCAGAGTGCAGGACGTGCTGTCCTGTAGGCTTCCCCAGGCTTCTGTCTTGAAGGTGCCTTCCAGGCACAACTGCAGGACTTGCTGACTCGGAGCTTTTCCCAGGCATCTCTCCTGCAAGTAGCCACAAATCCAGCCATTAACATGGAGCAGAGACCCCTGAGAGCACCCAAGGTGGCCTGGGGGGAACAGGAGGAAGAAGGCCCTGCAGCTGCCCCAGCATGGGAAACCAAAGAGGTGGTGCCGTTTGAGCTACCGCAGGAGGGTGAGTGCCAGAGCTGGGCCACAGGCTTGGTGCCTGCAGCCAGCTTGGTGACATTGCATCCCATCCCATCCCATCCCATCCCATCCCATCCCATCCCATCCCATCCCATCCCATCCCATCCCATCCCATCCCATCCCCTGGGCCATGCCCATGGACAGGACAGAAGAGGGGCCGGGCAGACACCCCGCAGGGGCCGTGCTCCATCCCCTGGGGCATCCCGGGGCTCTCCCTGCCTGGGGAGCGCAGGGCTGGGCCGTGTTCTCCGGCCTCTCCCGCAGCCCCTCAGCTCTGGCTGCGCTCGCTCTTTGCCAGGTGCAGCCCTGGAGCGCACACAAGAGCAGGAGCCCGCCCGTGGCCTCTTCCGCAGAACAGCGCAGGTACCTGCAGCCATCCCCACCTGGGCTGGGCCTGCTGGCACCGCGCTTGCAGCATTCCCTGCAACATCCCTGGCTTCTTGCCCTTCTCCTACAGCTGCTTTGCAAATTCATCAAGAAAATTCGGGCGGAAGAGACCAGCCCCATGGGCACTGGGCTCAGAGCCTATTCGCACATCTTCAAAACCAAGACCAGTGCTGTTCTGCTGGATATGCTGGTAGAGGAGGGTTTTTCCAACCCAAAGCAAGTAAGCAGCCTGTGGCCAGGCTTTGATCCTCCCAGGAATTGCTTGCTCTCCCAAGCCATGCCTGCTGGTCACTGGAACTCTTGGAGGCCATGGCAGCGTGGTGGCAAGGGAAGCACTTGTCTGGAGAAGCTGGGCACATTCCTCCCTCTGGCCGCTTTCCAAGTGTCCCCGTGCCTTCTCCAGGTGCCCGCCCTGGTCAGGTACATCCACCAGTGGCTCCTGGCCAATCAGTTTGCTGAGCACAGGCTGAACAGGAGCCTGCTGGAACTGACAGAAGCACAGCCCGCTGACGTAGTCGTGACGCTCCTGCGTGTGGCCCCGTCCTGTGACAGGTATGGGGCCCACCTGCCCAGAGGGCTCAGGGCTCCCCAGCCCATCAGCCTGTATAGCCTGGCCCAGGTGTCCGAGCAACAGAGAGTTCCAGGGCCCTCTGGCTGCTCCCTTTGCCAGCCCTGGCACGTCAGGCCTCGAGCCTGCTGCCATGCTCCCTCGCTGCCCCTCAGGGGCCTGTCCCCACAGGCCTGGGCTGCCTGGGTGCTGCTGGCGAGTTGCAGTGGGCAGAGGCAGAGCTGGCAGCCAGCTCAGGTCCCCACTGCTGCCCAGGCCCCCGTGCTGTGTCTGAGACCCCCCTGAGACAGAGCTCTAATCCCACAGAGCTGCTTTCACCATGTGCAAGAGCATCATGTGCTCGCCCAGGACTGCAGAGCCGGCGCTGCTGATCCTCCTGCATGTGCTGGGCAGCTGGCCCAAGCACAGCACATGCACCTCTGATGGGGACAAAACGGGTGTCTTTGTCCTGGCTGTGAGTTTCTCTAACTGGCCTTTGCTGGCCCCAAGGCCGCCTCTCCAGCAGCTCTCCATCCCCGTTCCCCCACTGCATCTCCCTGCTGCAGGCACTGTGCTGAAACCTGGCCCAGGGGCAGCTCCAGGCCCAGCAGGCCCCGTGCTCCCCCTGCCAAGGTCTCTCCGGGCCTCTCCCTGCCAAGCTCAGGCCCTGCCACACGGACACCTGGGCACTGAGCGCTGTCTTGGGGCGCTTTGTCCTTTGCAGGCAACCGTGGTGATGTGGAAGATCCTGCAGGTGCCCTGTGTCCCACATATGGTGACGGTCTATTTCCCCCGCCTCTTTGTGCATCTGCTCTTCCAAGTGTTCCTCAGCACTCTAGATATGCCAGAGGAGGTCAATGCCTTGTGGAAGGGATGCCAGGAGGAATACGGCCTTGCCACCAGCCCCAACAGGTGCTCCATCCCACTCCTCCTGTCCCTGCCATGTCCCTGGCCAGGAGCCAGTGCTCCCAGCATCACCTGGCCTTTGCTGTGCACGCAGGTTTGCAGTGCGGACCCTGAAGTCCCTGCTCTGCCGCATGCAGCACGAGGATGTGGTGGTGGCAATTGAACGCAAACATGGCTGGGACACGCTGTTGTGTGCTGACACCCACCACTATGCCGTGGCTCTGCTGGCCAGGTGAGAGCCCCTTCTCCCCACAGCCTCTGACATTTGTGCTCCGGGCCCAGGGAGCTCCACACAGTCCCCGAGTCGTGGGCCAGAGGGCCTTGTCACCGAGGGATGGCCAAGCAGATTGGAAAAGGCTGGCAGAGGAGGCTGCCCAACAGGAGCTGCCTCCCAAATAGCCCAGGGCCCCTTGCAGGATGCTGGGGAAAGAGCAGAGCTCTGGCTGTCAGTCCTGGCAGAGCTTTGTCCCCCTGGCCCACAGGCTTGGCTCCTTTTTCTCCTGCCAGGGAGATGTGCTGTGTCTCCATCCCCTTGTGCTCCCGCATCGCTCGCTACCTGCTGCGGCTGCTCAGCACACAGGAGCCACGCTGGGAGCTGCCCGCCCTGGCCTTCCTTGTGGAGGTGAGCCTGATGGCCAGCGCTGCCTGGCTGAGCTGCCTCCCAGCTCTCTGCCCTCTCGGAGCCGCAGCCGCCTGGGACGGTGGCCGCGCCCTGTGCTGCTGCCCAGGCCCAGGCCTGTGCGGCTCCGGGCTGCTGCCGGCCGGCTCCCCTGTCACTGCCCTCTGCCTTTCAGGTCCTCCAGTTCCTGGACTTGAGTCAACGGGGTGCTAACAGAGTCCTGCCAATCTTGTCAAGGCAGCTGCAGAGCCAGTGCAGAGAGAGGCGTCGCCTGGCGCTCAGGGCCCTTCTCGAGCTCATTGAGGAGCCCTTCATGGTGAGAAGGGGGCAGCGGCTGAGGCTGAGCTGGGGAATGCAGTCACTTGGGCTTGGCAGGGCTTTGGGTGCTGGGGCAGCTGCTCCCAGCTCTCCTGCCTCCCACTTCAGCTGCCCCAGTGCTTCGGGACAGGCCTTTGGCCTCTGGGCCCTGCGGCAGCAGGATGGCATTTCACAAACTTGTGCTCCGCACAGACCAAAAAAATGTGGAGCCTGACTGAAAGTCTTGTGCAGTTCCTGTGGGACGCAGATGGAGAGATAGTTAGCATGACAGTCATGCTACTCAGCTTTATTATCTTGGACAATGACACACTGATGCCTGGCCCCATCACACTGCAGCTGCTTGAGGCGCTCCTGCCACTCTTTGACCATGTAAGGCTCACTGCCCCCAGCCACGGCCACTGGCTGCTGCCCGCACACTGTGTCCTGTGCATTTGCAGGCCTGCGCCAAGCTGAGCCCCGTGCAGCCGCAATGCTGAGGTCTTTTTTTCTTGCTTCCATACAGAACAATAGCCAAGTGCAGCTGCTCTCCATCCTGCTCTTCCGAACATTGGTGACTCTTCCAGAAAGGGAAAATGAAAAAAAGGCCCTGAAGACACCCCTGCGCCAGAGCCTACTGCCCCTCTTCTTCCACTGCCATGATGGCAATCAGCTTGTGGCACAGGTGAGGACTCGTGGGCTGCTGCTGTCTTCCTGGCAGGGTGCTCGGCTGCCTCCTGGCCTGGCACCTGCCGGGCTGCAGCCTCCTGCAGGCCTTGGCACAGGGACGCGGGTCTTGCGCCCTGGGCTGTGGGGCCATCTCCGCGTCTCTGCTGCTCTCCAGGCTTCTCAGGAATCGCTGCTTTGTGTGGCCGAGTTCCTGAAGAGGAAGGATCTTGAAAGACTGCTGAAGAGCCAGAATCTGTGGAAGTTCAGCGAGTGCCTGGTAAGGACGGCCTGGAAGCCCCAGCCTCAGCCCAGAGAAGCCCCCTGAGGGAGGTGCACAGAGTGTGGGGCTGGCAGCTGTGCCCCTGCCCACTGCTGCAGCCAGAGGCCTTGCAGGCTCTTCTCCAGGCTCCCAAGGGCCCGAGCAGGGGGCCGATGGAGCCCCGGCCTGGCGGGGCTGCAGGGTGGGCCGGCACCACGGCTCCCCGGGCAGCAGCCGGCCCCCTCTGCCCCCTCCCCTCGGGAGCCCTTGGCCAGCGGCTGCTGGCCGCGCCTCAGGGCTGTGCGCCCAGGGGAGGCCGGGGCCGGGCGTAGGCAGCGCCCGGTCCAGGGGCTGAGCCCGCGCCAAGCCTTCCCTCCTGCCGCTCTCTCCAGCTGGCAGAGGACAGCAGCAGAGCGGCCGAGCACCTGCGCCAAGCCCTGCCCTACCTGCAGAACCCACAGGAGTCCCTGCGAGCGGCGGCCATCAGGTTCACGGGTGAGCCACGAGCCCGGGCTCCCTCCCAGGCCCGGCCCGCCGCAGCTCGGCCCCAGCCCCGCCTGCTGCCCCGGCAGCGCCAGCCGGGCCTGGCGCCGTGGAGCCCCGCCTGGCCTGGGCATTGCTGCTGCCGCCCTCTGGCAGCCGTGCCCTGGGGCGGCAGCGTGCGCCAAGGGCCGGGCTGAGCCCTGCCGGGCCAGCAGCCCGTGTGGCCACAGCGCCGGCAGCGCCGCTGGCAGGGAGCTGTGCCGCTGGCGCCCTCACAGGCTCTGTGTTCACAGGGATGGCCGCGCGGCACCTGAGGGGGAAGAAGGAAGAGCTCCGGCTCATCTGCAGCGGTGAGTGAGGCCAGCGGGGGCTGCCGGGGGAGCTGCAAGCCCTGCCCCGGCTGCCGAGGGCTCTGCTCCCTGTGCGCACCAGGGCCGGCGTGGGCAGAGCACACACTGATTTCAGGGCCACTCGGGGGATTCGTGGCCAGCAGCTTCGGGCTGGTCCCCTTGGTCCCTGTTCCCTCCTGGCCATGGCTAGAGCCGGCTGCCATGGCCCTGCCAGGGCGCTCTCCTCGGCTCCCCGCAGATGCGGCATCTGACCATGGCTCTGTCCCTCTCTCTTTCAGCCCTTCAACACCTGACAGAGGACACCAGCAGTGCCGTGTCAGACGTGGCACTTGCAACATTGCATGCCCTCCAGGCACTGCAGAGTGAGCCATATTCCGTCTTCCAGAGCCTGCAAGATCAGCTCCGCAGGGCATGGAGGACTCGGCCTCGTCTCTCGGCGCTCGGCTGGCTGCGCTGCTGCAGCTCTGCAGAGAGCTGATGCCAGAGGCTCTGTCTGCTGGGACCACCTGAGCCAGGGGGAATTTTCCATTTCTTTCAGATTGTTCTTTTCTTCTTTCTGGTTGTTCTTTAGTATATGAATATAGAGTTTGTTATAATACACAGACTCCCAGGAGCTTTCTTCTGCTACCCAGGCTCTGCAGGGCTTAGGGGAAAAGGGGGACAAGGGGGACAAGGGTGCCTGGGCTCGGAGAGCTGCCCAGGCATGCAGTTTTGCAGGGAAAATGGCCAGAAACCCCTTGGCCTTTGATGGTTCTGTGGAAGCTTTTGTGCTGGTGACAGAGCGGCTGGGCAGGGGCCGGAGCTGTGGGGATCCCTGTGAGAGCGGTGCCTGGAGATGGCCACAAGCCCTGTGCCAGGCAGGAAGCGCCCTCTGTGTCCTCCTGCCCGCGTGCTGCTGGCTGGATTGCTGAGGGCTCCCGGCTGCCTCTGGATGGGGCTCCTCTGGAGCTGCTGTGGGGCTGCGGTGCTGCTGCCAGGCAGCTTGGCCGGGCTGGGGCAGCCCCTGAGGGGCTGGGGCCATGAAGGGATGAGGGGCTGGGAAGCCCTGACAGGACACGGCAGTGGGAAGGCACGAGGGGGATGTGTGAGGGAGTGGGTGGCTGTAACATATGCTGGAGGGGGAGTGGGTTGGAGACAGCGAGAGCACTCACCCCGTTGTTCATGTGGCAAACAGTGAGCGTTTATTCTCAAGCCTTTCCTTCTAAAGGGTCTTTGAGAAACCCAGTCTGGATAATTTCATTGCTCTGATCTCTGTGCCTTGTCAGATTCTGGCCAGTGAAATGCTGCAGCCCTGGGAGAGATGTGACTGGGCGAGGCCCCTGGCAGTCAAACCAGGGCTGGTACATTCACACAGCACGAGCCAGCCTGCACTGTGACACACGGCAACAGAGTGCAAGGCACAGCTCCGGGTGCTCCCCAGGAACCTCAGCTCTGGGAGCACTGTCTGCCCCAAGCTCCAGGGGCTGCAGTGGGAGCCCGGCTGGGCTCTGCCCTGGGGCCATCCTGCAGGGACAGCTGGACACAGGGAGCATTCCCTTGCCACAAACAGCCAAGCCAGGGCTGCAGGGCAGCTGCTGCAGCCCAGACTGCACTGTTGTGTGCTGTGCTCTGGGGCTGGGGCTCCCCGCACAGGGCACTGGGCTGGTGTGCCACAGGAGACACAGAAGCTTCAGCTTCAGCCTAACTGAGGTGGGTGCGTGGGCTGGGAAGAGTGGGGAGGCTCAAGGGGATTCACAGAGCTCATCCTGCTGCAAGGACAAGGAAAAGGGAGAGGGAGCTCAGCAGTGAGGAGAGCTGAGGGCTGGAGAGCAGCTCTGAATGACACTAAAATCCCACTGGACCTCTGAGACATTGCTGCTCCTCAGGCAGTGACAGGATGAGTCCCTAAACCTGGGGCTCTGCCTTCCTCATGGTGAGGGGCACCAAGGAAGGCAACAGTGTGATGGAGACTGCAATGGGCTGGGAACTCACTGGGGGAAAAGAGGGAGCAGTTGGGAAGTAAAAGGCAGGTGGAGGAGAGAACCGTTCAGAGAAGGGCTGAGCTACAACTTGAGCAAGCTGAAAAATGTCATTTGGGGTCATCCCAGATTGATTTCATTTCAGAAGTTACTGAACAAGTTTATTTTCTGGGGGGTGTCATGTTTTCCCTTGGAGCTGTACACTCTGCAAACTTGAGCTGTGCTGCCAAAATGCTCAAGCAAGTCTGTGCTGCAGGTCACACCATTTCTTCTTTGGCTGATTCTGGCCCGGTGCTGAGCTCCAGCAGAGCCCTGGCAGAGCCCAGAGCAGCCTCAGCAGCCGCAGAGCCCGGCTGCAAGGAGAGAAAGCAGAAACCACCCGTCAGCTGAAGGCTCCTGTGCCCTTGTCCCAGCCGCCCGCGGTGCCCAGGCCATGCTGGCCGTGCTCAGAGCGGTGCCCAGAGCTGCCCATCCCTGCTGCCTTTGGCACAGAGCAGGAGGGCAGGACATGTGCCCAGCCTGCAGCCAGCCAGGGCACATCCAGCCCTCAGCAGCTGCCCAGAGCAGGATGCTCCTGTGCTCGCTGCCATCTCCCAAAAGCTCTGATCCCACCCTGCCAAGCAGACGGGGACCCACCTCATGCCATCCCCCCCTTGAATGCTTCCTCTAGAAAAAGAAACATCAAATTATTGAAAATAGATTACAGACAATGGGGCAAAAAAGAAAAAAGGTAAAAAATCTTATCTCTACCAGGGGCTTGAGGAAGGCCCAATCCCTGCATGCCAGGGAAAAACCCACCCACGGGTGAGGGAAGCCCAGGCTTTCTCCCTTCCCCCTGCACTGCCCCCCACAATAACGGTGACCCCAAAGCAAACAAGGGCAGTGGAGCAGCCCAAGCCCTTCCTTGCCTGCACAGCAAAGCAGCCCCTGCACAGCTTCTGGAGTCCCACCTCTGCTCCCACCATGGGGCTTTGTTTGTGTCGGGCTGGCTGCCCCAGCCCCAGCCCCAGCCCGGAGCACGGTGGGTGCTGGGGGCTGTTGGCAGGGCCAGGAGCCCACTCCCATTTGTACCCACCCCAGCCCATGCCCCAGCCCTGCCAAAAGCAGCTGGGCAGCGGCTGAAGGATCAGCTGCACCCGCCCCAGCAAAGGGGGAACCTTTGGTTCCTGGTTAGGCTGTGCAATGCCCAAATCGGGAAGCATCCCCCTGTGTGTGGACTCATCTGCGAATTTCCTGTGGAGCCTGGTTTTGAAGAAGGTGCCAGAATCCAAGTCCATCATCTTCAGCTGGTCAGTGGCCAGGTCCAGGAAGAGGTTGTCATCCTTGGTGTCGTCCTCGCTGTCTCCAGCAGCAGCAGCCCCACCTGGTACAGCTTCTCCAGGGGCTCCTTCTCCTTCCCTGGGCTGAGACCAGGCTCTCAGGGTTCTGCCCAGGGCCTCAGCTGTCAGGGAACCAGGACAAGCAAAACCAGCTCAGATGGCAGCCACCAGTGCTGGGCAGAGCAGCTCAGCTCCAGCACAAGGTCTGTGTGTTCCCATCTGATGAGCCCTAGGCAGTGACACGGGCAGCACAAAAAAGTCTGGGTTCCTTTGCTTCTGATTGCCAAGGCATGTGTGGGGCTGTAACTTACCAGGGCCCTGCATCAAAGTGTGCCTGTGGCTCTCTCCCTTCTTCTAGGGCAGATGAATATCCTGCATCCCAGGATGACAGAGCAGCTCTTCCAATGAGGGCCTTTCCACGTCCAGCGTGGATAAACACAAGATCAGATCTTGGCACTCTGGGCACAGAAACCAGAAACCACCGGGCAGTTGGAGAAGGCTCCTGTTGGCTTTGCCCCAGTATTGCCATGCCCAGCCTTGCTGGATGTGCTCAGAGCTGGGCCTAAACTTTCCCATCAATTCCCTGTTTTGGAGGAGAGCAGGAGAGCAGGACATGTGCCACCTCCTCAGCAGCTCCCAGAGCGGGATGGCCACGAGCCCGCTGCTGTCTCCCAGCACTGGGATTCCCCCCGTGGCCAGAGATGAAGATCCACCCTGAGAGAGCCCTTGTGGCAGCGAGAGCTGATGGTCCCAGCTGATGTTCTGGCCCCTCCTGAAAGGGTGCTCCCCACAGACCATCTGGTGCAGCAGGATGCCCAGGGACCAGATGGTAGCTGGCTTGCCATAGTACCAGCCAAAGTGGGTCCATTCCGGGGGGCTGTATGACCGTGTTCCTATGGAATAGAGATGGAGTTCAGCAGGGGGATGCTGCTGCTCCCAGAGCCTGGCCCCAGCATCCCTGGGCATGCGGGGGCTGCCCCAGTGGCATACGGGGTGATCCACTGCCCTCTCGCCAGCACCTGGGACTTGTGTACAGACTTGGGGTTGGGAAAGAAGCCACTGGTGATGGAAGAGGGCTGTGGAAACCCTGGCAAGGCCCAACCATGACAAGGAAGAACCCACTCAGTGCTGGTGAAAAACCATGCTGTTGTGAATTCGAATGAGGCCTGATTTTGAGAAGGAAATAGGCTCTCATTTATCAAAACAAACTACAGAGGACAGGGAGTTTGAGATAAGCCCAAACTCCCACGCAACAACCCAAAGATAACAACATGTCCCAAACACGCTGGGTTCCCCCCATATAGTACATCCCTCAGAAGGAGAGGAACCCCAACCCAACCAAACCCTCATTTTATAACCCCTCTCAGGTCCAGGATTGGTGGGGTTTGGATCCGCATGTTGACTGGTCATTTTCCGGTGTTCTCATTGATCCTTATCGATATTCATTCTGGACCAATCATTTTCTCAGGGTGTCGAATGATTACTCAAGTCCCCTGTCCAATCACCTCCCGCCTCCCTTCGACTATCGCCCCCACCAAACCCTGGACTTCCCCTCCCCAGGACCCACAACAAACACCCATCAACTCTCCCCAAAATAACAATTCCCAACCCAGCCCCAATTCAACACAAATTGAATGTAATAAGGAGCAGTACGTTTGTTCATTAATTAAATCAATAGCTAAATAATTATACAATATAAAAGCAATAACTAAATAGCTAAAACCGCTTGATTCTTAAATGTGCAGCCACACATGGTTGCTTGGCTTGCAGGAATCATATAGTGCTTTGGGAATTCCATGGTAAAGATATAACTTATAAGGAAAAGTTCACCCAGAGGGCACAGAGGAAGGCTGTAACAACAATCCTTAAACTCATAAGAATTGCTTAGGCTTGCAGGAATCGTATAGTGTTCTGAAAATTCCACTGTATAGGTATGCCTTATAAGGAAAAGTTCACTCAGCGGTTAAAAGAGGAGGACTTGGAGCCTTCATCCCACGACCACCAGAAGGCAGAAAAACACCCCCTAGCAACTGAACGGGGAAGCGCAAAAGACAGACCACATCATCCCTGAACCCGGGAGAAGAAGGCAATAAAAGGCGAACCTTGGGGATAGGAACGGTGCGAGCCTAGAGGAGCGGAGACTCCCGGCTGCCCAGCGCTGGACTTTGCTTATTCTTGCTTGCATAATAATAATAATAAAAAAATAATAATTGTATGATCCTTAAATCCAGTGAACTCGTTTATCACACCCATGAAATGTTTTGTCTCACGCAAAGAAGAAAGAAGCCACAAGCCAACACTCTTCTTTATTGCTACACTGTTTTCTTTGGTTACTTCTCTAATAGGAATGACTTTGGGGTGTGATTTGTTTGTTTCTCTCTTTCGTTCCTTGGGGTGCGCGGCGGCTCCTCCGTTGGGTTCGCGGGGCAACGGAGGAACGGCCGCGAGCTCCGGCGGCTCCGCAGCAGCAGCAGCAGCAGCAGCAGACGCAGCAGCAGCAGCAGCAGCAGCAGCAGCAGCAGCAGCAGTGCTTTTCTTGATCGGTTTTCAGCTCGACTTTTCCCTTGCTCCGCATCCCCTTCTCCCTCCCACTCACTGTATTCCCGTCCCGTCCCATCCCGGGCTGTGCCGTCCATGTTCTGCCTCTCCCAGCCTGGCTGATGCTGCGTCCCGCAAGGTGCCCCTTGGCGGGGCCGCCCCGTCCCCGCCCCTGCCCAGCCCGCCGTGGTTCCGCCTGGGCCGGGCTCTCTCCGTACCGGCTGTGGCGCTGCAGGAAGAGCCGCTGGCTCTGGTGCTGGCGGAGCATCGCGGTCTTTTGGCTCGGCCTGGCGCGGGGTCTGGCCCAGCCCCGGCCGAGGCCCCGGCCCCAAACGAAGCCCCATCTGTGGTTCCGCCCGCAGCCACTCCGCTGCCGCCCAGCTCCCGCCCCATGGCCGAGAGCGTGGCCAGCAGCTTCCCTGCTCCGAGCTCCGCCGCTCGCCAGCTCGGCCGCCGGCCCCGAGCCGCTGCAGCCCGGGGCGGCTCAGCAAGCAGCAGCGCGCCGGGCGGGCGGGTGCCCCGGGCAGAAGAGCAGCAGCGCGGTGCCCCCCGCACGGGCGGAGAAGCCTCCCTTGGGGCAGCTCTACCGGCAGGGCCCGCTGCTGTGCAGTGGCGGCTGCGGCAGCGTTTACTCTGGGACCCGGCTCGCCGACGGCGCCCCGGTAAGAGACGGGGCCGGCTCGCATGGCAGCGGCAGGCGGCGGGCAGCGGGCAGTGGGCGACGAGCTCAGCCCACTGCTCACCTTGGCTCGCAGGTGGCCATCAAGCGAGTGTCCCGGAGCGCATCTCGGAGTGGGCGCGGCTGGTGAGTGAGCGGGGCCAGCGGGAGGAGCTGGCGGGGAGGAGCCAGTGGGGCGGGCCGGGCGGGGCTGAGGCGAGGCCTGGCAGGGTGGCAGCCGGAACGCTGCGAGGGCAGCGAGCGTGGAGTGAGCGGGGGCCGCGCAGCGCCCCGGGCCGGGCCATGGCGAGCCGCGGTGGGGCTGGGCAGGGGCTGCCTGAGGCGCGGCGCAGCATCGGCCCCGCTGACGGCATCGTGGTCCCCTCGCAGCGCAATGGCGCCCTTGTGCCCCTGGAGCTGGCGCTGCTGTGGATGGTGTCGTGGCCTGGCTCCACGGCGTCGTGCGGCTCCTGGACTGGTTCGACGTGCCCGAGGGCTTCGCCCTGGTCATGGAGTGTCCGCAGCGCAGTGAGGACCCCTGGTACTTCCTGCACGAGCGGCGGTTCCTGACGGAGCCCGTGGCGCGGGGGCTGTTCCGCCAGGTGCTGGAGGCCGTGCAGCACTGCAGCGGCCGCGGCCTCCTGCACCGCGACATCAAGGCCGAGAATGTCCTCGTCGACCTGGCCACGGGCGAGGCGAAGCTCATCAACTTCGGCTGCGGCACGATCCTCCAGGACACGTTCTACACCCGGATGTCAGGTGAGCCCAAGCCGGGGCCCAGCCGGGCAGCTGAGTTCCCCGCTTTGCTGGCAGAGGGGGAAGAGGGGGGAAGGAAAGAGGGGGAATCCTTCTTCAGCCAGCTGCAGCCAAGTTGCTTTTTGGCAGGGCAGGGGCTGGCTGTTGTGGAACGGGAGCTGGCTGGGAGGGAGGGAAGGAAGGCAGGAGGGAGCAGCATGGGCCTGATGAGCTGCGCCTGTGTCCCATAGGAACGCCGGAGTACAGCCCACCAGAGTGGATCCTCTTTGGCTGCTACCATGGCCAGCCAGCCACTATCTGGTCCCTGGGCATCCTGCTCTATGAGCTGGTCTGCGGGCACCTTCCTTTCCGCACCAACAAGGACATCGTCCAGGGCCAGCTCGTCTTCCCGCCCCGGGTGTCTCAAGGTGGGGATGCGCCTTCAAGGCACGAGGGGAAGAACGGGGTTGGGAGGGGCACCTGGCACATAAGCATCCTGCTCTTGCAGCTGGTGAGGAGGTGGATCTCCTGGGCTTAGCTGGAGGAGGTGGCACCTGTGCCTCTGTGCTGGTGTCCTCCGCAAGAGAGGATCAATAGGAAGCTTTTGGGTGCAGCTCTGAGCACTCCTGGTGTTGCCTGGGCACTGTGGAATGTGGGAGAGCATGGACAGGAGCCTTCTGGTTTCTCTCTGCAGAGTGCCAGCACCTCATCAGGTGGTGTTTATCCATGGACCCCATACACAGGCCATGCTTGGAGGACCTTTTTGAGCATTCTTGGCTGCAGGAGCCCTGCCTGGCCCAGGAGACAGCAGAGATGCATCCCTGAGCACAGTAGAATCCAGAAGCCCAGCAAGCAGCAGCAGCACGCGTCTCGTGGCACTGGAAAAAAACCCCGGAGCGTTTCCCTGCGGCCGCGGCGCGGAGGAGAGAGTGCAGCCGAGGAGATGCTGCTTCCGCTGGTCCCCACGAGCTGTGGAGGGAGCGGCTCCGTACTGCCCGTCCTATTGGAGAAGTGGTGGCAGTGCAGTGAAGGTGACACGGATTGGGACAGAGGAAACATCCCCCTGCAGCTCAATGGCATCGTGATGTCCCCGCAAGCCGAGGCACAGCTGGCGTGTTCTTCTGGAGCACGACGTGGAGCTGGGAACACCGTCCTGGAGCTGGCCACTGGCGGGGCAGAGCCAATTGGTTTTGGCTGCGGCCCCTGCATGAAGGACACGCTCTGCACTCCGATGAAATCAAGATGAGTCCCCAGCCGGCGCAGGGGTGGGGGGATGCTGGTGCTTCCAGGCACGGCAGGGCTCGGCCTGGCCACGTGCCGGAGGTTCCCTGCCCAGCAGCGCCGGGGAATATTAATTTTTCTGCTGGCCGCCGAGCTGCTTTTTGGCGGGACAGGGGACGGATGTTGTGGAAGGGGAGCCGGCTCCTGGCCTTGCTGACAGCTTCTGCCAGCCAGCCTGGCACGGGCTGAGGCGGGGGCAGCCAGCCTGACAAAAGCATCCATCCATGTGGATGGGGGGTGGCAGAGGGGGGGACGGGTTCTGTAGCCGTGCCCCAGCTGGTCTGCTCTGCAGGCCCTTGAGGAAGGGGTGCGTTTACGGGCAGGAAAGGTGGGGATTTTCCCCACCTCTGAACAGGTTTAATTCTCACATGGAGTGGTCAGACCCTCCTCAGGCCTGTGAAACGGTGACAGGTTTTGTGCTTTTTCTTGTTTCCAGGTCTTGTTTTGAATTGGCTTTCATGCAATTGTTCTTTTGTTTTCCCAGGAGGATTACACCTGGTGCCCAGACCGGACAGGGAAGCGCCTGCAGCGTCCGTGGAGCGCGTCCAGTGCCAGCGCTGCCCCAGGGGCCACGGTCTGCGGGGACAGCCCCTTCCAGATGGACGAGGACCTGGTTTGGGATCGGCTCCTCTCCTGGCAGCAGCTCTCCAGAGGTGGGCACCCGGCTCCATAGCTCGACTGGCAGAAGGGCTCCGGGCAGACGGCAGCAGGCACACGGGCATCCCGCTCTTGCAGCTGCTGAGGAGGTTGCTGTGCCATGATTAAGCAGAGGAGGTGGAACGTGGCCTGCCACGCTGCCCTTCTCTAAAAACAGAGAATGGGTCGGGAGGTTTGGGCTCTGAGCAGAGCCAGCAGCCTGGCCCGGGCACAGGCCATGGCGGGACAGGGGGACAGGAGCCTGCTGCCACTGACCGTGGCTCTCTGGTTTCTCTCCGCAGGCTGCCAGCACCTCATGCCATGGGAACTGCACCGCTCGGCCTGCCAGCCTGGGAGGGCTGGAGGGCGGCCGGTGTTCATTTGCTGTCAAAATAAATTTGTTTGGGTTTTTTTTGTCATTGTCATCATCAGAGCGTTTCTTTCCTCCTTTTCCAAGCTTTTGGCCTCCCTTTCTCCAGGGTAATCTTTTTGTGTCCTTCCTCAGCCTCTTGATCGCATTTGGCAGGGGGGGTTAAGCAACATGAAAAATTCAACAACAGCTCCTGTAGCCAACTGCAGCAGCTCCTTCAAGAGCCCCTTCCAGTGAGGTCTGCACGTGCTTTGCAAAAGGAAGTGCTTTGCAGCGATGGGGTTGTCGCCCTGCTGCAAAAGCTGGGAGGAACTCAGAAATGGCAAAATGCCAATTTGGCTCAACCACCACCCAGGTTCTTCATCTTTTCCCTCTGCTCCGTGATAGGCAGGCAGGGCTGGACTCCAGGAAAGTTCAAGTTCTTGGTGCTCCCTGGCATCAAAGTGATCCAGTAAACTCTTGTATGCAGGGACTGCAACAGGGCTACTTGTCAGAACCCAGGAAATTCCTCTGGCTGCCCTGGAGGACTCGAGCCCCTGTCCAGGGGGCACAGAGACCTTGGCACAGAGCCTAAGACCCCTGTGCCTTTGATTTAGCCCTTGGAAAAAACGATTACCAACCTTATATGAAGAATTGCGAGCCATGAAAGTTTTAAGTAGAATGAAAATGAATTTATCATGGGGTGAAAAATAGATTTTTGGGGTTTCTAGATGGGGATTCAGGGGGCAAGTTGGAGCAATCGGGGTGTGTCCAGCCTTTCTCCTTCTTCTTCTTCTTCTTGGCCTCCATCTTCTGCTATGATGTTGACACTTTTAGATTGGTCTAGAGTAGAAGCTCACAGTCTAACATAGGTGATAGGTATTGGAAAATAATTGTAAATATCGTACATGTAGTTTTTAGTATAAAAAGATAACACCTCCTCGGAGCCGGCAGAATGCCTCTGACTGTCTTGCTGAGCGGACCTCGCCAGGACAGGAGAAAGAATTTTATAGATAAGATACAATAAACAACCTTGAGACCAAGAACGGAAGAGCTCTGACTCCTTCTTCGAGCACCAGGCTGGGAGAAGAGACTTTCTAACGTATATCAGGGTCACTCTGACCAGCTAGAGATCCTGAGATCTCCTAAGAAATATTTTTTGGGTCCTTTTAAATGTTGTTATTTTCTTATATATGTTCAGCTGTTCTAAGAAGTTACTCGCAAGGTCTCTAGGAGAAGATTTTTTATTAAATAAAGAAGGGGGAGTTGTGGGGGCCAGAGATCCAGCCAGAGAAGAACTTACTGTGCTCCCCTGGAGGGCCAACTCCTGACCCACTGACTTTTAGTTTGGGCGAGCAAATATGACCCCCAGCTGCCTTTGCAACTTTATGTTGATCCCCCAGTACTCATTGGTCCTTCCCTTTGTGTTCTGCCCCTAAGCCCTTATCCCATTGGTTACCAGTTTTGTCCCGCCCCTTGCCTTCCCTATATAATCCTGTTTTTCCCTGGTTCTGAGAGTTTCTGTCCCTGGCTCCCTATGCAGAGTGCCCTGCTCTTAATAAAGGCTTCTTCTCTGTGGAATGCCATGCAGAGCTCCAGCCTTTTTTCTCCGTGTCACCTGAAGAAGGAAGCTGAACATCACACGCTGCTCTGGGAGGAGGATGTGCCTGTGCCCCTGAGCTGTCCTTCTTAGGAGGCTCTTCAGGAAGGTTGTGGCACCCTTACCACGGCCACCCTGCCGCCACAGCAAGCAAGAGCCTCAGCAATGCCCTTGTTCCTAGAGGCTGTTCTTGTTCACTTGCTACCGATGAGTAATTTGGGATCACAGCCACCAGGACAGTCCTGGAAGCCCTGGAAGTTACCTGCTGAAATACTCAGCATCAGTCAATTAACAATACAGAGTGCAATACACATTCTCCAGCCACATGGCTCTGTCCCATGAGCTTCTCCGTGACTGGATGTGACATGTTTGGGGATTTCTGCTCTTTGGGCATTTGTTTCCTCTTGCATTTCATTGGAATGAGGCAGTTGTTGCATATAGGTTTTATGGGCAATTTTTTTCCTCCATAGGGAGAGTAGAAAAGAATACAGGGAGAGTAGAATAGAATACAGCAGCATGCCTAATTGGTTTATTAAAATCAATGAGTTAGAAAGTAGTAAGCAGCTATGGAACTGAGGAAAAGGGAATATTAATAGACTATGATAAAACACTCCACAGAATACACAGTTATGCTAAAGAGTCTCCTTCTCCTTTTGCAGAAAGGCCCCTCACCGAGGACATAACCAGGGTGGTACAGAAAGCTGCATCAAGAGCTTGTGGGGGGAAACGGAGTTCTTTGTGTTGTAATGCCTATGGAAATTCTGTGCAGTGACAGAGCTCTTGTAAGAGCTGTAAATTGGTACAATGCCTTCAGGCCTAAATTCAAGCTAGAAGCGTGCTCCCAGAGCAGCAACCTTTCTGTCACTGCTCTTGGACTGCAGCTTCAGAAACAGGCAAGACAGACCTCAGCTTAGAAAATCTAAAAGCTCCTTTTCGGTTCCTTGATCAGATTCAGGATATACTAGATTGCCAAGCAGTATGGATTCTATTTGCCACCTGTATGCCAGTTGTCTTCTGTTAATTGGGCAGTTTTCCTTATCTCTTCCACAGCCAATCCTCCCTCCAGGGGAGACATCTGCTGATAATAAGCTATGGAATGTCACTGCATGGCTGAGAAGAACTACAGCATCCCATTGGGAGATGCTCCACCCAGAGGGAGGAGCCAAGCATGGATACCCAGATATAATCTTGAAATTCTGGAACACCAGCACAGCTTCTCCTCTGGATTTCCCAGAGGAACAGCAGCTGCCTCTTCCAGTGGATCTTCAGAGGAAGACTACACCTTTCTACAGGATCCCTGCTCCAACAGAACCACACCTGATACTCCAGGAGGGCTGCAGCCACAATTCCAACTGGACTGCTACCAACACCCTGACCCACAGGGTGTCAGGTTGTATTCTGACTCTGTCAGTGCTGTTTTGGTTTACTGCATTGTTTATTTTATCTTTTTATTTTCTTCCCTAATAAAGAACTGTTATTCTTGATTTTTACCTGAGAGCCCCCCTTAATTTAAAATTCATAACAATTCAGAAGGAAGGGATTTACCTTTTTCCATTTCAAGAAAGGCTCCTGCCTTCCTTAGCAAACACCTGTCTTTCCAAACCAAGACAGAGGAGCCACCTGTGTTATACATGTAAATACGTAACACAAAAAAAGCAAGAGCCTCAAAAAGGCAAAACAACTTGGTAATTTGTAGAAAGTAACTTTGATCAAAACCAAAATGTGTTAATAGATCGGTCTGAAGATGACATTCACAATTTTCCTGGTGATATTGTGCACTGTACTGTAACAGTGGATAGTAACTGGACATAGCCAGTAGGATAACTGGATATGCTTTTCAAACTTAGTATTCATTGAATTATTCATTGAATTCTCATCCTTCTGTACACTTCAGCTCTGCTGTAAACTTCAGAGACATTTTTTCACAAACTTCTAACAAGTTACTCTGGATCCATAATTCCTGAGACCAAAGGGAGCCCAAATGCCAAGTGGGATTACTCTTTCTCAAAGCCTGGAGTCACACAGAATGAAGCAGTACTTAAATCATCGTGTGCATCCCATATACGTAACAGTCCAGTTACTGAACATCTGCAATAATTTTTTGACTTTTGCTACAAATTACCTTCAAGAATAAGCTACAAATAATATCTTGAACCTGTTTAAATTCAGGGATGGCATTACAATTGCCCTAAAAAATTCTAAGGGCACCTAGTGCTGTTGCAGTAATACAAGAGAACTGTAAGTGTGTATTACTAGTTGTTATTCATATTAGGTAAAAATGGATCAGCTCAGCTTTGCAAAGCAAGAAACAAGTCATGGAGAGTTGAAATGATGGATTTGGGACAGTGTAGCCAGTCTGCTTTTTGTGAGAGATGCTCTTAAGCAGTGGCAGTAGTAATGTACTCATCTCCTGTATCTGTGCTCCTTGTGATCTACTATCCACCTCTGCAATTTTTTCTGCTCTGTTTTTTTTCTTTATGTCTTCAGCTGAGTACCAAAAGGAAACACAGAACTGCAGTGTTGCTACCAAAATAATAGATCTTTTTTTCAAACTAAAAAATACCCAGGGCTTTTAGAAAACACAACAGAAGTGTTGCAAAGTATAAACAATAAAAGATATTGAACAGTATTTTGACATTACACTACATCAGCCAAAGAAATGGATAGTAGGGCTTGACGAACAAGGATAGAAATGAAGTTTTGTTAAAAGGGCTTATTTTGGTCTCTATGTGGTAACTGTCATCACCCTGATGTAAATACTTCACAATCTCTTTAAATTTTCCTAAGTTGTATTCTTTTGCAATCAGCTATGATTTTTTAAATTTCTCCTGCACCCATAACTGAATGATCTGAGCACAATCTCCAAACAAGACAAATGGTAAAGTAGCAAAGGGCTGCAATAACTGAGCAGCCAACAGGATAAGCCACACTGGCATCTCTTGGCTTTGCCAAATCCTCTGTGAGTGATTTCGTTTCTTTTCCTCTTTGGTTTAAAATGCAACACATTTTCATTCCTTCTGATGATTCACCTCTGAAAGAAAAAGGCAGTAGCTGTTTTTGGCAGGGTAAGTTGCATTTGCAAATTGGCTCAGCTTGTTGGCAGCAGAACTGCATTTTTTCTTATCAAAGCTGCTCATCAGCTTGAGTGGGGAGAAGGCGCAAAAGGATGAGAGAGGCTGGTGGAGCTCTGATGGTGTGAGGATCCAATGGTGCAAAGAGCTGGGAGGTGAAATCCCTTTTCTTGAGTTCAGGGTCATTAGGGAGAGGGAGGGTGTGCCTGAGAGCTCAGTTCTGTCAGCCATATTCACCTAGTAAAAGGTTTTTTTCCTGCACCTGTGTGTGTGGCCAATGCCAAGGGATGGCAGCTCTTTCTGTTGTGGGGGCATTGCAGCCTCCAACTGCAGAATATGCAAACTGAGCTGCATTGAAATGTGTTCTCCAGGGCTCCGTTTTGGGGCTGGTCCTGGTTAACATCTTTATTGATGATCTGGAGGAGGCCATTGAGAGCACCCTCAGTAAATTTGCAGATGCCCAGTTGGGTGGGAGTGTGGATCTGCTGGAGGACGGGAAGGCTCTGCAGTGAGACTTGGACAGACTCGATCAATGGGCCAAGGACAAGGGCGTGAGGTTCCACAAGGCCAAGTGGCACATCCTGCAGGTCACCAGCCGCCTCAGGGTGAGCCAAAGTGTGCCCAAGGGGGCAAGAGGCCAATGGCACCTGGCCTGGATCAGCAGCAGTGTGGGCAGCAGGAGCAGGCAGCGCCTGCCCCTCTGTGCTGGGCACTGCTGAGGCCACACCTCGAGTGCTGTGTCCAGCTCTGGGCCCCTCGGGAAAAAGGACATTGAGGGGCTGAGTGTGGCCAGAGAAGGGCAGCAAGGCTCACAAAGGCTCTAGAAAACATGGCCCATGAGGAGTAGCTGAGGGAGCTGGGTTTCTTCAGTCTGGAGAAGAGGCTCAGGAGTGTTTATAAGCAAAAAATCTGCCAATTTTTTTTGTGAGAAAAAAGTTACAAAAACTAGTCAGACCAGTGTTGCTGCTAAAGTGCTACCTGGTTATTATGATAATTATGAGTCATTGTCATTAATGGTTCTTTTTTCTGTATCAGTAAAGGCCCTGGCTAGGGCTAAGGTAATGGCTCTTCCACCAAGACAGTGAAGGGAGGGGACTTCCCCAGACAGTGAGGAGAAGGGATGAGAGGTAGGAAGGGGGCATGCAAAATAACCTCAGGACCAGCATGCCATGAGAAGCTACTACTCCAAACTTACTGAAAAGACCCCCAAAACAACAAGCCAATATAGAGTTGGGAAATTGGAGTGATGTCTGGACGTGAGGAACAGAGTGCTGGGCCTGCAGAGATGCTGAAAACCTTCATTGCCCCTCACCCTGAGCAGAAAATCCTCTCAAACCGGGACCCAGAGAGAGAGAAGCTGTAGAGATCAACATCTGGGTCATGCCCAAAAGGCTCCCACGAGGACTGGACCCCCAGCTCTGCCCCTAATGGACAAAGCTGCGCAGATCCTCCTCCTCTGAGTCACTCTGGGAAAGATGATGGAGACTGCAGACCTGTCGAGCTTCCCAATCTTGAGCTGATCACTTTGAATAAAGGCATTAAAAGCAAAAAAAGTCTCCTGCCCTGTTTATTTCAGCTGGGGTTTGTCCGGGATAGCCACACCAGAAGAGGACACCAGGACTGGCCATCTTGGACCTCGAGGACAGCTGGCCATCAGGACCAGAGAGATCGGCTGGGGACCAGTGACGCTGAGGAGCTCCGGACTGGTGAGAAATCCGGTGGCGGGAGGAGGAGAGGAACGAGTGTGTGTGTGAGTGAGACGAGGGCCGGGCCCTCGGAGCGAGAGTGGACCCCTCAGTGCCGCGTTTCCGGACTCCTGCGAAGGGCCCGGCCGGGAACAGGGGGAAGCGCATGGAATCAGCGTGAGTGAGTCGTCCCCTAAGGGGGAGAGAGGGCCCCCCCTCCGGGCGTGCGGAGGAAATAGTTGTATGAGTGCCATGCACCCCCAAAAGTCCTGACAGAGGGAAGTCAGGCAGATTGCAAGTCCCAAGGAGGGTTCGGGCAAGCTCACAAGCCCTGCAGGCAAATTCAGTCCTGACAAAGGGATCAGGCACAAATCCCAGCGAAGGAAGCTGGGGTTTGTTTTTAAGTCCTGATACGGTGAGGCCTGACATTTGGAAGGTTAGGCAAACTAGAAATCAGGCAGTTGTTTTTCCTGACAGAGGGGAGTCAGGCACGAACCGGCTTCTTACGCCAGGGTTTCGTGTTTTCAAGTCCTGATAGATATAAGACCTGACATTAGTAAAGTTAGGCAATCTAGAGATCAGGCAGTTGTTTCAGTGTAAAGTCCTGAGCATCAGGCAAATAAATTTTTCTTGAGATTACCTGTCAGTAGAGGCACCTTTGGGATTTTTTTCTGTTGAGACCTGAAAAATTGGAGGGTGTAATAGTAAAAAGACAGGCAAGAGACTGAGGAATATACCTCCCAATAGCCCCTTGGGGGAACTGTTAGAGAAATGGCATTCTTTAGAGGCCACAGAGGGATTAGATAAGGTGAAGATGATCCAGTATTGTGTAGAAGTCTGGCCAGAATTAGAGGTGCAAGGAGGATGGCCTTGGTGTGGGACAAGGGACAAGTGGATGAGCCAACAACTGAGTCATTGTCTGACAGCTCGAGGAGATACCGATCCTGAGCAATTATTGTATGTAGCTTGCTGGTTAAAGAACGCTATTGGGGATGAAGGGTGCGAATTTGTAAGGTACAGAGGACGAAAGAGGGGAATGAAGGAGAGGATGCTGGAATTGGTAAAAGATGGGACCCCCTGGATTATTTGCCTCCAGCCCCTCCACCTTATAATCCTCTTCCTTGGGCACCTCAAATGGCAGGTCCGGTTCTTCCCCCGGCTGCCATCTCATTACCGCCTGCTCAAATTCCTCCTTCCACCTCTTAGGCTTCCCCTATGGTAGACCCAGTATCTCCCCTAGTAACCACTCCCTCACCACCCCCTTTGGCTCCTCCAGTTCCTTCTGCACCACCACAAGTGCCTGCCTACTCCACCTGCTGCATTCTCCACCCCTTCTCCAGCTCCACTTAAAATGTACCCAAGCTCTTCTCCCCCTCCTATTGCTGTCCCTTTACCTCCTCCTAGTTGGGACACAAATGTCTCCTTGCCCGGTAAACAGCTATCACCAAATACACCTGCTGATCTGCAGAAAGTTCAGGGTAACCCTGATATCCCTCAAACTAGTAGCATGGTGTCTGAAGATGGGCTGTACTGTAGTACCAGATCCAAGACCTCCAAGGCAAAGAGACTTTTTCCCCTCAGAGAAGTTCCTATAGGAGAAGTAGTGGGAGGTGTTGGCTTTGTGAATGCTCCTCTAACAGCTTCTGAGGTGAGAAGATTCAAGAAAGAGTTAGGGCATTTAGTTGAGGACCCAGTGGGCATAGCCAACCAAGTGGATCAATTCTTAGGCCCAAATATCTACACTTGGGGGGAGATGAATTCCATTCTAACCAGAAGAGGTCCAGATTATTAGGGTGGCTGGCATAAGAATTTGGGAGAAAGAGAACTGTCCCAAGTGCCATCAGGTGAACAGAAATTGCCACTGACAGATCCCAGCTGGAACCCTAACCAGGAGGAAAGGAGGAAGGCCATGATGGAATATAGGTCTTTGATAATACGAGGGATCAAAGAGTCATTTCCCAAAGGAACTAATACCAAATTAGTATTAGAACTAATACTGAATTTGAGGGGGCACAAGAGAAGGATGAAGCTCCTGCTGCTTGGCTTAATCGCCCAAAGCGGAACTTCCAATTGTACTCTAGAATAGACCCAGACACCACAGAAGGTCAAGTGCTACTAAAAGTCCAATTTGTTACCAAATCTTGGCCAGATATATGGAGAAAACTAGAAAAAAAATGAAGATTGGCAAGAGAAGGACAGAAATGAGTTATTAAGAGAAGCATTGAAAGTGTATTTAAGGAGAGACTGAGAAAAAGCAAAGGCCAAGGCCAAGATCATGGTTGCCATAGCTAAAGAAAGTGAGGGGTGGGTGGGTCCACCACCAGGAGGAGGCAAAGATAGGCCAGGACTGTCAGGTACAAGAGAGATAGAGAGACCTCAAGTCCCTTTGAGTGAATGACACTGCTATTATTGTGTAGAGGCAGGACACATCAGGAAGTTTTGTAGAAAGCTCAGTCTCGATGAGGCAATAGCCAGGGAACAAGAAGCCTTGGAGAGGGTTCTTAGAGGTGATGATTAAGGGTGACAGGGGCTTTACACTTTAGGGGACCCGATGCAACATCTAGAAAAGCCCTTGGTAAACATTGAGGTGGGACCCCTAAATGAAGAATTTGCATTTTTGGTTGGATACAGGAGCAGATAAGTCCTGTCTCAACAAAGTACCAAAAAGTATAGTAAAATACCCAAAAACATCTGAGGTGAGACAAAAACAGCTAGGTAGAAGGATATCCAATAGCATTAGGACTGGACAGTAGCACTAAACTTGTAATAAGTGATGTGAAAGTAAAAGGTACCTTATTGTTGTCTGTTGTGTGTGTGAGAGTGAGTCACAAACAAAGTCAGCCTCAACTTCCCGGGCAGGTAGGAAGGGGGCAGTAGAAAGAGTGTGTGTGACCTGCAAACCAGACCAGTGTTCCCCGGGCGTGTGAGGGGGCCGTAGCTGTAAGAGCGTGAGTGACACGCAGGCAGCCTCACAGGTGAACGGGCACCGGAGGCAGCAGAGCCAGGGCCCTTCCAGAAGGCCCGGAGATATTGAGAGCTGGAGGCCAACCCCAAGGCGAGGGGGGGCCACAGGGACCCGTGATTTTCTGGCAATGAGGATCCACTTTGTGTCTTGAGGGTGTGAAGGAATGTGTGAAGGTGAATGAGAAATAAAAGTGAGTGAATGTAGACGAATTAAAGTATAGGTAATGTGGATTGTGCATTGTAAGTTTTACCACATCTCCTTGGAGGGAGGTGTATTGTGTTGAAAAGCAGTGTGGGGAAAAAGTTTGTTTTAGATGCAAGGGGTTGAAAGAAAAGTGGTATTTCAGCTGTTAGTGAAAGTGAGAAACAGAGGCAGGGGATGAATAGATAAGATCTTGAAAACTGAACAGCAAACCAGTAAGTTAGATGCCGAGAAAAATGGGAGAATAAAAGTATTGTAGAAAAGATACCCCCAAGATAGCCCTTTGGGAGTTAAGTTAGCTAACAGAAATACAACTCCTTGCAAAATACAGAGTAGGCAGAAATTGATGAGAGAAACATGCAAGCTATGGAAAAAGGGAAATTAACAAATTATACATAACATTAACCCAAGAAATTGGGTTTTGAGAAAATCATAGTAGACCATTAATGCCTATATTTGAAAGCCCCTTTCAGGTACTCCTCATTGCTAATTCGACTCTGCGGACCAGAGGAAAACGTTGGACCCACATCATCAGATTCCACACCCCTCTCACCCCCTGGCATTGGACCAAGATTCAACATCAGTTTCACGCCCTGGCATTGGACCAGACTCCACACCACTCTCCCTCTGGGATTGGACCGGACTCCACACCACTCACCCTCTGGCATTGGGCCGGATTCAATGTCAGTTTCACCCCCTAACATTGGACTAGATTCCACATGGCTCACCCCCTAACTCAGGACAGGAGTCAACCACGTCACGAGTTAATTCACCTGAGTATACCATTATAAAAGGACCAAAAGACTTAAAGTTGACTCTCAAAAGGAAGAGCCCAAAAGACTGATGAACTGAATAAGAAAAGAGTTTGGTATCAGAACCATACCTTATCTTAAAGTGTTATAAAGACAGCTCTGTGTTTAAAATAAGTTTGTAAAAAGTTAAAGACTGTTAATAAGTAACTCTGGTTAAGTTCCCCCAATTTAGTTCCAAAGACTCCAGGTTAATCCTCTACAGACCACTCCCCTGAGAGAAACCAAAATTAGTAAGGAACGGACCAAGAGAAGTTTAACCAGAGAAGCGGGGAGAAGGGACTCTAAAGAGCTTGGAAGCTTCTTCTTAGTAAAGTTCCCCAAGAGGCAAGGCCGGGTGGGCCGGTCGTGCCAGATGACCCATACCAGATTCTTGGGAAGAGCAGTAATGATGGCTCTAATTGCTGGTGGTGCTCTGGGGAGCCCAAGAAAGCCGTGCAGTGAGTGCTACCAACCCCTCTTTGAGGAGGAAGAAGTGAGCTCCTTGTCTAGAGTCCACACCAATTCTAAGCCGAATTGTGTTAACCTCCCCCAATGTATTGGATAGTCCAGAATACCACCACTTTTAGGCAGCAACTCCTGGGAGAGTGCCCTGTAGGAGAAACCTGGTTGTGCTTGAATGTGATGCTACTGAAGCAAACCTGGTACATCAGGTCAAAGAGAAAGAGACAGTAAAAGCAATAAGAGAACAAGACCATTTAGAGATACCCCGAGGTAAGAACCTATTCATAGATTCAGTGAAAAAAGTTAGCCACAAACTAAATTTAACTGATTGTTGAGTTTGTACTCAGATGACCGAAATTTGGCCATGGGAGAAGATTAATCTAAGGCTATTAGAAATCTGTAACTGGATACAGAATAACTCAGAATTTAGTATTAATTTAGTATTAAGGGGTACAGTACACCAGTAAAAAGAATGGTCTGTAAATGGCATTTAGCATAAAAGAACTCTGCTACCCAGCGGATCCCAAGAGATCCAAATAGATTTTGGTCTGTTGAAAGAAAAGAACAAGTGTATCTACCATGAAGCATATGAATTTTATGAGTACACTGAAGAAGGGATAAACCCCTTTTGGGGAATGAAAGCCATTTCTAAATATTGGGAATGTCCAACAGAACCTAAGCATACATTTTGGGGGGCCCCTAAACACCCGTTTTGGATCTGTGGTACTACAGCATACACTAAATTGCCAGGAGACTGGTCTGGCAGTTGCACCATTGGAATGATAAAACCATCGCCCACCTGGGAGTGACATCCCTAAACATATCCAAAAATTTAAGCATTTTTCCTTATAAATAAAATTCAATTAATTAATAAAATGATAATTATATTATTCTGATAGTATTATTCAAATTAATTACCTAATTTGTATATTTATATTAAAAAATCTATACACTTTTAGCAACACAGAAAATTATTGGTCATTGGTTCCAAGTAACACAATTCCCTTCATTAATTCATTAAGCTCTATTGGGTATTTATTTCTTCCTCTTTATGGTAACTAATATTCTTTGTAGACCTTTTGCCATCATTTTTATCATCTTTTTTTTCGCATATGGTCAAGAGGAGGCACTTTGGGGTCCATGGAGACATTTCTGGGGCACATTTGGGGCAATTTTGGGTCTGGGGAGGGAATTCAGAGAGAACTTGAGGGTCTGGAGGACACTTGGGGCAGCCAGGTGGGCACTTGGAGGGGCACTCAGGGATTCTGAGGGACAGTTCGGGGTCCGGGACAGCACTTGGGGGTCCAGGGGGGCCCTTTGAGGTCAGGGAGGGGAATTTGGGGCCCTTCAGGGTCCGGGAGCGCCCTTCGGAAGCTCGAACGGGGCTCTCTGGGGCGCGGGGGCTGATGGGAGTTGTAGGCGCGGGTATCATACGGTTTAACGGGGCCGCAGAGCATCACGGGAGTTCGAGGCGCAGCTGCAATGGCTCTCCGAGAGTCGCGGGGCATGACGGGAGATAAAGTCCCGGCTGGACTAGCGCTGGACGTGCGCCGCGGAGCATGATGGGAGCTGTAGTCCTGGAAGTGGTTGGAACGCGATGTTTGGGGGTCCGGGAAGGCTCTTGGGGGACACTTTTGCGTCCAAGCCGTGACTTGAGGTCCTCGGGGGAACGTAAACGGCTCGGGAATCCGTGGGGGGAGTTCGGGGAGCTCTAACCGGGCTCTTTAGGGCGCGGGAACGGCAGGAGTTTTAGGCACGGGACTGTGTTCTGAGGGGCTCTGGGGCCACGGGGGATGAGAGGAGATGAATTCCCAGAAGTGGCTGTACCGGGCATCTGTGGGGTTGGGAGCACTCAGGGGAACTGGGGACGCCGTTGTGGGCTCCCACATAGGCACTGAGGGGGCACTGAGGGATCCTGGAGGGTCTAGGGGACACTTATGGGACAGATGTGGGCGGATCCCGGGGTTCTTGGGAGCGTGTGGCATGACGGGCGTTGCAGTCCCGGCTGCAATGGGGCTGTATCCGGCCGCGGGGCATGATGGGAGTTGTAGGCAAAAGGAAAATATGGCAGCCGTCTAGGCACCGCCCCCAAGCCCCGATCTCTGGCGCTGATTGGCTGTGAGTGGTGATGGGCGGAAGCCTCGGCAAATGAGAGGTGGCGGAGGCGGGAACAGCCTCTGCATTCCCTCCCAGTACAGCCCTGTTCATCCCCAGTACTATCCCAGTACAACCCCAGTAAAACCGCAGTGCCCCTCTGATCCCTTCCAATACACACCAGTCCCTCCCAAAACACCTGAGTCCATTCCCATTCCCTCCAGTTCCACCCAATTTCAAACACAGGGTGCCCCTGTGTCCCCAGTCTTCCCCACAATGTTCCCAGTGTTCCCCAGTATGTCCCAGTCCTCCCCAGTGTTTCCAAGGACAGTTTAATTTCTCACGGTGGCTGTGGCAGCCAAACCCAGCAGTGGGGTCAGTGCAGTGCCCATGGCCACAGCCCCTTGCAGTGGCCCAGTGCAGCTTGGGCTGATGATCCACCCTCACAGCTGGCCCAGGGCAGTTCTGCAGTGGCTTTGGTGACACCTGGGGCTGGCACACACCTGAGCAGTGTGTCTGTTTGCAGTGGGGAAACTCAGGAGTTTCAGATTGCTTCAAAAAACCCCAAAAAGAGAAAACCCCTCTTAGGCTGAGTGCAGCCAGCTCTCCAAGCACAGCAGGTCCCAGGGCAGTGAGGACAGACAGGATGGGGCTGGGGAATGTGGAGCAAGGTTGTCCACACTGGGTCAGAGCTCCAGGCACAGCTTTTGTGAGCAGGCCAGAGCTGCTGAGGAGAGACCCTGGGTCAATATCAATAACAGAATGCTGCAATCGTCTCTACTCTAAAGAGAAATAAAATAAAATACATCGTTTAAAATAGGAATGTCTGTTTCTGATAAGTTTTTTGAAATCTTTCTCCATCACTGGACTAGGAAAACTTTAATGACCCTCTCAGGGCTTTGGTGTTGTTTACATCAGACTCAATCCCTGAGAGTGTCTTCAAAAAACCTCTCAAGAACTCAAACTTAAATTGAAACTGCAAAGTTTCTTGAAGTTTTAATGGGTCCCACTGAGGGACACGACTGAGAAAATGTCCCCAGGTTCCAGTTAGAGCAGAACACTGTAGGCAATGATGACAGCTGGGGACAAACAAGGCCAAGGTGTCTCTGGTGCTGAGCAAAGCTGGATGTGTTTGAGGAATGCCAAGGG